>NC_053028.1:464365790-464728159 GCF_003073215.2 Triticum urartu
AACACATTTCTTGTCCTCAAGCAATTCAGTTGACAAACTGAAAGTGATAAATAAAAACTTTTACAAACTCTGTTTGATCTTGTTGTTGCAAATATGTATAGCCATCATTCAGGTTTTCATCAAAGATTATGAAGTAACCATATTCACAATAACATTTAGGTCTCACATTTACTCATATCAATGGCATAATCAACTAGTGAGCAATAATAATAAATCTTGGATGACAACACTTTTTCAAAACAATCATGATATGATATAACAAAATGGTATCTCGCTAGCCCTTTCTGAGACCGCAAAGCTTAAATGCAGAGCACCTCTGAAGATCAAGGACTGACTAGACATTGCAATTCATGGTAAAAGAGATCCAGTCACAGTCATACTCAATATCAATTAATAACAACACATAAAAATGACAATGGTGCTCTCTAATGGGTGCTTTTTATAAGAGGAAGGTGACTCAGCAATAGAAGTAAATAGATAGGCCCTTCACAGAGGGAAGCAGGGATTTGCAGAGGTGCTAGAGCTCGAGATTTTAAAATAGAGTTGAATATAATTTTGAGCGGTATGCTTCCATTGTAAACATAACAACCAAGAGATCTCGGTATCTTCCATGCTAGATACATTATAGGTGGTTCCCAAATAGAATGGTAAAGTTTTTAATCCCCCTCCACCAACAAGCACACTCCACAGCTGGTCCGAAACAACGGGTACCATCCATACCAACGACAGTCCTGGGGGAGTTTTGTTTGAATTATATTTTGATTTGATTTGAGCATGGAACTGAGCATCCTGAATACCAGCCATCTTCTCGTGAACGAAAAGTGAATAAACACTCATCGTGAAAATAACCCACCTAGCATGGAAGATACTGACAGCCCCCAGTCGCTACATGAGCGATTCGATATTACAAAACAGATTATTATTTGAAGGTTTAGAGTTTGGCACATGCAAATTTACTTGGAACGGCAGGTAAATACCGCATATATTTATGTATGGTGGACTCGTATGGAAAAACTTTGGGTTTATGGAAGTGGATGCACAAGCAGTATTCCCGCTTAGTACAAGTGAAGGCTAGCAAAAGGTTGAGGAGCGACCAACTAGAGAGCTACAACAGTCATGAACTTGCATTGAGATTAACCAACATTGAGTGCAAGCATGCGTAGGATATAAATCACCATGAACATAAATATCATGGAGGCTATGTTGATTTTGTTTCAACTAAATGCATGAACATGTGCCAAGTCAAGCCACTTAAATCATTCAAAGGAGGATACTATCCTATCATACCACATTACTGTCGGATTTCGGGTTCCGGCTGACCCTTGAGGTTCGAACACTGGGGTGCGCGTGGATATCTCGCCTTCTACCTACCTGCACCCCTCTGCCTCGCTAAGATCTAAGCTATGCAAAGAACAACACAAGAGACACAGGGTTTATACTGGTTCGGGCCACCGTTGTGGTGTAATACCCTACTCCTGTGTGTGGTGTGGTGGATTACCTCTTGGGCTGATGATGATGAGCAATACAAGGAAGAACAGCCTCGCGAGGGTCTGTTCTTGGCTGGGGCGATGAACTGCTAGGAGGAGTTCAGTCACCCTTCTCTCTCTCTCTCTGGTTCGATTCCACCTATCCGTCGTCGATTCCAATTCTATCTCCCCTCTACCCTGGAGGTGGCTAGTCCTATTTATAGGCAAAGGCCCTGGGCCTCTTCCCAAATATTGAGCGGGAAGGGCGCCAACAATTGGCCATTTTGAAGGGGAACATCTGGTACACTTATCCTGACTAAAGTTGGTCCTCGCCTGCCAAAGGCTCTGGTGGTGACGCTGGCTTGGGCTCCACAATGACTTCCTCCCTGCCGTTGGACTGGTCTTGGTCTCGTTGCATCGAAACGGGTGCCTTTGCTTGATGCTCTCGCCTGCGCTTGCTCCCTTTGCACCAAAGAGGAAAGGAGGACACTGCGCGGGCTGGGCACCTCATGAGGTACCCCACCTTGATCTCTCCGCCTCCTCGCGAGCTAGCCTGATGAGGCCGTGCCTGAGGAAGCTCCGTGTCGTCCGCCCCGCGAGGCTTGGCCCCTCGCGAGGGTCTTGGGTCTGTGTTGATGAAGATGGGCCATGCTGGGCCCCCTTTGAGCCACGCCGCAGGCCGCAGGCAGGCAAGTCTGGGGACCCCCGTTCCCAGAACGCCGACAGTAGCCCCCGGGCCCAAGGCGCGCCCGGACTTGGCCGTGCAGGGAGGCGAAAGGGCAAGGGCGAAGCGTCGCGGGCCATAACAGCCTGCGGCCTTGGGCACCGCGTGGCGGTTGATTGGACGTGGGCGTCTCCACTTCCCCATGATGCCTCGGCAACTGCATGGATTGGACAAGTCCCCGCATGCAAAGAGGGTCATGATTACCTGCGATCGTGGAGGCCGATGGTTGGCCCCCGCCGGCTATAAGTACGGAGCGGCGCGCGCCCTTCCAGTTCATCCCCCCTTGCTTCTCCTTCTCCTTCATGGCTCCGTCGAGGAGGTTCTCAGCCGCAAAGAAAGGGAAGGCTCGCCAGGTTGAGCCTTCCTCTCCCCCGCCCAAGCGCGGCCGAGGGCGCCCTCGCAAATATCCTGCAGCCACCACGGCAGCTCCCCGCGGCCGTGGAGATGACTTCCAGCACGGTGATGGGCGGACAGCTACGGCCGGGGGGCGCGCTTCGGTTGTGCGTCCCCCTAGGCCGCGCTTCCGCGCTACAGAGGTGCTGCCGGAGTTTGTTGTGTGGTCGGCGGAGTCGACTAGCACCCGGCTTCCACTTCCTCGCTTCCTCCTCGGCGAGCTCCCGGCCGGCGCCCCGGGCGGCCTCTGGCTCCAGGCAGACGGCTGTTGCAACCGGGCCTCATGGGCTTCACTGGAGGTCTCCACAGCCAGGAGCCTGGCCCAGACCCGCGGTTGGCAGACATTTGCCTGCGCTCGTGGCCTAAGCCGTCGGTGCACCCTGCACTTCAAGTTTGACGGCGATGCCACCCTCTATGTGAGGGTGTTTGGGGAAGATGGTCGCCGCGCAGGGTGCTGCCCTGAGGACGATGACCGCGGCCGGGGACCCAGCCCCGGCGATGATGGAGATCAGCGCTCGCGTGATCGGCGGCGCTCAGGGTTCCCCAAGCTTCACCGGTTCTTCTTCAGGCGGCGACTCTTCTAGCGGTGTCCGCGATCAGCCTCCACGCCGTCGTACCTGCTTGGGAGGCGGTGGCGCGTCTGCCCGCCGTCGCGCCTCGGCGAAGCGCGAGAGGGAGTGTGCCTGAGCCCCGGAGGCAGCTCGAGTCTTCCCTGCAGGCCGGTGTGAGACGAGCTGCGCCTGATTTGTTCTTTCTTTTCCTTTTTCCTGCGTAAAAAGACAGTAGCGTGGAGCCCCGCGGGGGCATGTTTGGGTTATTGCTGTTAATCATCGCTTTGCTTCCGTTATCGTGCCTTTCAGCTACGTGCCCGCGCGTGGATAGTTCCCGGCCCCAGCCGTGGGGGGCGACCGACCCAGGCCCTGTATTCATGTCGCGGTGCCCGTGGGGCACGGACTGGAGGGGTGCTCCTGTAATGGACCCGGGTCACGAAACCTTTGAACGACTAGGACAGAAACACTCACGAGGGCGCTCGGCTTCCCCCCCTCGCGAGGCCTTGCATAAAAGAAATCGAGGAAGGAGAGTGAAAAATCGAAGAACCACAAGTCAAAGACGGCAACAACTTCAATAAAACTTCGAATGGGAACGAACAAGCCAACTGCGGAAAGCAAATGAAAAAGCCGCGTCCGGCACCTAATCTAGTCTTCGACGTCTTCTGACCAGCGCGGAGCTAAGTGCTGCCACTGGGTGTGGGAGGGAGCCCCAGGGCCTGAGGCCGGCGCTCCTGAGACTCCGGGGCGTGTACAGCCCCAACTCATTATTACGTGAGAGTGTCACGGGCGGCGAGCTTCACAGGCGTTGGCCTTCTTCACAGGCTCCGGGCCTTTCTTGGGGGAAGCAGGCTTCACGGGCGTTTGCCCTCTTCACAGGCTCCGGGCCTTTTCCAAAACGCGACAGCTTCACAGGCGTTCGCCTTCTTCACAGGCTCTGGGCCTTTTCCAAAAAGGATAGTCTTCACAGGCATTCGCCTTCTTCACAGGCTCTGGGCCTTTTCCAAAAAGGATAGTCTTCACAGGCATTCGCCTTCTTCACAGGCTCTAGGCCTTTTCCAAAAAGGATAGTCTTCACAGGCTCTTGTCCTTTTCCAAAAAGGGTAGTCTTCACAGGCGTTCGCCTTCTTCACAGGCTCTGGGCCTTTTCCAAAAAGCATAGTCTTCATAGGCATTCGCCTTCTTCACAGGCTCTGGGCCTTTTTAGGGGTAGAACCTCCGGAGGTGCTGGATGTTCCATGCGTTCTAGACTGGCACCCCCTCCTGAGTCTCCAAGCGCGCGGAGCCAGGCCTGGAAACATGAACAACCTTGAACGGGCCCTCCCACATGGGAGAGAGCTTGTGCAGTCCCTCCCTGGAGAGAACCTGCCTGAGCACGAGGTCTCCTACCTCGAGAGTTCTGGGGCGGATGTTGCGGCAGTGATACCGTCACAGTGCTTGTTGGTACCTCGCCGCTCGCAGCGCGGCTTCTCGGCGACGTTCCTCCCCCAGCACGAGGTCCATCCCCCGCATGGCGTCCTGCTGCGCCTCGTCGAACGCTAGGACCTGCGCGGAGTGACGTCTGACCTCGTGAGGGAGGACCGCTTCGTCTCCGTAGACCAGGAAGAACGGGGTCTCTCCAGTCGGCTTGGTCGCGGTTGTGCGGATGGACCACAACACGGACTGAAGCTCATCGTACCAACCTCTGCCGCAGGCCTCTAGCTTCTTCTTGAACGTCCTGGTCTTGAGGCCCCTCAGGACCTCTACGTTGGCTCGCTCGGCCTGGCCGTTGCTTCGGGGGTGTGCCACTGAAGCGTAGCATATCTGCGTTCCAAGGTTAGCATGGTATGTTTTGAAGAGGTTACTGGTGAACTGCGAACCATTGTCTGTGATGATGCGGTTTGGCACCCCGAACCGGCTCACGATGCCTCTGATGAACTTGACTGCGGAACCCACGGGGATGGTGTGGACGGCCTCTACTTCAGCCCACTTGGTGAACTTGTCCACGGCGACGTAGAGGTAGCGGTAGCCCCCTGGCGCCCGAGGAAACAGGCCCAGGATGTCCAGCCCCCAGACTGCGAATGGCCACGAAAGGGGTATAGTCTGCAGGCCTCCTGCCGGCTGGTGGATTTGCTTGGCGTGGAACTGGCAGGCCTCACAAGCCTTTACCAGTTCGACGGCGTCATTGAGTGCGGTGGGCCAATAAAACCCACTGCGGAACGCCTTGCCGACGAGGGTCCGTGATGATGAATGATGTCCGCAGTCTCCGCCGTGTATATCTTCCAGCAGTTCCTTTCCTTGCTCCCTGGAGATGCAGCGCAGGGATACATCGTTTGGTCGCTTCCGGTAGAGCTCTCCATCCTTGATGCAGTATGCCATGGCCTGCCATGCCACACGCTCCGCTTCCTCCTCCTTCTCCGGCAGGGTCCCTTGTGTTAAGTAACTCCGGAGCTCCGTGATCCAGCACCCCTCCTGAGGTTCCATCGTCAGGAGCAGGCGCGCTCCTGAGGCCGGGCCACAGACCGGGGCTCCTGAGGCAGGTGGCTGGGGGAGCTCCTCCCGAGGCTGAGTCGTGGTTGATAACGACGGCAGGGCTGAGGGCTTGAAGAGCCGCTCCTCGAAGACGCCAGGCTCCTGAGGTAACCACCTGGACGCCCGTTTGGCGATGTCGTCGGCCTCCTGATTGGTGCCATGGGGCACGTGCTGCAACTCCAACCCCCAGAACTGCTTCTCCATCCTGCGGACCTCCGCAAGGTAGGCTTCCATGTGCTCATCTTTCGGCTCGTACACCTTGTTGGAGAAATTGACAAGGAGCTGCGAATCGCCCTTGATGGTGAGGCGTTTCGCCCCAGGGTAGCTGCGGCCTTCAAGCCCGCTATTAAACCTTCATACTCTGCTATGTTGTTGGAGACCTTTTCACCTTGCTGGAAACAGAGTTGTACAGCGTAGTAGAGCTTGTGTAGGACCTTGAAGTATGTCTAGAGGGGGGTGATTAGACTACTTGACCAATAAAAACTTGACCTTTTCCCAATTTTATAGTTTGGCAGATTTTAGCTACTTTAGGACAAGTCAAGCAATCATCACACAATTCAAGCAGGCATGCAAAGAGTATATAGGCAGCGGAAAGTAAAGCATGCAACTTGCAAGAATGTAAAGGGAAGGGTTTGGAGAATTCAAACGCAATTGGAGACATGGATGTTTTTGGCGTGGTTCGGATAGGTGGTGCTATCCTACATCCACATTGATGGAGACTTCAACCCACGAAGGGTAACGGTTGCGCGAGTCCACGGAGGGCTCCACCCATGAAGGGTCCACGAAGAAGCAACCTTGTCTATCCCACCATGGTTGTCTCCCACGAAGGACTTGCCTCACTAGCGGTAGATCTTCACGAAGTAGGCGATCTCCTTGCCCTTACAAACTCCTTGGTTCAACTCCACAATCTTGTCGGAGGCTCCCAAGTGACACCTAGCCAATCTAGGAGACACCACTCTCCAAGAAGTAACAAATGGTGTGTTGATGATGAACTCCTTGCTCTTGTGCTTCAAATGATAGTCTCCCCAACACTCAACTCTCTCTCATAGGATTTGGATCTGGTGGAAAGAAGATTTGAGTGGAAAGCAACTTGGGGAAGGCTAGAGATCAAGATTCATATGGTAGGAATGGAATATCTTGAGCTCAACACAAGGGTAGGTGGTTCTCTCTCAGAACATGTGAGTTGGAAGTGTCGATGTGTTCTGATGGCTCCTTCCACGAATGAAGAGGAGGTGGAGGGGTATATATAGACTCCACACAAAATCTAACCGTTACACACAATTTACCAATCTCGGTGGGACCGAATCAACAAACTCGGTCGGACCGATATAGTAAACCTAGTGACCATTAGTGATTTTCGGTGGGACTGACATGCAACTCGGTAGGACCGATATGGTTAGGGTTAGGGCATAACGTAATCTCGGTGAGACCGATTACACAAACTCGGTGAGACCGATTTGGTAATAAGCTAACCAGAGAGTTGGTCAGGTAAACTCGGTGGGACCGATTTGCTCTTTCGGTGAGACGAAATAGTTACAAAAAGGAACAGAGAGTTTACATTGCAAACCGAGATCCCTATCGGTAGAACCGATTTGCTTAGGGTTTGGCAGTGGCTATGACATGTGAAACTCGGTGGCGCCGGAATGAAAGAATTGGTAGATCCGAGTTTGGCTTTGGGTTTAGGTCAAGTGTGGATATAGGAAAGTAGCTGAGGGTTTTGGAGCATATCACTAAGCACATGAAGCAAGAGGCTCATTAAGCAACACCTCATCCCTCCTTGATAGTATTGGCTTTTCCTAAAGACTCAATGTGATCTTAGATCACTAAAATATAAAATGAAGAGTCTTGAGCTTTTGAGCTTGAGCCAATCCTTTGTCCTTAGCATTTTGAGGGATCCACTTTCATCATCCATGCCATGCCAATCATTGAGCTTTCCTGAAATAATCATCTTGGAATAGCATTAGCTCAATGAGCTATATGTTGTTATGAATTACCAAAACCACCTAGGGATAGTTGCACTTTCAATCTCCCCCTTTTTGGTAATTGATGACAACATATAGATCAAAGCTTCGACAAATGATAATAAGAATGAAATATATCGTCGCTTTGAGAAGTATGTGACAAGTAAGAGCTCCCCCTAAATTTGTGCATATTTTAAAATTTGCTTTGGACTGCAAATGCACAAAGAGTTAGAATCATAGGTTACTCTTCCATGTCACATACATCTTGGTGGAGCGCTCAAAATGATAAGAATTAAATACATGCACTCATCACCAAGAAAAGTGAATGATCACATAAGATAGATAGGATAATATCAAGCATGCATAAGTGTAGCTTATGATCAAACACATGATCATCAATGTCTCACAAGCATATCATAGTATCTCAACAAAAAGCAAACAAAGTTTGAAGAACCACCAAATAAAGCAAGAGAGAATAAAGGCAACACTCTCTCTTTCGAAGCCTATGATCTATACATTTTTCTCCTCCTTTGGCAACAAGTTACCAAAAAGTTCCTAGAAAATGCATAGTGCTAGATCGACTCTCAGGCTTGATCTTCTGGTGGTGGTGGAGTCTGGATCACTCCAAGGACGAAGGCTTCTGTATAAGTGGTTGGAGCTGGAGCTGAGGTGAATGCTGGAGCTGGTTGGGCTGGTGCTGTAGCTGGAGCTGAGGTGGTGGCTCTGGTGTCAGGAACTGGCACTGCAGTTGGCCTCTGAGCTTGTGGCACTCTGGCAAATGCATCAGTTGTAGTCTTCCCTTTCCTCTCCTGCATGTCATCTTGAAGTTGCTCCACTGCAGACTGAATCTCTGGTACTTTTACATCCAAGTCATAGAACTTTTGTTCCACGATTCTCTCTAAGCTCTCCTGATTCTAAGTGTGGGTGGCCAGTCCTTTCTCAATCCTCAGTGTAGATGCAATCAAGTAACTAAGTTGCTCCTGCTTGGTTTTCAAGAAATACTCAGATGCCTCCTCTTGAGTTGGCATCTTGGCAGCTTTCTCCTTCCTTGCCTTCTCCTTCTTTGCTTGAGCTTGAGCTGATGATGGTTCATTCTCATTCATCACAACTTGATTGTCCTCGAAATCTGGATGAATAGGCAAGTGTTCCTTGTCCAACAAGTATGTGCCTGTGCCCATTTTTGAGTTAATCAACTCTTGGATCTGAGGGGCATAACCACAGCTCCTCTTCTGATCTGCTGCAGTCCTCTTGATAGTCTCTACTATGAGGCTCATGACCTTGAATTTCTGAGGCACATCAAATATATGTAGCAAGTTAATGGCATGACCTCTTCTCATTCTGTGATCTCCAGACTTGGGCAAGAGTGTGTGCCTAAGGATCCAGTTGATCGTAGGCAGTCCTGACAACAAGTGTTTTACGGACCCAAGCTAGTGAGTGTCAAGATCATCTACTAGAATCTCCTTGTACATATTTGCCATTGAGTTATGATCCATCTTTTTCTTGGCATAGACATCCAAGTCATCTTCATTTCCTCTGGGGCATTGATCAACTTTGCACATTCCTCAACAGATGATTGGTACCTTGTACCTTCAGACATCCATGTTATCCTTCCATCTGGGTAGAAGTGTGCTGTGGAGTAGAATTGCATAATGAGCTCCTCGTTCCACTTTGTGAGCTTCTGCCCAACAAAGTCAGCAACTCCACAAGCACTGAAGCTGTCTTGCACTCCAGGATAGTGCTATTCATTCTCCTTGATGTAGGTCCAGTCGACCCACCTCATATCACAAACGGTAGGCTTCTTATCCAACAAAACTGTCTCATAGAAGTCCTGCTATTCCTTTGTGTGGAACCTATAGTCAACAGCAGTTCTTCTCCTTGAAGCATATGGATCTGCTTCTCTCCACTTTCTTAACCCTGAGTCTCTTCTGATTTTCATGTTCTCGGCCACAGGATGAGCATCATTGTGGTCTAGAATCTTGGGCTTGAGTTTTCTCAGAACTTGTCCTTCTTCATCTTCTTCAACAGTTTCAGGCACTGGGGCCTTGTTCTTCTCAGCAGCTTGTATGCTCCTTGTATTTCTCTTTGGAGCTGACTTGGCCTTGGAGGCAGCTTTGGGTGCTTCTTTGGGCTTGGATGCAGTAGCCCCTGATTTTATAGCATCACCCATAAGCTTTGGTGCCTTAGGTGCTGGTGCAGCAACCTCTTCTTCTTCATCTTCTTCGGAGTCTCTCCTCATAGAGGGTTTTCCAAGAACTCTGGCTGTGGTAGTTCTGACTCTCTTATTTTTCTTATCCTGGCCACTTGCTTCCTCTTCTGATTCCATGGTGAGCTTCATGGTTTCTTCAGGTACAGCCTTCCTAGGCTTGGAAGTAGGAACTCTCCTTGCAGGTGCCTTCTTCTGCATACCTGTCTTTGTGCTCTATGCTGAGCCATACTCCTTCTTGAGCACTACTTTCTTTGAGGTAGCTTCCTCTTCCTCTGCCACATAATCCTCATCCTCTGAGTCTGAGGTTCTCTTCTTCCTTTGTGTGGTGGCAGCTTTTGGCAAATTGCTAGGGGTGCTCCTGCTGCCTTCATCTGAAGAACTGGAGGGACTAGTGCCCTCACTCATGTGCACTTGCTCTTCTGACATGTTCTGGCTGTCACTCTGATCATACATGATGTAAAAGCTGACTGCTGACCCTGTGAAGAGTTTATAGATGAGGTAGAGTATATGAGCATCACAAAATGCAGAGATTTTTGCAAAAGAATGATTCAAAATCTTAGTTTTAGTTTCCCACAGAAATCATTTCGGATCTACTGATTTTTAAACTCGGTGATACCGAAGCAGTTTTGGAACATAAACTAGTGAACTTGGTCAGACCGAGTCACAGTTCGGTGGCACCGAGACTGCTAGGGTTTCACAAAGTTCCAAAATCGGTCACACCGATTAGTAATTCTCGGTCAGACCGAGACTCACTTGTGCAATGGCATGAGCCAAATCGATGGGACCGAGTTTTTCAACTCGGTGGGTCCGAGATGGTTTCGGCGGAAACCTAACCCTAAAATTTTCGAATCAAACCTATTCTACGAATTGCATTGACTGGATAGGAGTGTTTCAATCGTGGCTAGAATCAATAAGATCACAATGTGCTAGGAATAAGATGGGGAATAGCACAAAGATCGAGTCCATACCCTAGTTCGGCGGAGACTCGCTACGGCGGCAACGGCGGGGTTGAATTCCGTTGATGGTGATGGAGACCAGCGACTGGAGGCGGCTGGCGGCGAGGAGACAATCCAGAGACCACGTAGGCAGAGCGAGCTATCGCGTGGGCGAAGGAGTTCGGAGAAATTTCCAAATTTTTGCCCGTGTCTATATATAGCCCGACCCTGTCGGTGTGACCGAGTGGAACAACTCGGTGGCACCGAGATGCAAAACTGTATACAGTTATTGCAACTCGGTGTGACCGAATGGTTCAAATCGGTTGCACCGAGATCGAAAACATAGATCAACTTGATGATCTCGGTAGGACCAAAAGGAAGATATCGGTCAGACCGAGAATCACAAAGAAGTTTTGGAAGTTTAAGTCTATGACGAATCGGGGACTCCGAGTGCTCCTCACACAGAGTGGTTCGAATCTGACTTGATCAAATTTTGTGATGTAGCATGAATAGAGTTTGAGACGAGAAAAGCATAGATAGCTAGAGGAGGTTCTTAGGCATTCTTGTCCATCCACTTGGCAAGAGAAAAGAAAACCAATCAATCAAAACAACAAGTGGATGTCCTCAAATGAGTAAAATATGCAACCAACATGCTCACACAATAAAATGGCAATTGAAATATGTGGCAAAGCATGCACAACCAATTCTAGCATCTATCAAGCAATTGGTGATGACTATGTCATCTATATATGAGTATATTGATATAGGAGTCAAATGAGAACATTTGATCATAGGTCATACTCATCGTTTAAGCACAAGTGGGGTTACCACTTTTACATAAAGCATTGTTGTGTTCACATCATTAGAGTTGCTTTAGCTCAAGTCTTAGAGTAAAGCTCCCCCTAGATGTGATATCCCCCCTAAGAGGGATGAACTAACCTTGGGTTTTGTCGATGATGACTTCATGTAGATGTTGAAGATGTGAATGCTCAATGTTGATGTAGAACAATTGGAGCTATCCATTGGAGTGAATTGCACTTTCAATACCTACATGGGTTAGTCCCACAAGGAACAAACAAGAATATCCATAGACATAGAGTGATTCACACACAAGATGATGTCCATGAAAGCTTTTAGGTTACCTTGTCCCTTGACTTACCAACAAGAGGGTTTGTGACTCCTTGAACTAGTGCAAGATGTGGAAGTTGATTGCACTTGTTCTTGCCAAAATGATAAGAGTGAAGTATGTTGGCGGAGTCACCCTCAAGAACTCTCTAGTTCTTCTTCTTTTGGATCCACACCATCTTGATGGGAATCCTTGGAGTTGTAGTCGTACTTGATGAAGTGGAACTTGAAGTAGTCTTGGGAATCCACTTGACTAAGGTCTTGGGAGCTTCTTCAAATGCATCAATTTCCTCCTGAAGCTTGTCCTTGCCTTTTTGCTTGTAGTCTTGTGGTGGAAGATCATCTTGAGCTTGTGTTCCCTTGAAGGAAGTAGGATCATACTTCTCTTGTTGAGGAACAAACTTCATCTTGGGGTATTGATCTTCTTCCCACTCAACTCCATTGGCGTTGAACTTTCGTTCAAAACCAACACCTTGATTCTTCCGGTGCCTTCCTTGCTTGCGTACAATTTCCTCGAATTGCTTACTTCCGGCAAGGCTCTTGTAGACTCCTTTCTCTATAATTCCCTTCAATAAGCTATTTTCTTGCTCAAGTGTAACTTGGCTAAGAGAATCATTAGTGGAATCAAGAGAACTACTAGAAGCAACAATATTGGATTTAGTATGATCATTGTTACTACTAGAGGAAGAATCTTTCTTGTTATTGTTACTAGATTTGACTTGAGGCATGTAAGTGGATAAGAGTAAACGCTTGGCAATGTAAGAAGAACTTTTCTTGCGGAGATCATCATTGATTGCTTTTAAAAACTCATGCTCTTGCTCAAGATTGAGCTTTTCAAAGCGTAACTTCTCATGAGCTCTTAAAAGTTCTCGATGATCTTCGAAGATAGTTTCATGAGCTAACTTAAGAGTGTTTAGTTCTTTAGTTAGAGCCTCAATCTTCTCCTTATCATTGTCATTCGTTTTATCTTGATTAGCATGATTAATTGACGTTTCATCATAGTATTCATCACTAGAGTTGTCAACAAGTAAATCATCATCACCTAATAAGTCATCTTCATCACTATTGAAATCAACATACTCGGGGTGTGTTACCTTAGGACCTTTGGACATGAAGCATCTTCCAATTCCTTCATTTGGTGACTCAAATATGTCATAGGAGTTGGTTGACACAAGTGCTAGACCGGCAACACCTTCATCTTGAGTATATTCGGAATCGGAGTGATAACTTCTCTCGGAGTGGTTGTCGGAGTCGGAGCCGGATACCCATTCACCAACATGAGCTTGATGTCTTCGTTTTGTGTAGCTCCTTGATGACTTTTCCTTTCTTTCCGAATCCTTGCTTCTCCGTGAGTATCTTCGTTCATAACGATCATCTCTACTCTTTCTCTCTCTAGATGGTGATTCTTCTCTTTTGCTTCTTCTTTTTGGAGAATCTTCTCTTCTTTTGTAGGGTGCCGTACACTCATTGGAGTAGTGTCCGGGTCTTCCACAATTGTAGCAGTTTCACTCTTGACTAGAAGATCTTTTGTCATTGTAGGACCTTGACTTGGAGCTTCTATCTTTGCTTCTACTCTTGTAGAACTTGTTGAAGTTCTTCACCATTAAGCTCAATCCTTCATTGAAGGTTTGTTTCTCACTTGATGATGTGGGGGCTTCACATGAGGCTTTGTAAGCTCCACTTGATTTGTTGTGAAGTTCCTCTTTATCCTTAAGTGACATCTCATGAGCAACAATTCTTCCAATGACCTCTGTTGGCTTGAGATCTTTGTAATTGGGCATCATTTGGATCAATGTGCACACGGTATCATATTTTCCATCCAAGGCTCTTAGGATTTTCTTGATGATGAATCTATCGGTCATCTCTTCACTCCCTAAGCCGGCAATCTCATTTGTGATGAGAGCAAGCCTAGAGTACATTTCAGCGACACCTTCACCATCCTTCATTTTGAACTTGTCAAGTTGACTTTGAAGCACATCCAATTTGGATTCCTTGTCGGAGTCGGTACCTTCGTGCATATCAATCAAAGTATCCCAAATTTCCTTTGCATTCTCAAGACGGCTGATTTTGTTGAATTCTTCGGGGCACAATCCGTTGAAGAGAATATCACAAGCTTGAGCGTTGTATTGCAGCATCTTCAAATCTTCCGCGGTAGCTTCACGGTTTGGTTCTTTCCCATCAAAGAAGTCACCTTGCAAACCAACACACACAATAGCCCAAACGGCGGGGTTATGTCCGAGAATATGCATTTTCATCTTATGCTTCCAACTAGCAAAATTAGTACCATCAAAGTAAGGACCTCTATGGTGATAATTTCCCTCGCTAGACGCCATACTCTCCTAGGTTGTGAAACCAAGGCTATGACCACCAAAAGCTATGGAAATCAAACAAAATAGAGACCAAAGCTCTGATACCACTTGTAGGACCTTGAAGTATGTCTATAGGGGGGTGATTAGACTACTTGACCAATAAAAACTTAACCTTTTCCCAATTTTATAGTTTTGAAGATTTTAGCTACTTTAGGACAAGTCAAGCAATCATCACACAATTCAAGCAAGCATGCAAAGAGTATATAGGCAGCGGAAAGTAAAGCATGCAACTTGTAAGAATGTAAAGGGAAGGGTTTGGAGAATTCAAACGCAATTGGAGACACGGATGTTTTTGGTGTGGTTCGGATAGGTGGTGCTATCCTACATCCACGTTGATGGAGACTTCAACCCACGAAGGGTAACGGTTGCGCGAGTCCACGGAGGGCTCCACCCACGAAGGGTCCACGAAGAAGCAACCTTGTCTATCCCACCATGGCCGTCGCCCACGAAGGACTTGCCTCACTAGCGGTAGATCTTCACGAAGTAGGCGATCTCCTTGCCCTTACAAACTCCTTGGTTCAACTCCACAATCTTGTCGGAGGCTCCCAAGTGACACCTAGCCAATCCAGGAAGTAACAAATGGTGTGTTGATGATGAACTCCTTGCTCTTGTGCTTCAAATGATAGTATCCCCAACACTCAACTCTCTCTCATAGGATTTGGATCTGGTGGAAAGAAGATTTGAGTGGAAAGCAACTTGGGGAAGGCTAGAGATCAAGATTCATATGGTAGGAATGGAATATCTTGAGCTCAACACAAGGGTAGGTGGTTCTCTCTCAGAACATGTGAGTTGGAAGTGTAGATGTGTTCTGATGGCTCTCTCCACGAATGAAGAGGAGGTGGAGGGGTATATATAGCCTCCACACAAAATCCAACCGTTACACACAATTTACCAATCTCGGTGGGACCGAATCAACAAACTCGGTCGGACCGAAAGTAAACCTAGTGACCGTTAGAGATTTTCGGTGGGACTGACATGCAACTCGGTAGGACCGATATGGTTAGGGTTTGGGCATAACGTAATCTCGGTGAGACCGATTACACAAACTCGGTGAGACCGAATTTGGTAATTAGCTAACCAGAGAGTTGGTCAGGCAAACTCGGTGGGACCGATTTGCTCTTTCGGTGAGACCGAGTGGAACTCGGTGAGACCGAAAAGTTACAAAGGGGAAACACTGAGTTTACATTGCAATCTCGGTGGGACCGATTCGCTCTTTCGGTGAGACCGAAAAGTTACGAAAGGGAAACAGAGAGTTTGCAACCCCATCTCGGTGAGACCGAGATCCTTATCGTAGAACCGAATTGCTAGGGTTTGGCAGTGGCTAATGACAAGTGAAACTCGGTGGCGCCGGATAGGAAGAATCGGTAGGACCGAGTTTGGCTTAGGGTTTAGGTCATATGTGGATATGGGAAAGTAGTTGAGGGGGTTTTGGAGCATATCACTAAGCACATGAAGCAAGAGGCTCATTAAGCAACACCTCATCCCTCCTTGATAGTATTGGCTTTTCCTAAAGACTCAATGTGATCTTGGATCACTAAAATATAAAATGAAGAGTCTTGAGCTTTTGAGCTTGAGCCAATCCTTTGTCCTTAGCATTTTGAGGGATCCACTTTCATCATCCATGCCATGCCAATCATTGAGCTTTCCTGAAATAATCATCTTGGAATAGCATTAGCTCAATGAGCTATATGTTGTTATGAATTACCAAAACCACCTAGGGATAGTTGCACTTTCAGCTTGTCCTGAGTGGGCAATATAAGCACCGCCCCAGCCCCAGCGCCATGCCTGGAGAACGCCCCATCGAAGTACATGACCCAGCCTTCTGGCGCCTCGCTTCCCGGGGAGAGGGACCGATCCTCGTCGGCCTTGAGGCCAGGTGCCTCCGTCCATTCTGCCACAAAATCCGCTAATGTTGCTCCCTTGATGACTCTGGTCGTGCTGAATTCGAGCTGAAACACTTGCAGTTCTATGTTCCACTCAGCGACCCTTCCAGCTGAGTTAGGGCTCCTGAGCACTCTCTCCAAGGGGTATGACGAGACGACCTTGATGGGGTGACCCTGAAAATAGTGCCGCAGCTTGCGCGAGGGCACCAGTAGTGCGAGGAGGAGCTTATGAGGCATGGGGTACCGTGCCCTTGCGTCCCGCAACACCGTGCTGACGAAGTATAC
Source organism: Triticum urartu (assembly GCF_003073215.2). Taxonomy (NCBI): domain Eukaryota; kingdom Viridiplantae; phylum Streptophyta; class Magnoliopsida; order Poales; family Poaceae; genus Triticum; species Triticum urartu. The sequence goes on from NC_053028.1 coordinate 464,382,197, forward strand.
TGGGTGCTCAACGAGGTTGGGTGCGTCAGTGCTGGTGGCGCCCTCCGGAGACCGTGGAGCCTCCTGAGGCGATGAGGCCTCCGGAGGCTGGCCATCTGGGAGAGGGGCCTCTTCCTCCTCCGGTGCACTCCTCTGCGGCGGCTGATCCTCCTCAGCCGCGGTGGCGGTTTCTGTGGGCCTTACTTGTTCCTGTTTTGCCTTGCCACGGGCTGCTGCGGTGGTTTTGATTCGATGCTCCTAGGGATCCCCGCCAACTGGTTAGGCTCCCAAGAGAATACTTTCTTGTTCGCACGCAGGAACCTGACCAGGGCTTCCTCCTGCTCGGGCTCGAGGTTGGCGCCTATGGTGAAAGTGGCATTGGTGGACCCGTCCTCATCGACGGGTATCTGCTTGGTTTCTGCCTTGTCTTGGGTGAAAAACTGTTTCTTCTTGGCGGGTGCAGCCCCCTTGGGCTCGGGGGTCTCTGAGTCGGCGAGCTGTGCCGACGCCGCCGTCTTGAAGGCGAGCTTGAGCACTCGCAGCGCGTCTCCGGTGTCCCCGTGCACGGTGAGGACACCGCTGCTCCCGGGCATCTTCATGAGGTTGTACGCCGGGTGCGTCGCGGCCATGAACTGGGCCAGCGCTGGGTAGCCGAGGATGGCGTTGTAGGGGAGGCCGATGGGGGCGATGTCGAAGTCAATCAGCTACGTGCGGAAGTTGTCGTAGGTGCCGAAAGTTACTGGGAGCCGGATCTGTCCCAAGGAGCTGGATGACCCGCCCCCAACGCCTGAGAAGGGCCGGCTGGGTCGCCGCCGTTCCAGGGGTATGCAGAGGAGGTTGAAGGCCTCAACCGAGAGCACACTGAGGCCCGCATCGCCATCGATGAGAGTTCTGGTGATGGCCACCTGGCAGATGGTGGGGGTGCGCAGCATGGGGAGCGCACCCGAGCAGGCCGAGTTGGAGGGGTGGTCCTCCGAGCTGAAGGTCAGGCCGGGCTTGGGCGCCGCCCGGTCCGGGAGAGCCTCCTGCCGCGTGGAAGCGGCGCTGACCCGGCGGATGAACGGCTTGACGTGGTGACTTGTAGGCGGTGCCTGCGAGCCGCCCAGGAGGGCCACGACGACCGGGGGTGTTGGCATAGCGTGGTGGGCGAGGAAGAGGCCGCGCAGCATTTCCCAAGAGGCCACGGAGGCCGCCGGCAGGTGGAGCAGCCATGCGCGCGGAGCGCCGGTGAGGGCCATGGGAAGCCAATTGGCCATGACTCTATCATCACCTCCATCTTCGAGGATGGCCTCCTCGTACGCCAGCAAGAAGGCCAGCGGATCAGTCGCGCCGTTGTAGCGCGGCGGTGTCGTTGGCCTGAACTTGTCCGGCCACCGTACCCGTTGCAGGGCTGGGGCCAGGGCTCGGAGCCCCCTGGACCCCGTGCCGGCGCCGGCGGCTAGAGCGGGCGACGCGCTCCTCATCACGAGGCAGGTCGTGGTGGCGGCGGAAGGGAAAACTCCGGTGCACCCCTACCTGGCACGCCAAATGTCGGATTTCAGGTTCCGGCTGACCCTTGAGGTTCGAACACTGGGGTGCGCGCGGAGATCTCACCTTCTACCTACCTGCACCCCTCCGCCTCGCTAAGATCTAAGCTATGGAAAGAACAACACAAGAGACACAAGGTTTATACTGGTTCGGGCCACCGTTGTGGTGTAATACCCTACTCTAGTGTGTGGTGTGGTGGATTGCCTCTTGGGCTGATGATGATGAGCAATACAAGGAAGAACAGCCTCGCGAGGGTCTGTTCTTGGCTGGGGCGATGAACTGCTAGGAGGAGTTCAGTCACCCTTCTCTCTCTCTCTCTGGTTCGATTCCACCTATCCGTCGTCGATTCCAATTCTCTCTCCCCTCTATCCTAGAGGTGGCTAGTCCTATTTATAGGGAAAGGCCCTGGGCCTCTTCCCAAATATTGAGCGGGAAGGGCGCCAACAATTGGCCATTTTGAAGGGGAACATCTGGTACACTTATCCTGACTAAAGTTGGTCCTCGCCTGCCAAAGGCTTTGGTGGTGACGCTGGCTTGGGCTCCACAATGACTTCCTCCCTGCCATTGGACTGGTCTTGGTCTCGTTGCACCGAAACGGGTGCCTTTTCTTGATGCTCTCGCCTGCGCTTGCTCCCTTTGCACCAAAGAGGAAAGGAGGACACTGCGCGGGCTGGCGCCCGCCTGGCGCCCTTGGTCGTCATGGCTTGCGTCATGGGCACCTCGTGAGGTACCCCGCCTTGATCTCTCCGCCTCCTCGTGAGCCAGCCTGATGAGGCCGTGCCTGAGGAAGCTCCATGTCGTCCGCCCCACGAGGCTTGGCCCCTCGCGAGGGTCTTGGGTCTGTGTTGATGAAGATGGGCCGTGCTGGGCCCCCTTTGAGCCACGCCGCAGGCCGCAGGCAGGCAAGTCTGGGGACCCCCGTTCCCAGAACGCCGACAATCACAACCATTTTAAAAGGATGTTGGCACGTAAGGTAAACCATTATAAACTCCTAGCTAATTAAGCATGGCAAGAGTAACTATAATCTCTAATTGTCATTGCAAACATGTTTCATTCATAATGGGTTGAATCAAGAACGATGAACTAATCATATTTACAAAAACAAGATAGGTCGAGTTCATACCAGCTTTTCCTCATCTCAATCATTTCATCAAATATCATCATTATTGACTTTCACTTGCACGACCAAACGGCGTGGATAATAATAATGCACATGCATTGGACTAAGCTGGAATCTGCAAACATTTATTCAAAGGAGAAGACAAGGTAATATGGGCTCTTTGTTAGATCAACAATAATGCATATGAGAGCCACTCATCATTTTTGTCGTGGTCTTCTCCTCTCGACCCAAAGAAAGGAAAAATAATTTTCAAAGAAACACACTGAAATATTTTTGGAGTTTTTTTTCTAAAGAAAGTAAAACAAGAATGAGAAAAACTATTTACACGGGAAAGCTCCCAATAAGCAAAAGAAGAACGAGAAATATTTTTGGGTTTTCTTTTAATAGAACTACTAAATAAATATGGTAAGAAAACTAAAAAGAAGCTACAACTAATTTTTTGGATTTTCTTGAAGTTTTTCGAACACACAAGAAGAAAGCGGCAAAAATAAAATAAACTAGCATGGATAATACAATGAAAATTATGAACAACGACAACTGGAATGAGTGTGTGAACATGAATGTAATGTCGGTGAGAAATACGTACTCCCCCAAGCTTAGGCTTTTTGGCCTAAGTTGGTCTATGCCCATGGATCAAAGTAGCCCTCACATGGGTACTGAGGAGGATCCTGAGGGTTCCACTAGTTAGCGAGCTCCTGTGGCTCCCACTGATAAACAGACTCCTCATACGGATCAGGTGATGGTTCTGGCTCAGGAATTAGGGATCGCGTCCGCTCAGAGTATGCATAAATGTCCTCGGGCAAAATGAGGTACCTGCATGAATGAATATCGAACAAAGAAGGTGCGGGCAAATTAATAATCTGACAAGTCTTTTGGCTGAATACTAGGTTATATATGAGTCTCTTGTCCTTATCATCACTAATAAAATCATGTGCTACCATACTGTTATAGTATAAGTATCTAGTGGGTAGCAACATCGCCTCTTCCTCATCGTGCCTAATGGGTATCTCGAAGCGTCTAGCAAGGCGGGAGGCATAGGTACCTCCAAAGATAGGGCCTCTCGAACGGTTTAAACTCAACCATCAAGCAACAATAGCACCCAAACTAAAAGTTCTATCACGAAGTAAAGCATGGCACAAAATAGCAAGGTCAGGGGCACTAAGGCCTCCACTCTCTCCACGACCAATTAAACATCTCCCAACAAATTATGAGTAATAGCGTAAAATAGGAAAATGTAAACTAGCCACTCTCGCTTCCGACACTCCTCTCCCTTCCCCTACGGTAACTTCATCAATAAAATCTTCCACATCTATAGGACGTGGCTCATTGATGTTGCCCTCATAAGGCAATTTACAAACCTCACAAAAATCATAAAGCGTCATCTCCTTATGCTCATCATATAAATGAAACTCTACCATGGGTGGTGATTTCCTAGCATGAAAGTATAAAATTTGCACGAAGGTATTAGTTAGTAGGAGGTATTGATCACACCTATCGTGGAGGAAGTCGGTGATGCCTGCATTCTCAGCCAAATAATAGAAATCCTCATAAATTCCGGCCGCCCCCAAGAATGCATCACTTTGCCATTCACACGGCCGAACCTCCGTGGTGCGAGGAAGGTTATACTTGGGCTTCTTCTTCTCTTCATTTTCATTTTCCTTTGAACCCCGGCTTGAAGAGCCTCTCAACCATCTTTTCATCATTTCTTTCCTCTCACAAATTTCTGAAATTTTTAGTGACTCAAAATAAAAGTGAACAAAACTCGACAAGATTGATAGCAACTACTCATACAAAGTGTCTAGAGGCTATATCATGCATCAAAACTACTTTGGACCATATAAATTTGACATGCAAGCTCAAGAACAAGGTCACCAGAGCAACAAAAATTTGCAATATATAAAGCACTAGAACAAAAACTAATTGGACCATTGGAGGAGTCACATACCGAAGAACAATCCCCCAAAACAGTTTGCAAATGGAGCTTTACACAAGGAGATCGAAAATGGCAGCAAGATGAGCTAGAACATGAGTTTGAGCAACGGGATGATTTTTTCTGGAGGAAGACGAAGTGGATGTGTACTGGAATAAGTGAAGGAACCCACATGGGACCCACAAGGCAGGGGGGCGCGCGCAGGGGGGTATGGAGCGCCCTCCACCCATGTGGTCCACTGGTGCAGCCCCTTGGTGTGTTGTCAATGCCAAAAAATCTTAAATATTCTATAAAAAAATCATACTAAATTTTCAGGGCATTTGGAGAACTTTTATTTTTGGGGCATATTTTATTGCATGGATAATTCAGAAAACATACAAATAATAGTATTTTGCTTTATTTAATCTAAATAACAGAAAGTAAAAGGTGGGTACAGAAAGTTGTTCTTTCTAAATTCATCCGTCTCATGCCCATCAAAAGGAATCCATTAACAAGGTTGATCAAGTCTTATTAACAAACTTCTTTCGAATAACATGAAACCGGAGAATTTTTTAATAACACTAGGTTACTGCTACTTCTTGAGCTTGTGTTGGTTTTTCCCTTGAAGAGGAAAGGGTGATGCAACAAAGTAGAGTAAGTATTTCCCTTAGTTTGAGAACCAAGGTATCAATCCAATAGGAGACGACAAACAAGTCACCGAATACCTGCACAAACAATCGACAACTTGCACCCAACGTGATAAAGGGGTTGTCAATCCCTTCACGGTTACTTGCAAAAGTGAGATCTGGTAGAGATAGATAAACGCTAAAGTAAATATTTTTGGTTTATAGATCGGAAAGTAAAAGATTGCAAAATAGTAGATCGGAAACTTATATGATGGAAAATAGAACCGGGGGGCATAGGTTTCACTAGAGGCTTCTCCCAAGATAGAAAATATTATGGTGGGTGAACAAATTACTGACGAGCAATTGATAGAAAAGTGCAAAGTTATGACGATATCTAAGGCAATGATCATGAATATAGGCATCACGTCCGTGTCGAGTAGACCGACTCCTGCCTGCATCTACTACTATTACTCCACACATCGACCGACTCCTACCTGCATCTAGAGTATTAAGTTCATGAAGAACAGAGTAACGCATTAAGTAAGATGGCATGATGTGGAGGAATAAACTCAAGCAATATGATGTAAACCCCATCTTTTTATCCTTGATGGCAACAATGCAATACGTGCCTTGGTGCCCCTACTGTCACTGGGAAAGGACACCGCAAGATTGAACCCAAAGCTAAGCACTTCTCCCATTGCAAGAGAAACCAATCTAGTTGGCCAAACCAAATCGATAGTTCGAAGAGACTTGCAAAGATATCAAATCATGCATATAATAATTCAGAGAGGATTCAAATAATATTCATAGATAAGCTGATCATAAATCCACAATTCATCGGATCTCGGCAAACACACCGCAAAAAAGTATTACATCGAATAGATCTCCAAGAACATCGAGGAGAACATGGTATTGAGAATCAAAGAGAGAGAAGAAGCCATCTAGCTACTAGCTATGGACCCGTAGGTCTATGGTAAACTACTCACGCTTCATCGAAAGGACAATGGTGTTGATGTAGAAGCCCTCCGTGTCAAATCCTCCTCCGACAGGATGCCGAAAAAGGCCCCTAGATGGGATCTCATGGGTACAAAAGGTTGCGGTGGTGAAAAAGTGTTTTTGTGGCTCTCTCTCTCTATTGGTTTTGGGATATACGAGAATATATAGGCGAAGAAACTAGGTCGGTGGAGTCACGAGGGGCCCACAAGGGTGGGGGCACACCCTACCCCCCTGGGCACACCCTCCGTCCTTGTGGCCGCCTCGTGGCTTCTCTGACTTGCACTCCAAGTCCTCTGGATGTCTTCTGGTCCAAGAAAAATCATCGTGAAAGTTTTATTCCGTTTGGACTCCGTTTGGTATTCCTTTTCTGCGAAACTCTAAAACAAGGAAAAACACATAAACTGGCACTGGCTCTAGGTTAATAGGTTAGTCCCAAAAATAATATAAAATAGCATATTAATGCATATAAAACATCCAAAACAGATAATATAATAGCATGGAACAATTAAAAATTATAGATACGTCAGAGACGTATTAGTTACCCCAACGGGGATATGCATGCCCCCAATAATAAGTATATCATCTTTCTTTTTGACAGTAGGGAGACAAAACCTCCAATAGTAATAGTTGAAAATTTTCCAATAGAATTGATACTATGAACTTGAGGTTGTTTCTTCGAAAAGTGTACCGTATGCTCATTACCATTAACATGAAAAATGGCATTGCCTTTGTTGCAATCAATAACAGCCCCTGCAGTATTTAAAAAGGGTCTACCAAGGATGATTGACATACTGTCGTCCTCGGGAATAACAAGAATAACAAAGTTTGTTAAGATAGTAACATTTGCAACCACAACAGACACATCCTCGCAAATATCGATGGGTATAGCAGTTGATTTATCAGCCATTTCCAAAGAGATTTCAGTAGGTGTCAACTTATTCAATTCAAGTCTACGATATAAAGAGAAAGGCATAAGACTAACACCGGCTCCCAAATCACATAAAGCAGTTTTAACATAGTTTCTTTTAATGGTGCATGATATAGTTGGTATTCCTGGGTCTCCTAGTTTCTTTGTGTAAGGGCATATTTATCCCTAAGGTGTTTTGGTGATTGATGACAATGCGTTTGCGGACTAATCGTGTGCCTTGAGTTTCTCAGATGTTTCATCACTAGGCACAAGACGGTTTGGTGCCCCTCGAAGACTATTGAAGACGGCGTTTTTCTACGTTTCTTTTTGGTGGTTTTGAGTTGTAGGAAAGCCATACTACTAAGAGGGGGTCCGCGTTGGAAAGGCTTGGGTGGAATCATCACGTACACGTTTTCCTCCTTGTCTCCACCTTTCCCCTGCACTTTGGAGCATCCTTCGTTTATACTATGCAATTATCCTCGCTGCTGGTGGTGGGCTTGCGGTAGTACCACTCCTTGGAGCGGTAGTACCGCAGGCACCTGCGGTAGTACCGTACCTAGGTGCTGTAGTACCGTAGGAGCCCACGATAGTACCGCTCCTCTGGATCCATAGTACCGTGGCCCCCAGGCCAAGTACTGCTGCCTCGCGGTAGTAGGGGCGGATGTAATTTTTTACATTCGTGCCCCCGCGGTAGTTCCGCACCTCGTGCGCGGATGTAATTTTTTACTTCCGTGCCACCGGGGTAGTACCGCACCTCTTGCGCGGTAGTACCATGCGCGGCCTGGTTTAGCTACCACGCGGTAGTACCGCTTCTCCAGCGGTAGTACCGTGTCGGATTTTTGCATCGTTGGTTTTTCAGTGGAAGTAGGCACGGATGTATTTTTATTCATCCGCGCCCTTCCCAGGCTAGGCTTTCCTGCCTTGCGGTAGTACCGCAAGGGGGAGCGGTAGTACCGCTCTTGCAGAAGTACCGCTCTCTGATAGGCATGCTTTAGTCCCTGCCGCTGCAGCGGTAGTACCGTGATCCTTCACGGTAGTACCGCACGGCCTTGCGGTAGTACCGCTTGTCAGCAGCGGTAGTACTGCAAGTCGCGGGCTGGTTAGGTGGATAACTGTTGGATTTTGTCCTCAGCTATAAAAGGGGTGTCTTCTTCCTCTAGTTGACCACCTCTTCCATCTCTAAGCTCCATTGTTGCTCCAAGCTCCATTTTCTCCTGATCTCACTCCCTAGCCAATCAAACTCGTTGATTTGCTCGGGAGTGGTTGAGAAGGACCGGATCTACACTTCCACCAAGAGAAATTTGATTCCCCCACTAATCCCTAGTGGATCTTGTTACTCTTGGGTGTTTGAGCACCCTAGACGGTTGAGGTCACCGCGGAGCCATAGTCCATTGTGGTGAAGCTTCGTGGTGTCATTGGGAGCCTCCAATTAAGTTGTGGAGATTGCCCCAACCTTGTTTGTAAAGGTTCGGTCACCGCCTCCAAGGGCACCAATAGTGGAATCACGGCATCTCGCATTGTGTGAGGGCATGAGGAGAATACGGTGGCCCTAGTGGCTTCTTGGGGAGCATTGTGCCTCCACACCGCTCTAACGGAGACGTACTTCCCCTCAAAAGGAAGGAACTTCGGTAACACATCCTCGTCTCCACCGGCTCCACTCTTGGTTATCTTATCCCTTTACTTGTGCAAGCTTATTTGTGTTTTATTCATTACTTGCTTGTGTGGTTTGGTAGGTGCATCATATAGGTTGTCCACCTAGTTGCATATCTAGACAACCTACTTTGATGCAAAGATTAATTTGGTAAAGAAAAGCTAAAAATTGTTAGTTGCCTATTCACCCCCCCCCCTCTAGTCAACCATATCGATCCTTTCAATTGGTATCAGAGCCTCTTCTCTTTATTAAGGACTTTACCATCCGAAGAGTATGGTTGACATCGTAGACAGTGTGGAGGAGCACTCCGGTGTGAATCCGGTCTCGTCTACAGGAGATGGGGGTACCGCGGTATCTCGTGAGGAATTCAATGTGGCTTTGGACACATTGAAAACCTCCATGACGACCGAGGTCAAAAGTATGTTTAATAAATTCTTAGAAGGGCTTAAACTTTCCACCGCACCGTTGAAAGTGGGTGATCCCGCTAACAAGGTGACGGATGCTACCTCCGACAAGGGGGAAGCTACTAGCGAGAAAGCTCCTTCGTCTAGTGGTAGAAATGGCACCGGCATCTTTGCCCATGTGGAACCTCCACCTGTCTATGGTGGACCTCTTCCTTCCACGCATTTGAATCATGCCGGCCCGCCCCCTAAGATTGAGAAGAATGTGGAATTTGATTCTTGGGTCTATCGCTTTAAGCGACATTTAAATCATGTGAACACTAACCTTTGGAGAATCATTGAAGAAGGTTTCTATCCACATGACCGAAGCAACTTCACTCCTAGAGAAGCCGTTGATAATCAATTAAATGAGAATGCTCTCTTCATCATCCAAGAAGCAATCCCACCCGAAGATCTTCCTCATCTCCGGCCCTACTCCATGGCCAAAGATGCTTGGCACAAAGTTGTTTCCCTCTACCGGGGAAGCGCAAGCATTCAATGCTCCAACTATGAAGTGGTGCAAGATGAAGCCGATGAGTTTGCAATGAAAGAACATGAAGAACCTCGTGAGCTCTATCAGAGGGTAACCAAACTCGCGGTCTCACTCCAAGATCATGGAAGCAAGGACACGGATGACAATTGGATAAAGCACAAATTCCTCAAGGCAATGATGCCCTATCACAAAGCCATGTCCTCCGTCATTCATCAAAGGCCGGACTTCCACACCTTGTCCTCAAGTGAAGTGTTGGATGAGTTCGTTGCTATGAGCATCTTGGACAAGACTGCCGACAATGCGGTTCTACGCTCTCAAAGAGTAAAGAAGCCCAACCTTGCTCTAAAGGCCGAGGTTAGTATGGAGGAAGAGGATGAAGAGGAAGAAGAGGAGAGCAACCTCGAAGATACGAAGTATGCCTACCATGAACATATGGCCCTTGCTTCAAGGCAATTTTGGAGCAAGAAGAACTCAAGGCCCAACTTCAACAAGAACAATTTAAGTGGCGCTAAGGGCAAGTAACGAGTAAGGACTTGCTTCAATTGTGGCAATGTGATCCACTTTGTTGCGGAGTTCCCTTATGAGAAGAGGGAAGACAATGGTGGCAAGCTCATCTGAAAGGACAAGGCCAAGTCGTTCCCCAACAAGAGAAACTTCACCAAGAAGACTCCTCCCAAGGCTTTGGTGGTGCAAGAAGAGTACAATGAGGATGATGACGATGATGAAGATGGTGAGTCGGTTGCCATGGCATCCGTTGCCATTGCGACGACTCCCCGGGTGTCCCTCTTCGACTCACCCAATGAGAGCATCACCGCCAAGTGCCTCATGGCTAAAGCCACCAACAAGGTAACCCCCAACATCAAAACTACCATCATTAATCATCCTTCTTCGACCGATAGCATTGATGAACATGAGGGGACAAATGTGGAGGATAATGAGTTTGAGACCTTTATGGGTAACCTAAAGGGTAAATCCAAGAAGCACTTTGTTGCTCTCTTGGAACAACTTGGTGAAGCCAATGACATGATCGAGGCTCACGAAGATACCATCTCTAAGATGGAGGGGCATAGTCGTGACTATGTCGATGAGATTTCGGATCTCTCCAATGCTCTTGACGAAGAGCGTGGTCTTCGTTTGGCTCTTGAGGAGTCACAGAATGATGATCATGCTAAGTTAAAGAAAGATCTTGATCATGCTCTTGTTGTTTCTCGTGTGCTAAACTCCGAGAAGGCAAAGCTTGGGGTTGATCTTGCTAGACTCAAAGAGGAGTTTGACATTCTCAACAAGGCTCACAAAGTTTTGAAGGGTGTTCATGCTACCCTCAAGGAGTCTCATGATCAACTCCAAGTGAAGCTAACTAAGGAGAAAGCCACATTTCCTCATATGGTGTTAATTGATAATGCAAATGCTACTAACCCTTGTTGTGAGCATGTGCATCTTATTGAGGAGAATGTTAAGTTGAAGGAGCAACTTGAGAAGGGCCTTGTGTCATGCATACAAGGTGAGAAGAACCTCAACGACCTTTTGAGCAATCAAAAGGAAGTTGTGGCCAAGGAGGGGATTGGGTTCGCACCCAAGTCCAAGAGTAAGAAGAAGAATGACAAGGCCAAACGACCTCCCCATCTCAAGCAAACCTTTTTGAAGGAGGGAGAGGGTGCTACTAAGGAGAAGAAGAAGAACACCATGAAGGGTGGTGATGCCAAGATGGGCAACACCATCCATCTCAACAAAGCTGGCGACTTTAACCCTTCTTATGTGTTGTGTCGTGCTAGTGATGGACATGTTTATGCCAAATTTGTTGGTTCTCCTTATGAGTACATCGAATGGTCTATTTGGGTTCCTAAGACCCTTGTCACTAACATCAAAGGACCCATTACAAAATGGGTACCTAAAACCAAGCATTGATCTCTTGTAGGTGTTTGCTTCCAGTGGGGGATCATGGTTGCTCGATAGTGGAGCTACAAATCATATGACTGGAAGCAAGGACTTGGTGGTGGACGTACTCAAGATTCCATCTATGCCCACCAATGTCGAGTGGGGTGATGCCTCATCTTCTAAGGTATTGGGACTCGGCAAGGTTGTCATTTCTCATGATCTCATGATCGAGAAGGTCATGCTCGTTGAGTCCCTTGCATACAACTTACTTTCTGTTCGTCAACTTGCAATCATGGGCTTTGCCACATTTTTTGATATTGATACCGTGGCCCTCTTGTGGAGCAAGACTCTTAAAGTAGCCTATGTTGGGCATGTCGAAAACGGTCTATATGTGATTAACTTTTCGGAGCGACCCACTAAGACCGCGACATGCCTAATGGCTAAAGTTGACGTGGGATGGCTTTGGCATTGCCGCCTAGCCCATGTTAATATGAGATCTTTGCAAAGTCTTCTCAAGGGGGACCATGTCCGTGGACTAACGAATGTTAGCTTTGCTAAAGATCGTGCTTGCAGTGCTTGTATCAAAGGAAAGCTACATGAGAAGGCTCACCCTCCCATGACTATCATTTATTTGAAGAGGCCTCTAGAGCTCCTTCATTTGGACCTCTTTGGGCCTCCATCCTTTGATAGTCTTGGGGGAGGAAGTATTGTTTGGTGATTGTGGATGATTATTCAAGATACACTTGAGTATATTTCTTCAAGAGGAAGAGCGAGACCCAACAAACCATCATTGACTTTGCAAATGAAGCCCAACGTCAACACAATGCAAAGATCTTGACAATAAGAAGTGACAACGGCACCGAGTTCAAGAACTACACCTTGGATGAGTTTCTTAGTGATGAGGGGATCAAGCACCAATATTCCGCACCTTACACCCCTCAACAAAATGGTTTTGCGAAGAGGAAGAACCGAACGTTGATGGATGCGGCAAGGACCATGATGGTGGAGTTCAAGTCTCCCTACAACTTTTGGGCCGAAGCCATCAACACCGCGTGTCATGCTTCAAACTGACTCTATCTCCGCAAAGGCTTGAACAAGACTCAATATGAGATACTCACCGGTAACAAGCCCAACCTCAAGTACTTTCGGGTGTTCGGGTGTAAGTGTTTCATTCTCAAGAAAGGTGTTCGTTTGTCTAAATTTGAGGCTAGAGATTATGAGGGCATATTTGTTGGTTATGCTACAAACTCTCACTCTTACCGTGTTCTCAATAAGTCCACGAGACTTATTGTGGAAATGTGTAACGTGGAGTTTGATGAAAATAACGGCTCCCAAGTGGAGCAAAGTGGTACTTGTGATGTAGGTGATGAAATTCCTCCCTAAGCCATAAGAAGAATGGGTGTTGGCTTTATCCTACCCATTGAGGAACCCCTTGTGGCCGAAGGAGAAGGACAATGTTCCACTCAAGTGGAACCATCATCAACCCAAGACCCACACGCTTCCGAAGAACATAGTGAAGGCCCTCAACCAAGTGAACAAGACCAAGGGCAAGATCTCTCTCAAGATGATGGTGCTCCACCACGTGATGGCCAAGGTCAAGTTCACTCCTCGGAGCAAGTTCAAGATCAAGAGCAAGCTCGAGATCAAGAACAAGCTCATGACGACGCTCAAGATGATCAAGTTTCCTCTCCTCATCTCTCTTCTGAGGAGGAATTGGAGCGTCATGCCGCCAAGGTTTCTTCCAAGATCTCCACCAAAGGGCACATCATGGAGAATGTGCTTGGAAGCTTAACTAAGGGGGTAAGCACTCGTAGACAATTGGCAAACTATTGTGAACATCATGTGTTTGTCTCTTGTGTGGAACCCTAAAAGGTTTATGAAGCCCTCGAGGATCCGGATTGGCTAAATGCGATGCATGAAGAACTCAACAACTTCGAGCACAACAAGGTGTGGAGTTTGGTGCCAAGGCCAACCGGGAACCATAATGTCATTGGAACCAAGTGGATATTCAAGAACAAGCAAGATGCTCATGGAACTATTATTCGCAACAAGGCTCGTTTGGTAGCACAAGGCTACTCCCAAGTCGAGGGTATCGACTACGGTGAAACCTTTGCTCCCATTGCTCGCCTTGAGTCCATTCGCATGTTAATTGCCTATGCTTCTCATCATAACTTCAAGTTGCAACAAATGGACATGAAAAGTGCTTTTCTTAATGGTCCCATTAATGAGTTGGTCTACGTCAAACAACCCCCCGGGTTCGAGGATCCCTACTTTCCCGATCATGTGTATCAACTCGATAAGGCACTCTATGGCCTTAAACAAGCCCCACGTGCGTGGTATGACCACCTTACCGAGTTGTTACAAGATCGTGGATTTGAAGTTGGGCTAATCGACCCCACTCTTTTTACTAAGAAGGTCAAAGGGGAATTGTTTGTGTGCCAACTATATGTTGACGATATTATCTTTGGTTTCCATAACAAAGCTTTCAATGAGGAATTTGCCGCTCTCATGACCTCAAAGTTCAAGATGTCTTCCATGGGAGAGTTGAAGTTCTTTCTCGGGTTCGAAGTCAAGCAAAGAAGAGAAGGAACCTTCATCAACCAAGCCAAATATACTCAAGACATGCACAAGAGATTCAAGCTAAGTGATGTCAAGCCGGCTTCCACTCCAATGCCTGTCAAATGCCAACTTGACATTGATCCCAATGGTAAAGCGGTGGATCAAAAGGTATATGCTCCATGATTGGCTCCTTGCTTTACCTTTGTGCATCTAGACCGGATATCATGTTGAGTGTGGGAATTTGTGCACGGTTTCAAGCCGCACCTAAGGAAAGCCACTTTGTGGTGGTCAAGCGAATCTTTAGATATTTGGCTCATACCCCAAACTTTGGCTTGTGGTACCCAAGAGGAGCAAAATTCAAGCTTGTAGGATATTCAGATTTCGATTGGGCGGGAGACAAAGTGGATAGGAAGTCCACTTCTGGAGGGTGCCAATTCCTTGGTTGCTCTCTGGTAAGTTGGTCTTCTAAAAAGCAAAGTTGTGTGTCTCTCTCATCCACCAAAGCAGAGTATGTGGCGGCCGGTAGTTGTTGTGCACAACTTTTATGGATGAGGCAAACTTTGAAGGATTACGGTGTCATTTGTGACAAAGTGCCTCTTTGGTGTGACAATGAAAGTGCCATCAAGATTTCTCTCAACCCGGTGTAACACTTCAAGACGAAGCATATTGAGATTCGGTATCACTTCATCCGGGATCACATTAGGCGAGGGGAGATCGAGCTCAACTACGTCAACACTCATGATAACCTTGCAGATATCTTCACGAAGCCTTTGGATGAAGCAAAATTTCGCAAGTTAAGGCATGAGCTAAATATCATTGATTCGAGCAATGTTGCTTGAACCCTTGCACACCCCACCATACTCAACTTGTTGTCTTGTTTAGGTGTATGCATGAACATAGTGGGAGTGTTGTTCTCTCAATGAACTCTCCCTCCCCCCATTATGCATAAACTGATCAACTCCTTCACATTAGCCATTTTTTATGGTACTTGTGCTTCAAGGACGAGTTTTGGTCATGGGCCCAAGGATAAATTCTTCGCGGTGCCATACCAATTGACTCAAATATAGGTGGCTCCGGCCACCGCCCTCTCTTTGGAGAGGTGGTGTCTCGTGGTTGTCACTTGTTGTCATTTTTCCCTTTCTTCCCTTCGTGTTGAGAGTGTTTTGTGGTATCTTGTTTGTCTGAAGTTTCCTTGCGAAGACCTATCTTTTTGTGTGTTTTGAAACCTGTTTTTCTTGAGCTCACGGTACTACCGCGGATGGCCACGGTACTACCGTGCGGGGAGTGTACGGTACTACCGCTCCAGCGCGGCAGTAATTTTTTACTGCCGCCTGGGAGAGCGGTACTACCGCTTCGGTGCGGTACATCTGCCCAAGCGGTACTACCGCGCTGATGCGGGCGTGTGGGGGATAAGGACGGGCAGGGGGAGTTCTAACTCCCCCATACCCATTCGTACGTTTTCTCCACTTCGTCTCTCTCTCTCTCTCTCGCTCAAGAACGGGGGCGGTGTCCCTCGCCGGATCTCTGTCTCCAGCTGCTCTCCTTGGATTCCGACCGGTGGGATCATTCCCCACCACTTCCTCTTGCCATGGAACAAGGTTTTTCCCCAAATCCCTCTCTTTCTAGTTTGTTATCTTGTCTCTAGGTCTTTGGGGAGATACATGTGTTCTTGAGATTTTAGGCCAAATCTTTGCAAGAGTAGGATGTAGGAGAGTAGTGTTGCGTAGATATTACCTGATATGGTGTCCCGTGGTAGATTTGATCAACCGTAGTTCCGCCGCGTTTTCGCGGTTTTTCTCAGATTCAAAGTTCAGATCTAGCGCCATGCGGTACTACCGCCCGTCCCGTGCAGTACTACCGCTTGTCTGGTACTACCGCCCGTACTGGACGGTACTACCGCATGAGCTGCGGTACTAAAAATTTACTACCGCTACGAGCCATGGTACTACCGTGTTCTTACACGGTACTATCGCGCCTCGGCGCGATACTAAAATTTTAGTACCGCACGACCTGGCGGCACTACCGTTGTTTGTCCCATCTTCCTTGTGGCATTTATCTTGTATGCTTTCTACCTTTTTTTGCTTTGCCTTTGGTCTTTGCATTGATCCTTCTTGCTTGTCGTGTGCATTTTGCGCTTTGTGTCTTAGGTGGTGGCTCTCGCCGCTCCAATCCCAGTCGCGACACTGGTTCCAAGCGACTGCGCAATCAAGATGAAGCACCCGGGGGCTCCAGTGCCCCCAAGCACAATGTCAAGACCTCATCTAGCAAGCACAAGGACCCCTCTAAGGGCATGGACGAGGTTCCCCTCGTTGAGTTCATCCGTCTCAGGAAGATCAACCCTTATGTGAATGCTCGTGCTACCTTCAGAGGCAATGACTTGTTTTGGACCAAGCAACAGGCTCTCATCTATCTAGATGTGATCAAGGCCAAGCAGAATACCTACGTGGATGTCAAGTGGATTGACATGGATCACACGAGGAAGGACAAGTTTCATGAGTACTTTGGAGAGGCTCTGGATTTGGTGGAGCAGTTTGGTATTGAACATGTGATCTCTTTCCACCTGGACTATGACCCTGAGCTTATCTGTCAGTTCTTTGCCACTGTTCACTTTCACCTTGGGGAGGAGCGGAGGATGACTTGGATATCCAATGGCCGTCAGTTGACTGCTACCTGGAAGGAGTTCATGGATCTGTTACATGTTCCTGATGACGGGCTCTTCACACCCGTTGGTGTTCGCCCCCATGCCAATCCTGAGTCCGCTAACAAGAACAAGATCCAACAGTACTATGTTGAGAAGGTGCTTCTCAGTGGCAAGTCAACTTGGGTGCTGAACTCTTTTCTGGATATTATGCTTGCATCTTCCGCAACTCTCTGTTTCCTCGCATTGGCGACAAGGACAAGGTTCATGCCTACTTGGTGGATATGATGCTCATGTGCGAGGAGGCACGGGTGTCTCAGACAAAGCCACTTGATGTCTCACACATCATGTGGTCTGAGCTTCGGTTCGCGGTGTTCAACCACAAGGTGCCTATCTATGGACCATATCTGTTTCTGTTGATCTCCAAGACTTGGGAGAAGCTGTACCCTCGTGATGAGTTCCTTGCTCCAGATTGGATTCGGCATGAGTCCATCAGTCTCCGTGTCAAGCCAAAGTGGGCCAACACTACTACTCGTGCTGAGGCATCTGCTGCTAGGAGGGCTGTTGGTGAGGAGGAGGCTGGAGCAGAGGAGGTTGCTGAGGATCGTGGTGCTCACCCTATCCATCGTTCCTATGAGCCCTCGTGGGCCAAGAAGCTGAAGGACAAGATGAAGAATCTGTTCTGCATGCAGGCCAAGGGCAGTACAGGACTCACGTTGCCTCCAAGGAGGCTCGCTGCCGTGACAAGCACATCCTGAAAGTCTTTGGTGAGGCACAATCTAGCGGGTCAGAGAAGCACATCACTCCGGAGGCCGAATGGATGGCGAAGCAAGGCTAAAAGTGGACTGATTCTGAGGAGGACTTTGAGGAAACCGTTCCCGCCGCCGAGTCTGACGAGGAGCGTTGGGATGATGATTTCTCTGCTTGAGCCATCCCTTGTGTGTAGGTGTCCTCTCTGCCTTTTTGACGTCTCGATGCCAAAGGGGGAGAGAGTGTAGGGATTTGCGTGTGCTTCGTGTGTCGTGTGTGTGTTTGCTTTCTCGTTTGGACCTCGTTCGCTTTGGTTTGGTTTGCGTCCTCGAGACTTATCCTTCATATGGTGTAAGACATATGCACCCTATCCTATCTTAGTGAGCTTATGATTGTGCTACTTATGTTATGCATTTGTTTAAATGTTAGCCTTCCTATTGCAAGATATGCCTTGTTTCTAAAATATAGGGGGAGTGTTGATCCTAGTTTGTGTGCTGTGCAGTCCAAAGCATCCAACTAGCACACATCTAGGGGGAGCCCGTCTATATTTTAGAGAGGAGGGGTTTGCGTTTGCTTAATATTTTTCCCTTTGTGCAAATCCCGTATTGTCATCAATCCACCAAAAAGGAGGAGATTGTAAGGGCATATTTATCCCTAAGGTGTTTTGGTGATTGATGACAATGCTTTTGTGGACTAATCGTGTGCCTTGAGTTTCTCAGAGGTTTCATCGCTAGGCACAAGACGGTTTGGTGCCCCTCGAAGACTATTGAAGACGGTGTTTTTCTATGTTTCTTTTTGGGGGTTTTGAGTCGTAGGAAAGCCGTACTACTAAGAGGGGGTCCACGTCGGAAAGGCTTGGGTGGAATCATCATGTACACGTTTTCCTCCTTGTCTCCACCTTTCCCCTGCACTTTGGAGCATCCTCCGTTTATCCTATGCAATTATCCTGGCTGCTGGTGGTGGGCTTGCGGTAGTACCGCTCCTTGGAGCGGTAGTACCGCAGGCACCTGCGGTAGTACCGTCCCTAGGTGCGGTAGTACCGCAGGAGCCCACGGTAGTACCGCTCCTCTGGAGCCGTAGTACCGTGGCCCCCAGGCCAAGTACTGCTGCCTCGCGGTAGTAGGGGCGGATGTAATTTTTTACATCCGCGCCCCCGCGGTAGTACCGCACCTCGTGCGCGGATGTAATTTTTTACATCCGCGCCACCGCGGTAGTACCGCACCTCTTGCGCGGTAGTACCGTGCGCGACCTGGTTCAGCTACCATGCGGTAGTATCGCTTCTCCAGCGGTAGTACCGTGTCGGATTTTTGCATCGTTGGTTTTTCAGCGGAAGTAGGCATGGATGTATTTTTATTCATCCGTGCCCTTCCCAGGCTAGGGCTTTCCTGCCTTGTGGTAGTACCGCTCTTGCGGAAGTACCGCTCTCTGACAGGCATGCTCTAGTCCCTGCCGCTGCAGCGGTAGTACCGTGATCCTTCATGGTAGTACCGCGCGGCCTTGCGATAGTACCGTTTGTCAGCAGCGGTAGTACCGCAAGTCGCGGGCTGGTTAGGTGGATAACGGTTGGATTTTGTCCTCAGCTATAAAAGGGGTGTCTTCTTCCTCTAGTTGACCACCTCTTCCATCCCTAAGCTCCATTGTTGCTCCAAGCTCCATTTTCGCCCGATCTCACTCCCTAGCCAATCAAACTCGTTGATTTGCTCGGGAGTCGTTGAGAAGGCTCCGATCTACACTTCCACCAAGATAAATTTGATTCCCCCACTAATCCCTAGCGGATCTTTTTACTCTTGGGTGTTTGAGCACCCTGGACAGTTGAGGTCACCGCGGAGCCATAGTCCATTGTGGTGAAGCTTCGTGGTGTCGTTGGGAGCCTCCAATTAAGTTGTGGAGATTGCCCCAACCTTGTTTGTAAAGGTTCAGTCACCGCCTCCAAGGGCACCAATAGTGGAATCATGGCATCTCGCATTGTGTGAGGGCGTGAGGAGAATACGGTGGCCCTAGTGGCTTCTTGGGGAGCATTGTGCCTCCACACCGCTCTAACGGAGACGTACTTCCCCTCAAAAGGAAGGAACTTCGGTAACACATCCTCGTCTCCACCGGCTCCACTCTTGGTTATCTTATCCCTTTACTTGTGCAAGCTTATTTGTGTTTTATTCATTACTTGCTTGTGTGGTTTGGTAGGTGCATCATATAGGTTGTCCACCTAGTTGCATATCTAGACAACCTACTTTGATGCAAAGTTTAATTTGGTAAAGAAAAGCTAAAAATTGTTAGTTGCCTATTCACCCCCCCCCCCTCTAGTCAACCATATCGATCCTTTCACTTTGGTATTCCACCCTTAAAAGTGTAATTAGCAAGCATGGTGGAAATTTCAGTTTCCGGTATCTTTCTTTTATTTGTAACAATCCCTTTCATATACTTAGCATAAGGAGACATTTTCAGAATATTAGTCAAACGCATAAGCAAAAAGACAGGTCTAAGCATTTCAACAAAGCGCTCAAAATCCTCATCGTCCTTTTTCTTGGATGGTTTAGGAGGAAAGGGCATGGGTTTTTGAACCTATGGTTCTCTTTCTTTACCATGTTTCCTAGCAATGAAGTCTCTCTTATCATAACGTCGATTCTTAGATTGTGGGTTATCAAGATCAACAACAGGTTCTACCTCCACATCATTATCATTACTAGGTTGAGCATCAACATAAACATCATCAATAATATTATCAATAGGTTCATGTTCATCACCAGGTTGCGTTTCAGCATCTGAAATAGAAATATCATTTGAATTCTCAGGTGTATCTATAATAGGTTCACTAGAAGCATGCAAAGTCCTATCAATTTTCTTTTTCTTTTTATTACTAGGAGGACTAGGTCCATCGGTATTAATTCTCTGAGAATCTTGCTCGATTCTCTTAGGATGGCCTTCAGGATACAAAGGTTCCTGGGTAATTTTACCACCTCTAGTCATAACCCTAACAACATTATCATTGTTCTTACTATTCAAATCATTGAGCAAATCATGATGTGCCTTAAGTACTTGTTCTACTTGAGTTTTAACCATGGAAGCATGCTTACTAATAATCTTAAGATCACTAACAGTTCTACTCATATAATCACCCAAGCAGTCAAGCATGTAAGCATTACATTTCAATTGTCCACTAACATAAGCATTAAAGTTTTCTTCTTTAACAATAAAATTATCAAACTCGTCCAAGCATTGGCTAGGAGACTTATGAGGAATATCACCTTCATCAAATCTATAGAGAGAATTTACCTCTACTACCTGTGTCGGGTTATCAAGACCATGTATTTCTTCAATAGGTGGTAAATTCTTAACAACTTCAGCTTTAATACCTTTTTCTTTCATAGATTTCTCTGCCTCTTGCATATCTTTAGGACTAAGAAATAGGGTACCTCTTT
Organism: Triticum urartu; assembly: GCF_003073215.2. NCBI lineage: Eukaryota > Viridiplantae > Streptophyta > Magnoliopsida > Poales > Poaceae > Triticum > Triticum urartu. The sequence goes on from NC_053028.1 coordinate 464,403,083, forward strand.
TATTTGGAGTTGGCTTAGGAATTGGTTCAGGAAGTGTCCAATCGTTATCATTAATCAATATATTATTCAATAGAAATTCATCTTGCTCAACAGTTCGTTCCCTGAAAACACAACCAACACAACTATCTAGGTGGTCCCTAGAAGCATCGGTTAGTCCATTATAAAAGATATCAAGTATTTCATTTTTCTTGAGAGGATGATTAGGCAAAGCATTAACTAATTGGAGAAGCCTCCCCAAGCTTGTGGGAGACTCTCTTCTTCAATTTGCACAAAGTTAAATATTTCCCTTAAAGTAGCTTGTTTCTTATGAGCAGGGAAATGTTTTTCAGAGAAGTAATATATCATATCCTGGGGACTACACACACAAACAGGAGCAATAGAATTAAACCATAACTTAGCATCACCCTTTAATGAGAAAGGAAACAATTTAAGAATATAGTAATAGCGAATTTTTTCCTCATGAGCAAATAGGGTGGCTATATCATTCAATTTAGTAAGATGTGCCACAACAGTTTCAGATTCATAACCTTGAAAAGGATCAGATTCAACTAAAGTAATTAACTTAGGATAGACAGAGAATTCATAATCCTTATCAGCAACAAAGATAGGCGAAGTAGCAAACTTAGGATCATATTGCATTCTAGCATTCAAAGATTTTTCTTTCCACTTGCATAATAATTTCTTAAGATCATCTCTATATTTACAAGCAAGAAAGTCCCTAGCTACCTCTCCATCCATAACATAACCCTCAGGTATAACAGGAAGTTCATATCTAGGAGAGCTAGTCTTATCAGGTGTTTCAAAGTTTCCAGTTTCAATAATTTCATGAGTTTTAGAAATATCATCATCTTCAACATAATCAATAGTTCTAACTCGAGCAAGATGTTCTTCAAGTAATTCATCCAGTGGCACAGTTTTATCAAGCAAAGTAGTAGCATCATTCATAGTAGAAGAAACATCACCAATAACATGCGACATATCAGAATCAATAGCAGGTGTAGGTGTCGCAAGCTTACTCAAAACAGAAGGTGAATCAAGTGCAGAGCTAGATGGAAGTTCCTTACCTCCCCTCGTAGTAGAGGGATAGATCTTGGTTCTAGTATCTTTCAAATTCCTCATAGTGATCAACAGATATAAATCCCAAGTGACTCAGAGAATAGACCTATGCCCCCTAGCAACGGTGCCAGAAAAAGCTCTTGATAACCCACAAGTATAGGGGGTCGCAACAGTTTTCGAGGGTAGAGTATTCAACCCAAATTTATTGATTCGACACAAAGGGAGCCAAAGAATATTCTCAAGTATTAGCAACTGAGTTGCCAATTCAACCACACCTGAAAGACTTAATATCTGCAGCAAAGTATTTAGTAGCAAAGTAGTATGGAAGTAACGGTAATAGTGATAAAAGTAATAGTAGCAGTTTTGTAGCAATTGTAACAGTGGGAACGACAAAGTAACGTAGCAAAGATCAATATGTGAAAAGCTCTAGGCAATGGATCAGTGATGGATAATTATGTCAGATGGCATTCATCATGCAACAGTTATAACCTAGGGTGACACAAAACTAGCTCCAATTCATCAATATAATGTAGGCATGTATTCCGAATATAGTCATACGTGCTTATGGAAAAGAACTTGCATGACATCTTTTGTCCTATCCTCCCATGGCAGCGGGGTCCTAATGGAAACTAAGGGATATTAAGGCCTCCTTTTAATAGAGAACCGGACCAAAGCATTAGCACTTAGTGAATACATGAACTCCTCAAACTACGGTAATCACCGAAAAGAATCCCAATTATTGTCACCTTGGGGTATGTGGATCATAACTCGTAATAGGTGTCTACAACTTGCAAGATACGATCAAGAACACAAATATATTCATGAAAACATAATATGTTCAAATATGATATCATGGCACTCGGGCCCTAGTGACAAGCATTAAGCATGGAAAAGTCATAGCAACATCAATCTCAGAACATAGTGGATACTAGAGGTCAAACCCTAACAAAACTAACTCGATTACATGATAAATCTCATCCAACCCATCACCGTCCAGCAAGCCTATGATGGAATTACTCACTCACGGCGGTGAGCATCATGAAATTGGTGATGGAGGAAGGTTGGTGATGATGATGGCGACGGATCCCCCTCTTCGGAGCCTCGAACGGACTCTAGATATGCCCTCCCGATGAAGAACAGGAGGTGGTGGCGGCTCCGTATCGTAAAACGCAATGAATCCTTCTCTTTGATTTTTTCTCGCCGAACGTGAATATATAAAGTTGGAGTTGAGGTTGGTAGAGGTCCAGGGGACCCACAAGGTAGGGGCGCCCAGTGGGTAGGGCGTGCCCTCCACCCTTGTGGTCAGCTGGTGGGTCCCCTCTGGTTGATTCTTTCGCCAATATTTTTTATTTATTCCAAAAATATTATGCATAAATTTTCAGGTCATTCTGAGAACTTTTATTTTTGCACAAAAATAAAACCAAGGAAATTCTGCTGAAAACAACGTCAATTTGGGTTAGTTCCATTCAAATCATGCAAATTAGAGTCCAAAACAAGGGCAAAAGAGTTTGGAAATGTAGATACGATGGAGACGTATTAGCCGTCTTGCTAGATCAAGAGAAGATGGAGCATAAAGTAAATAGAAAGGCCCTTCATAGAGGGAAGTAGGGATTTGTAGAGGTGCATTTTGGGTGGCATGCCTTTCCTGTCAACGAAAACAATCGAGTAGTTCCCTATACTTTTCATGCTAGATATATCATAGTCGGTTCCCAAACAAAAATTAAAGTTTATTCTTTTTTCCACCATACTTTCACATTCCACGGCTAACCGAATCCACGGGTACCGTGCATACCAACACTTTCCAAGGAATTTATTATTTGACAACATAAAGTAAATTCATTTTTCATTTCGGGACTGGGCATCCCTAAAACCTTTGTCGTACTCTCGTGAAATGACAAGTGAATAAACAGTCATCTTTAGAATAACACATCTAGCATGGGAAAATATCAGCCACCACCCCCTACCATTTCATGAGCGGTACGAGCACACAAAAAGGAAATTTATTTTGAAGATTAGAGATGGCACATACAAATTTGCTTAGAATGGCACATAAATACCGCATATCGGTAGGTATAGTGGACTCATATGGCAAAAACTGGTTTTAAGGATATTGGATGCACAAGTAGTAATCATACTTAGTACAAGTGAAGGCTAGCAAAATATTGAGAAGCATCCAACCAAGAAACGAAAAATCTCACAAGCGAGCATCAAGCATAACTAACACCAAATAATGCACCACAAGTAGGATGTAATTTCATTGCATAACTATTGACTTTCGTGCTTGCATAGGGAATCACAAACCTTAACACCAATATTCTTACTAAAGCATAATTACTCATCAACATGACTCACATATTACTATCGTAATATCGCAAAACTATTACAAAGAATCAAGTTTATTTTGTCCAATGATCTTCATGAAAGTTTTTATTATATCCCTCTTGAATAACTATCCCCCAGGCAAGCCCAGGTGGGTTGTGCCCCCCTCGGGTACTTATTTGGCCCATCTTGTGTCTTCTGGTCTAGAAAAAATCTCCAAAAAGTTTCACTGCGTTTGGACTATGTTTGGTATTGATTTTCTGCGAAGTAAAAACAAGCAAAAAACAGCAACTGGCACTAGGCACTATGTCAATAGGTTAGTCCCAAAAAAATGATATAAAGTTGCTATAAAATGATTGTTAAATATCCAAGAATGATAATATAACAGCATGGAACATTCAAAAATTATAGATACGTTGGAGACGATTCAATGTATTACAGAACGAGTAAAGAGACTTGTCAGTAACGAGATTGAACTAGGTATGAAGATACCGACGATCGAATCTCGGGTAAGTAACATACCGATGGACAAAGGGAATTACGTATGTTTTCATAAGGTTCGACCGATAAAGATCTTCATAGAATATATACGAGCCAATATGGGCATCCAGGTTCCGCTATTTGTTATTGACCATAGGGTCCGCACGCTTAACGTTCATTAACGATATAGTGTTATATGAGTTATATGATTTGGTGACCAAATGTTATTCGGAGTCCTAGATGAGATCACAGACATGACGAGGAGCACCAGAATAGTCCGAAGGTAAAGATTGATATATAGAACGATGGTATTCAGACACCGAAAGAGTTTCGGAGTGCACCGGGTAGTCAATGGGGCACCAAAAGGGGTTCCGGACACCCCCGAGAGGTCTATGGGCCTAATGGGCCAAGGGAGAGACACACCAGCCCACAAGGGGGCTGGCACGCCCCTCTCCCTGGCCGCCAGCCCTAGGAAAGGAAAGGGGGGAGGGCTAGCCCCTCCTGCCTTCCGCTCCATGATACGTCTCCAACGTATCTATATAATTTTTGATTGTTCCATGCTCTTATATTATCTGTTTTGGATGTTTTATATGCATTAATATGTTATTTTATATTATTTTTTGGACTAACCTATTAACCTAGAGCCCAGTGCCAGTTTCTGGTTTTTCCTTGTTTTTGAGCTTCGCAGAAAAGGAATACCAAACGGAATAAAACTTCACGATGATTTTTCTTTGACCAGAAGACACCCAGGAGACTTGGAGTTCAAGTCAGAAGAGCCACGAGGCGGAGGCAAGGGTGGAGGGCGCGCCCATGGGGTAGTGCATGCCCCCTACCTTGTGGGCCCCTCGTGACCCCCCTGGCCTAGTTCTTCCTCCTATATATTCACATATATTCCCAGACCACCAGAAGCATCCATGAAAAACACTTTTCCACTGCCGCAACCTTCTGTCCCATGAGATCCCATCTTGGGGCCTTTTCCGGCATCCTGCCGGAGGGTGATTCGATCACGAAGGGCATCTACATCAACTCTATTGCCCTTCCGATGAAGCGCAAGTAGTTTACCTCAGACCTACGGGTCCATAGCTAGTAGCTAGATGGCTTCTTCTCTCTCTTTGATTCTCAATACGATGTTCTCCTTGATGTTCTTGGATATCTATCCGATGTAATCTTGTTTTGCAGTGTGTTTGTCAAGATCCGATGAATTGTGGATTTATGATCAACTTATCTATGAATATTATTTCAATCTTCTCTGAATTCTTATATGCATGATTTGATATCTTTGTATTTCTCTTCGAATTATAGGTCTGGTTTGGTCAACTAGATTGGTTTTTCTTGCAATGGGAGAGGTGCTTATAGCTTTGGGTTCAATCTTGCGTGATTTTACCCAGTCACAAAGTAGGGGTAGCGAGACACGTATTGAATTTTTGCCATCGAGGATAAAAAGATGGGGTTTACATCATATTGCATGAGTTTATTCCTCTACATCATGTCATCTTACTTAAGGCGTTACTCCGTTCTTTATGAACTTAATACTCTAGATGCATGCTAGATAGCGGTGGATGTGTGGAGTAATAGTAGTAGATACAAGCACGAGTCGGTCTACTTGACACGGACGTGATGCCTATATTTCATAATCATTGCCATGGATATTGTCATAACTTTGCGCTTTTATATCAATTGCTCGACAGTAATTTGTTCACCCATCGTATTATTTGCCTTCAAGAGGGAAGCATCTAGTGAAACCTATGGCCCCCGGGTCTATTTTCCATCATATTAGTTTCCGATCTACTATTTTGAAATCTTTTATTTTCAGATCTATAAACCAAAAAACCCAAAAATATTTTATCTTTTGTTTAGTTTTATTTATGTATCTCTATCAGATCTCACCTTTGCAAGTGACCATGAAGGGATTGACAACCCCTTTATCGCGTTGGGTGCAAGTGTTTGATTGTTTGTGCATGTATTGGTAATTAGCGCATTCTTCTCCTACTGGATGGATACATTGGTTCTTAACTGAGGGAAATACTTATCTCTACTATGCTGCATCACCCTTTCCTCTTCAAGGGAAAAACCAACGCAAGCTCAAGAAGTAGCAAGAAGAATTTCTGGCGCCATTGCCGAGGAGATCTATGCCAAGTCAAGATCTACATCAAGCCTACCAAGTACCCGTCATAAAACTCTAATCTCTTGCATTACATTATTCGCCATTTGCCTCTCATTTTCCTCTCCCCCACTTCAAAAATGATTTTCGAAAAGATTTGCCCTTTTCTTTCGCCCCTCTTCCGTTCGTCTTCCCGTTTGCTTTTTGTTCATTCGTGCGTTAGCTAGCCTTGATGGCTCAACCTAAGAACTTCGATCCTTATTATAAGAAGTTGGAAGAGATTGAAAATAATACTAGGAGCTTCTTGTCCTTACAATTTGAGCATAATAGTTTCTTTAGGAACAAGCTCAAGGAGAAGAAATCTTTTATGGAGTATATGAATAAAGAGCTCGATGATATGTCTAAAGAATTTTATGGTCTTAAATCTCAATTTGCTCATCTTGAAAATTTAGTTGGCCAAATTTCCAATAAACAAACCACTTTGATAAATAAGATGGCCGCTAAACCGGAGTTTCGTGAAAATAATGATGTGATTCCAATATAAATCTTGATAAATATGGGACTGGAGATGAGTCAACTTTAGAAGGCGTCCCAATGATTCGGAGTTTATAGATCTTGATGCAAAAATTGATAAAAGTGGGATTGGAGAGGTCAAAACTTTAAGTAGCAATGAACCCACTCTTTTGGATTTCAAGGAATTTAATTATGATAATTGTTCTTTAATAGATTGTATTTCCTTGTTGCAATCCATGTTGAATTCTCCTCATGCTTATAATCAAAATAAAGCTTTTACTAAACATATCGTTGATGCTATGATGAAATCTTTTGAAGAAAAGCTTGAATTGGAAGTTTTTATTCCTAGAAAACTTTATGATGAGTGGGAACCTACTATTAAAATTAAGATTAAAGATTATGAGTGCCATGCTTTGTGTGATTTGGGTCCTAGCGTTTCCACGATTCCAAAAACTTTATGTGATGTGTTAGGTTTCCGTGAATTTGATGATTGTTCTTTAAAATTGCATCTTGCGGATTCCACTAGTAAGAAACCTATGGGAAGGATTAATGATGTTCTTATTGTTGCAAATAGGAATTATGTGCCCGTAGATTTCATTGTTCTTGATATAGATTGCAATCCTACGTGTCCTATTATTCTTGGTAGACCTTTCCTTAGAACGATTGGTGCAATTATTGATATGAAAGAAGGAAACATTAGATTTCAATTTCCGTTAAGGAAGGGCATGGAACACTTTCCTAGAAAGAAAAATTAAGTTGCCATATGAATCTATTATGAGAGCTACTTATGGATTGCTACCAAAGATGACAATACCTAGATCTATGTTTTATGCCTAGCTAAGGGCGTTAAACAATAGCGCTTGTTGGGAGGCAACCCAATTTTATTATGATCTTGCTTTCTTAGGTTCTGTTTTGCAATAAATAATTCATCTAGCCTCTGGTTAGATGTATTTTTGTGTTTTAATTAGTGTTTGTGCCAAGTAAGACCTTTGGGATAGCTTACGGTGATAGTTGATTTGATCTTGCTGAAAAAACAGAAACTTCTGTGCCCAGTAATATAATTCTCATTTTTAACAAAAGTGCGATAAAATACTGATTCCTTTTGAAGAAGATTGATATAAAAATTTCCTTTGTTGTCCTAATTTTTCAGAATTTTTGGAGATACAAAAGTATTTTAAGTATTAAGATTGCTACAGACTGTTCTGTTTTTTTACAGATTCTGTTTTCTATGTCTTGTTTGCTTATTTTGATGAATCTATGGGTAGTATCGGAGGTATGAACCATGGAGAAGTTGGAATACAGTAGATATTACACCAATATAAATAAAGAATGAGTTCACAACAGTACCAGAAGTGGTGATTCTATTTTCTTATACTAACAAATCTCATGAGATTTTCTGTTGAGTTTTGTATTGTGAAGTTTTCAAGTTTTGGGTAAGGATTTGATGGACTATGGAATAAGGAGTGGCAAGAGCCTAAGCTTGGGGATTCCTAAGGCACCCCAAGGTAATATTCAAGGACAACCAAGAGCCTAAGCTTGGGGATGCCCCGGAAGGCATCCCCTCTTTCATCTTCATCTATTGGTAACTTCACTTGATGCTATATTTTTATTCACCACATGATATGTGTTTTCCTTGGAGCGTCGTGTATGATATGAGTCTTTACTTTTTAGTTTCCCACAATCATCCTTGTTGTACACACCTTTTGAGAGGGACACGCATGAATCATGATTTATTAGAATACTCTATGTGCTTCACTTATATCTTTTGAGCTAGGCAATTTTGCTCTAGTGCTTCACTTATATCTTTTTAGAGCACGGCGGTGGTTTTATTTTATAGAAATTGTTGAACTCTTATGCTTCACTTATATTATTTTAATATTTTTTTTAAACAACATGGTAATTTGCTTTGGTTATGAATTTAGTCCTAATATGGTAGACATCCAAGAGGGATATAATAAAAAATTCCATATAAAGTGCATTGAATACTATGAGAAGTTTGATTCCTTATGATTGTTTTGAGATATGAGGATGATAATATTAGAGTCATGCTAGTGAGTAATTGTGGATTGTAGAAATACTTGTGTTGAAGTTTGTGATTTCCGTAGCATGCACGTATGGTGAACTGTTATGTAACGAAGTTGGAACATGATTTATTTATTGATTGTCTTCCTTATGAGTGACGATCGGGGACGAGTGATGGTCTTTTCCTACCAATCTATCCCCTAGGAGCATGCGCGTAGTACTTTGTTTCGATGACTAATAGATTTTTTGCAATAAGTATGTGAGTTCTTTATAACTAATGTTGAGTCCATGGATTATACGCACTCTCACCCTTCCACCATTGCTAGTCTCTCTAGTACTACGCAACTTTCGCGGTACCATACACCCACCATATACCTTCCTCAAAACAGCCACCATACCTACCTATCATGGCATTTCCATAGCCATTCCGAGATATATTGCCATGCAACTTCCACTGTTCCTGTTATTATGAAACGCTTCATCATTGTCATATTGCTTTGCATGATCATCTAGTTGACATAGTATTTGTGGCAAAGCCACCGTTCATAATTTTTATACATGTCACTCTTGAGTCATTGCACATCCCGGTACACCATCGAAGGCATTCATATAGAGTCATATTTTGTTCTAAGTATCGAGTTGTAATTCTTGAGTTGTAAGTAAATAAAAGTGTGATGATCTTCATTATTAAAGCATTGTCCCATGGGAGGAAAAAAAATAAAAGAGGCCAAAGAAGCCAACAAAAAAAGAAGGCTAAAGAAGCCAAACAAAAAAATGAGAGAAAAGAGAGAAGGGGCAATGCTACTATCTTTTTTCCACATTTGTGCTTCAAAGTAGCACCATGATCTTCATGATAGAGTCTTATATGTTGTCACTTTCATATACTAGTGGGAATTTTTCATTATAGAACTTGGCTTGTATATTCCAACGATGGGCTTCCTCAAATTGCCCTAGGTCTTCATGAGCAAGCAAGTTGGATGCACACCCACTTAATTTCTTTTTGAGCTTTCATACACTTATAGCTCTAGTGCATCCGTTGCATGGCAATCCCTGAAGATTATATGTTCAGATCCATTATGCTATTTAATATCCCTCTAATCTTGAGCATGAATATTTTTTGTAAGTAGTTGTCCTTGTTCTTGAGGCCATGGGAGAAGTCATGTTGCAAATAATCATGTGAATTTGATATTCGTTTGATATTTTGATGATATGTATGTTGTGATCCCCTTAGTGGTGTTATGTGAACGTCGACTACATGACACTTCACCATCTTTGGGCCTAAGGGAATGCATTTGGTGTAGTTATTAGATGATGGGTTGCTAGAGTAACAGAAGCTTAAACCCTAGTTTATTCGCTTTTTCGCAAGGGATGATTTGGATTCATATGTTTAATGCTATGGTTAGATTCTATCTTAATACTTATCTCATAGTTGCGGATGCTTGCGAGGGGGTTAATCATAAGTGGGAGGCTTGTTCAAGTAAGAACAACACTCAAGCACCGGTCCACCCACATGTCAAATTATCAAAATAGCGAACGGGAATCAAACCAACATGATGAAAATGACTAGATGAAATTCCCGTGTGCCCTCAAGAACGCTTTGCTTATTATAAGAGATTGTTTTGGCATGTCCTTTGCTACAAAAATGACTGAGCTACCTTGCTGCACTTTTGTTACCGTTACCGTTACTTGCTCGTTATAAATTATCTTACTATCAAACTACTCGTTACCAACAATTTCAGTGCTTGCAGAAATTACCTTACTGAAAACCGCTTGTCATTTCCTTCTGCTTCTCATTGGGTTCGACACTCTTATTGAAAGGACTATGATTGATCCCCTACAATTGTGGGTCATCATTGGTCGAGGGAGAGGGAGCGTCTTCGGGAGCCAGAGGGAGGGGCCAGGCGAGTGGAGCAGGCCGTAAGTCGGTCTCCCATGGTGGAACGTGTCTAGGAAGTGCGGGACGGCGACACGAGTGGGGTAGGGCGAGCTCCTGCTAGCCCGCGGGGGCAGGAGATTGGGCGGGTTGGTGCAACGCCACTAGTTGGTCGCTGGTGGTGGATGCAGTCAGGGGCGGCGGGGCTATCACACAAGGCGGCGACGACTGATTTGTAGATCTCGGGTCAGAAATCAACGAGTGAGATGCTGATTTGGCACTGCCCAGTCACCGATCAATGCCGTCAAACCACTCAAATGACTCGAAACCGGATTGAAGGTTCATTTTTTAACCAGGTGGTTAGTTTGGGGCTGTAGAATGACCGGTTTTGTAGTTGAGGGTTGGATATCAAACCGTGTGGTAAGTTCAGTGTTGTAATGTGGATTTTTCTCAAACCCTATGTAAAGAAATATAAAAGTGTTTAGATCACTAGTAGCTAATCGACGGACTAAATTTCAATAGCTAATCGACTCACTATAGATGACATGATTAGATACAACCAGCAGTTACCTTACTGTTAACCATCATGCTCCGTCACGAGGGCCAACATCTTACATGTTTTTTTAGGGAACGAGGTAAAAAGAAGTCCTCCCCGATAAAAAACAGAAGGAAAAAGGGGCAAGCGATCAATTTGACAAAGGCCCTGTTTGGATCCTCTAACTTAGTTAGAGGTTAGAGTTGGTTTTTAACTTGTGACTAACCCTGAACTAACTTTAGCTTTTGTGGTGTTTCGATAAGAGGGTTAGATTGACAATAAATGCACTTCTCAATCATTTGGCCCTCTTTTCAACCGGATTCGTTGTGGTCGGATCTTGTGTGGCCTCCTCCCGCTCAGTAATGACATAAACAAATTATCTTTACAAATCAAGTATCAAAAACATGATAAATTTTACTTCAAGATAAATTCTCAGACTGCACCAAATTGTTGCGGCACATGGATATGATCTCATCCTCACTTGTGCTACCTCCATCATATTCTTCTTCCTCCTGCTTCAACACATGTATCAAATTGTCAACACATATCATAAAACTTGAAGGAATGTAAGCAAATGAAATTAATTCAGCCCGCAGATAAAACAAAATAGGTTCAACATAGATAATAGTTCAACACCTCACAAACACATGATAGGTTCCACATGCAACAATTTAAATAGGTTCAACATCTTAACACACACTTCAGAACTCCACACGTCGAAGCCGTCTCCGTCCATCACGGGTGCTTTGCTCCAAGCTATACTACCTGCACCAGAAGAGAAGAATCAGTAGCGCATCCAGGAAGTGCTACAAGCAAGCCGAACTCAACACCGCACACGCAGCCGTTCTCTTCTCCGGAATAAGTAATCTTGTCCATGTTAACTTATGAGATACATTTCTAACTATGATTATTTATAACAGCTAGTGCATAAAAAAATGAAATTGTACCAAAATATTATTTAATGATGAAGCATTGAGTTGATCACACTATATAGATCAGCTCTTTGTTTCTTAATGCTCTAAATTTGCACAAAAACATCTGCAACAAGAGAGGAGGCTGAACAGGGTGTTCTGATTCAGTTACTGTTGGTTCATTAGCTTCACACTCTGATTCAGTTAATGTTCTTCACATTCAACTCTTTTTCTTATGTAAAATGCATCAATAGTTTTCTTTTAACCATCACTGCCCGTTCTGTTAACAAAAAATAGTACAGAATACCTAATCAGAAGTTCCCCCAACAAATTAGGATGCAAGAATCTAGAACAGCAAGAAATTTCCTACGGAGAGAAGGAGGGCAGACTACTCCTGCTGACTTGCTCATGCATGCATCAGCCACATGCACAACCATTGTTCTTGCTCATGCATGCACCAGCCACATGCACACAGCCGCCGCCTAGTCCTCAATCACCGGCCACTCACTCCACCCAAGCCCCAGTTGCCGGCTCCGACGGATCCAGCCGCCCCGCCGGCTCAAATCCCGGCCACGAGCCGTTGCTAGAGAGATGGGTGCGTAGGGTGAGGGAGAGCACGAGTACAGAAAGAATGAACGAACTCACCTCTCGCTGGATCTCTGGTAGATGCGCCGCCACCATGCACGACAGAGAGAGAGAGAGAGACGACCGGTGACGGGGGAGTGGGGCGATCTTCGGCCGGAGGAGGGCGAGCGGCGGCCGGAGGAGGGCGAGCGGCGGCCGGAGGAGGGCGAGCGGCGGCCGGAGGAGGGCGCGCCTGGGGTTCCGCCGGCGCGGCGCTTAGGCGGCGGCGCGATGGGGAACGGGAGAGGAGTCGCGAAGGGAGGGTGCGGGACGGAGGGATCTGGTGCGGGAGGGAGATTTTTTTAGTGGGCCCCAGTAAAACTAGCCCAACTAGCACCTCTTTACCGGGATAGTTTTTTACATGGGTTAGATCCAACTAGCTAAAACTAACCCATGTGTTTGGATCCTTTAGAGCTAGTTGAGGCCAAACTAACCAAATCTAACTCTAACTGAGGGATCCAAATAGGGCCAAAGAAAGGTGGGGCAAAATATAAAATCGCCGCGGTGACGGGCCAAAAACCATAATAAATCCACGAGGCCAGCAAGTGCGAGACACCCATCCCTAAGATTGCGGCGGCCGGGGGGCGCGGCGGGCCCGTGCACTCGGTAGTTGCTGCGAGGCGCGGCGTGCCCGTGGACACCGGAGCGGCGGCCCCGGTAACTACTCGGCTTTCTCCTCCCTGTGCTGTCTGCCCCGCAATCTCTTCTCTGACTTCACTTCCTTGTCATTGGCAACTGGTGGTGCCGTGGTGGCAGCACCGTGCACAAGAGCGGTGACTGAAGAGTTTACAAGGAGGCGGCGCGGTACCGACGTGCAGCCCCTGCTCCGCTTCAATCTAGGGTTTGGCGGAGGTGGCACTGCGAGCAATCGAGGGAAAAACGAGAGGGGGCCGACGCCTTCTTGCGTTTTTGCCACGGTGGGGATTGCAGTAGCGACCAGGGTGGTGGCGACAACCAGGGCCCCTACTCCTGGCTGTGCAACAGGAACAAGCGATTGGCTGCCAAGGTGATTCTCCGGGCGAAGAAGCCGCCAAACCATCCCTTTTCCTGTATGTCTATGTGCCCCCTAGCTCTGCTTAACTACGTCTTTTCAGATTTGTGGCTTTTTAATTTTTTAAATATGTGCATTTATAATTTTCTTAGTCTTCTCCGATTTGCACGTGTCCACTCTTTCATATAAGATGTAACATGCCATGACGTTTCACTGCCATGTTGCTAGAATCATGCATTACAAGACACTGAATTTGTACCATTATAGGCAATTATAGCATAGTTGTTTAAACCCACAGTAAGAACTGAGAAGAACACATGATGGCTGGTATATGCATTCAGTATCATATATAGTAGTATATGGGACATGCTTATGTCACCATGCTGGATGTCTTATATCTGGGAAAATCAAGTAGACAATATCGATTGATATATTCTTGCAATGCTGTTAACTGAGTTGCTTCTTGGGAAGGTCAGCTTCTGTTTATGACTTTTTGTCTACCGTCATGCTATTCAGGGGTGCAGTTGTTGCTCATCGCCATATACCTTCTGTAATCCCATCTTCTACAATCTTCGCGCTTACGATCACTGCCACCTCCTTTCTTAGCCAGCACGGAGGCAGCTGTGGTTGTCTGATACGAGGCGGTATGCTCCCCGAATCTGCTCAGTTATGTTCTTTTTGTTTGCCCTGTACATCATATTAAACATAGTGTTTCTAAACGGTTGTCTTTCCTTTTTCCTGTTGCCAGATGGCTGCTGCACCAAATGCCTTCTCGGCTCATTTGGAAAAATGGATCGTTCAGCAGACCAAGGATTCCATATTTTTTGTGAATATCTCTCCTAATTTGGACTTCAAGAGTAAACTGGAAGATCTTATGGAGAAAGCCAAAACTGTGCCAGTGGGGGAAAGAGCAGAGGCGCTGAATCCGAAAGGCAAATGTGCCACTGGGTCTGTTGTCGAAGTTAGAACAAGGGAGATCATTATCTTATCAAGTGCCCATCTCATGGAGCATGTCTACACAGTTTCAAAACCTCTTTCTGTTCGTCTTGCCAAAACGTATTTCCATACAGATGTACTTTGTGACCACTATGAGGTTAGTTTCAGTCGACCTGGGCAACATACACATACTAAAAGGAAGTATGCCTCAGCTACAATTATTGGCATAGATTGTGAACAGGACTTGCTCCTCATCTCCGTGCCACGAGTGAATCTGAAGAACTTGGATAGTGACTGCAGCGTCAGCCATCCTCCTCTTACCTTCAGTTCAGTCCTTCCTGTGCAACTTGATGAGTGTATTATGCTTTCGTGGCCTCCTTTGCAACACCGGACTGTGGTTAAAGGTAGTATTTGTCACATTTCAAGAGCACTCTATGATTTAGTGAAGAAGGTGGACAACCCTATTGGGTATGGGATGAGGCTCCTGCAAGTAACAATCGCGAGTGAAAACGGGAGCTCTGGAGCTCCACTGCTGGATGGAAGAGGAAAGGTCATTGGAATCCTACATGGAGGTTCGGGAGGCCCATTCTCTTACTTTGTCAAGCTTCGTCACATCATACCGTTCCTGACAAAACATGGCATAGTTGCGCGTAAGTTATCACATTTTTGTTCTAATTTTGTGTACTTTTGTCAAGTTGTAAATATTGTTGACAATAACCTGTGCATAATATTCAGGTCAGGGTTAGTGATCCATCCATGATCATTTCTGTGTAGAGGACTTGCCAGGTCCACTACTATTGCTGGTAAGTTATCCATGTCTTCTTACCCTGCAATCCATCACGCTTACATGTGGCTAGGTATTCCTATTCTAGTTGGCTCTTTCCTTATGTTGTTAATTGGTGGTGTTATAAAGCAAAATCTATATATCTGTAGGGAGGTTGTAATTTTTTTGTAGCACATATTGCGTATGTGAATACCACCTTGTGTTTGAGGGGAACCGTGTGAACACTTTCCTGCAGATGGACTAGAACTGTATGAACTTAGTTCTGTCGATCATCCAACATAGAGTAATGGTCTATAGAAAAAATGTTATGTTCCCTTGAAAGCTGACATGGCGGTGACAAAATAAATTTCTTACTATACAGCTCAGAGTGAACATAATAAAAGGGATATGTACAAAATAAAGAGTGATTGATATACGATTGCAATACCTGCAGCACGGGTACATTGTTGTTGCCAGTTCTACACAACATTTTGCAAAGCAGTGGTAAAATATTCTTTAGCGTAGAACTTTTTGAGTTTAAACCTTGCACTTGAGCTATAAGGCAACTGATCATCCTAAAAAGCGTATCAAGCCTGTAGAGAAAAATTAAAGGTAGAGAAAAGATTCACCCATATTAGAGAAGAAAAGTCACTCTTGATGAGGCATTACAGCAAAAACGTTGTGGATGAGTGTCACAAAGATATGCAATGCTCTGACCTAAATGCTACAGCCCTCAACCCAGGTTTAACCATCTTTAATTGGAAACAAATATGTAATCCAAGTAAATGGTATGCATATATTGTTAAGAATGAAACTAATACTTCATTAGGAAGTCAATTCTGGATTGTTCAAACTGACATTAGAGATAAAGATGAGGAAGAGGGAGTGGTTTCCATACCTGATTTCCTTCTGCTATGGCCCCATTGACAGCGTGTCCCGTCAGTTAGAGCAGAGAATAGGGTGACGCTGTAGAGTGCTTGGATCCCGTGGGTGGTGCGGAGGGGGCCAGAAGGTACAGCAGAACCCACCAAGCGAAAGTGCAAAACGCCAGTCTTTTTCGCAGTAATGATGCACGTGCAAACTCTGGATTTTTCCTGCAAATAATAAGTGTAAGCGCTTGATTCATGGGACAGTTTAGGACAAGGTGAGGCACTGAGAGGAGAGGAAAAATGGATAACTTCAATGTTTGGAGGCCATACGGACTAGTCTGTGATCTGTGGCAGGGTATTCTTTCTTTAATCAGTTACTCTAATTGGCTCATTTTGTATGTTGTGAACTGGTGGACTTCGAAGGGAAGTCTATGGGAATGCCGTAATCTTTGTAATACAGTGAATGCCACCCTTAGATGGACTGTATGAACACATTATTGCAGATGGTTAATCGATTCATTTATTTAACTTTTGTTAGAAATTTTATAAGAATGGGAAAACAGCATAAGATACTAAGAAAAAAATATTTGGCAATATCCTTCATATTAATCTGGAAGGTTGATTGTTAATTTTCCGTGTCCATCAAACATAATCTGCAGTTGCTTTAAATTATATTTGATTTCTAGTTTCTCTTCTAACTTTGTTCTACTGTAGTTTCTTGACAACAATGTTGGTTCAACTGCTTCCTTGGCAAGTACTAACACAAATGGAGACCCTCCAGCAGTTCATGAAGTTGGAGCCAAGTCATCTATCCGTTGGCAAACACTATCCTAAGTTGCTATCTGGTTTAAATCCCATGGTTCTCTTCACAACTATTAAGCTTTATCATAGCTCAGAAACTTTTGACGTATACCTGCTGAAAACTACTCGTACATGTTAGCATACACTACCTGACGCTTTTGTCTGATCTAAACCGAGCTCTGCCTCTGTTAATAGTTGAGTTTATGATGAGTTACGGGGTCCACAAGGCCAACCTTAGGCATCGATGCTATTTTGCTTCAGATATGATTTCCTGCATGGCCCAGTTTCTTTTGCTGGGTTTGATCTGAATGGAATCCGTGTTGGTATTGACTTGGAATGATTTATGTATTTATTCATAGCAAATGTCAGGGGAAAAACATGAAAGTTGCGGGCGAATATAACCCCTTCGATGTCTGCCTGTCTAGGTCCGAACCGCACGACCGTAGGGGCTTCACGTGCCACCCGCTGTTGCAGTCCTGTGGGAGGCCTCCATGCCCAGCCGCTGCGGCATACCGTACTCACCGAGACCTCGGTCACTGCCGCTTTGGTACCACGGAACACTGCTTCTAAAGACGGCATCTGCGGGCTTGGCCTCCCGCGGCATGTAGTCGTGAATGTTACTGAAAATTCAATAATGTTACACTTATGGATGAATGCTACGGAAAGAAAGCTACAGGCTGATGTGTTGTGCTGCCATTCCGAGATTTTTCTCTGCGGGCTCCACTTGATTTCCATCGGACTAAACAAACGGCGCCACATGTGTACGTAAATTTCAATCCGTAGGCAAGCGTCCGTGAGTGTAGCATTATTGCTCAAAATTCACAGGGCAACGCATATGCCACATGTGGATCATTCTGCAACCGCTGATGGCGGATGATTAGAATAGATGTTTCGGCGGAAATTGATTGAAAAATGGATGCAAATTCTTCTTTTTTGCGATCAAATTAAAGAGCTTTATTCAACAAAAGTGTTTCTTGGGCAATCAACCAACAGGCCAGTTACCAGTGAATTGGGAGTTTTGTCGAGCCAACTTTCAGTCACATTCAGAATGCTACATGCTGAATCTCAAATACAAAAAAGAAAAAAACTAGCTCTCCTATTTCTTCTAAGATAGGGGCCACAATTGAACAGGAAGTGTTGCAGTGTTTCAGAGTGCCACCAACTCCAGCCAATCCTCTTCCGTTATCACATGCGATAAGCCTCGTAGTGTTGCAAAACGGGCTCCTTCTCGCACCGACAAAGCTTCAACGATCAGTGGGTCTGAAATACCCATGAATGTTTTGCACCAGGCTCCCAAGAGTGCCGCCGAGGAGCGTGCAACGCCACCCACTGTTGGGGAACGTAGCAGAAATTCAAAATTTTCCTACGTGTCACCAAGATCTATCTATGGAGAGACCAGCAACGAAGGGAAGGAGAGTGCATCTACATACCCTTGTAGATCGCTACGCGGAAGCGTTCAAGAGAACGGGGTTGATGGAGTCGTACTCGTCGTGATCCAAATCACCGATGATCCTAGCGCCGAACGGACGGCACCTCCGCATTCAACACACGTACGGAGCAGCGACGTCTCCTCCTTCTTGATCCAGCAAGGGGGAAGGAGAGGTTGATGGAGATCCAGCAGCACGACGGCGTGGTGGTGGAAGTAGCGGGATTCCAACAGGGCTTCGCCAAGCGCTGCGGGAGGAGGGAGATGTGTCATGGGAGGGAGAGGGAGGCGCCAGGGCTTAGGTATAGCTGCCCTCCCTTCCCCCCACTATATATAGGGCCAAGGGAGAGGGGGGGGCGCAGCCTTGGCCCTTCCTCCAAGGAAGGGTGCGGCTAGGGAGGAGTCCATCCTCCCCAAGGCACCTAGGAGGTGCCTTCCCCTTTTAGGACTCTTCCTTTCCCTTATCTCTTGGTGCATGGGCCTCTTGGGGCTGGTGCCCTTGGCCCATATAGGCCAAGGCGCACACCCCTACAGCCCATGTGGCCCCCCGGGGCAGGTGGACCCCCTTGGTGGACCCCCGGACCCCTTTCGGCACTCCCGGTACAATACCGATAATGCGCGAAACTTTTCCGGCGACCAAAACAAGACTTCCCATATATAAATCTTTACCTCCGGACCATTCCGGAACTCCTCGTGACGTCCGGGATCTCATCCGGGACTCCGAACAACTTTCGGGTTACCGCATACTAATATCTCTATGACCCTAGCGTCACCGAACCTTAAGTGTGTAGACCCTATGGGTTCGGGAACCATGCAGACATGACCGAGACGTTCTCCGGTCAATAACCAACAGTGGGATCTGGATACCCATGTTGGCTCCCACATTCTCCACGATGATCTCATCGGATGAACCACGATGTCAAGTACTTAATCAATCCCGTATACAATTCCCTTTGTCTAGCGGTACGATACTTGCCCGAGATTTGATCGTCGGTATCCTGATACCTTGTTCAATCTCGTTACCGGCAAGTCTCTTTTACTCGTTCCGTAACACATCATCCCGTGATCAACTCCTTGATCACATTGTGCACATTATGATGATGTCCTACCGAGTGGGCCCAGAGATACCTCTCCGTTTACACGGAGTGACAAATCCTAGTCTCGATTCGCGCCAACCCAACAGACACTTTCGGATATACCTGTAGTGTACCTTTATAGCCACCCAGTTACGTTGTGACGTTTGGCACACCCAAAGCACTCCTACGGTATCCGGGAGTTGCACAATCTCATGGTCTAAGGAAATGATACTTGACATTAGAAAAAGCTTTAGCATACGAACTACATGATCTTTGTGCTAGGCTTAGGATTGGGTCTTGTCCATCACATCATTCTTCTAATGATGTGATCCCGTTATCAATGACATCCAATGTCCATGGTCAGGAAACCGTAACCATCTATTGATCAACGAGCTAGTCAACTAGAGGCTTACTAGGGACATGGTGTTGTCTATGTATCCACACAGGTATCTGAGTTTCCTATCAATACAATTCTAGCATGGATAATAAACGATTATCATGAACAAGGAAATATAATAATAACTAATTTATTATTGCCTCTAGGGCATATTCCAATAGTCTCCCACTTGCACTAGAGTCAATAATCCAGTTCACATCGATATGTGATTAACACTCAAGGTCACATCCCCATGTGACTAACACCCAAAGAGTTTACTAGAGTCAATAATCTAGTTCACATTACCATGTGATTAACACTCGATGAGTTCTGGGTTTGATCATGTTATGCTTGTGAGAGATGTTATAGTCAACGGGTCTGAATCTTTCAGATCCGTATGTACTTCGCAAATCTCTATGTCATCTTGTAGATGCAGCTACTATGCTATATTTGGAGCCATTTCAAATAACTGTTCTACTTGGAGCTATTCTAAATTGTTGCTCCATTATACGTATCCGGTATCTCTACTCAGAGCTATCCGGATAGGTGTTAAGCTTGCATCAACGTAACTCTTTACGTCGAACTCTTTATCACCTCCATAACCGAGAAACATATCCTTATTCCTCTAAGGATAATTTAGACCGCTATCTGGTGATCTACTCCTAGATTACCTTTGTACCCTCTTGCCAGATATGTGGCAAGGCACACATCAGGTGCGGTACTTAGCATGGCATACCGTATAGAGCCTATGACAAAAGCATAGGGGACGACATTCGTCCTTTCTCTTTCTTCTGCCATGGTCGAGCTTTAAGTCTTAACTTCATACCTTACAACTCAGGCAAGAACTCTTCTTTGACTGATCCATCTTGAACACCTTCAAGATCATGTGAAGGTATGTGCTCATTTGAAAGTACCATTAAGCGTTTTGATCTATCCTTATAGATCTTGATGCTCAATGTTCAAGTAGCTTAATCCAGGCTTTCCATTGAAAAACACTTTCCAAATAACCCTATATGCTTTCCAGAAATTCTACATCATTTCTGATCCATAATATGTCAACAATATATACTCATCAGAAATTCTATAGTGCTCCCACTCACTTCTTTGGAAATACAAGTTTCTCATAAACTTTGCATAAACCCAAAATCTTTGATCATCTCATCAAAGCGTACATTCCAACTCCGAGATGCTTACTCCAGTCCTTAGAAGGATTGCTGGAGCTTTGCATACTTATTAGCATCTTTCAGGATTGACAAAACCTTCCAGTTGTATCACATACAACCTTTCCTCAAGAAAATCGTCGAGGAAACAATGTTTTGACATCCTATCTGCAAGATTTCATAAATAATGCAGTAATCGCTAATATAATTCCAACAGACTCTTAGCATCGCTACGAGTGAGAAAGTCTCATCGTAGTCAACTCCTTGAACTTGTCGAAAAACATCTTTAACGACAAGTCGAGCTTTCTTAATGGTGATACTTACCATCATTGTCCGTCTTCCTTTTAAAATCCATCTGTACTCAACAGCCTTACGAACATCGAGCCGTTCTGCCAAAGTCTACACTTTGTTTTCATACATGGATTCTCTCTCGGATTTTATGGCCTCGAGCCATTTATTGGAATCCGGGCCCACCATCGCTTCTTCATGGCTCGTAGGTTCATTGTTGTCTAGCAACATGACTTCCAAGACAGGATCACATACCACTCTGAAGTAGTACGCATCCTTGTCATCCCACGAGGTTTGGTAGTGACTTGATCTGAAGTTTCATGATCACTATCATAAGCTTCCACTTCAATTGGTGTAGGTGCCATAGGAACAACTTCCTGTGCCCTGCCACACACTAGTTGAAGAGATGGTTCAATAACCTCATCAAGTCTCCACCATCCTCCCACTCAATTCTTTCGAGAGAAATTTTTCCTCGAGAAAGGACCCGATTCTAGAAACAATCCCTTATTGCTTTCGGTTCTGAGACAGGAGGTATACCCAACTGTTTTGGGTGTCCTATGAAGATGCATTTATCCGCTTTGGGTTCGAGCTTATCAGCCTGAAACTTTTTCGCATAAGCGTCGCAGCCCCAAACTTTTAAGAAATGACAGCTTAGGTTTCTCTAAACCATAGTTCATACGGTGTCATCTCATCGGAATTACGTGGTGCCTTATTTAAAGTGAATGTGGTTGTCTCTAATGCCTAACCCATAAACTATCATGGTAATTCGATAAGAGACATCATTGTATGCATCATATCCAATAGGGTGCAGTTATGATGTTCGGACACACCATCACACTATGGTGTTCCAGGCTGTATTAGTTGTGAAACAATTTCCACAATGTCTTAATTCTATGCCAAACTCGTAATTCAGATATTCATCTCTATGATCATATCATAGATATCTTATCCTCTTGTCACGACGATCTTTCAACTTCACCCTGAAATTACTTGAACCTTTCAATAATTCAGACTCGTGATTCATCAAGTAAATATACTCAACATCTACTCAAATCATCTGTGAAGTAAGAACATAACGATATCCACTACATGCCTTAGCACTCATTGGACTGCACACATCAAAATGTATTACTTCCAACAAGTTGCTTTCTAGTTCCATTTTACTGAAAACGAGGCTTTCAGTCATCTTGCCCATGTGGTATGATTTGCATGTCTCAAGTGATTCAAAATCTAGTGAGTCCAAACGGTCCATTTGCATGGAGTTTCTTCATGCATATACACCAATAGACATGGTTCGCATGCCTCAAACTTTTCAAAAACGAGTGAGCCCAAAGATCCATCAACATGGAGCTTCTTCATGCGTTTTATACCGATATGACTTACGTGGCAGTGCCACAAGTAGGTGGTACTATCATTACTATCTTTTGGCATGAACATGTGTATCACTACGATCGAGATTCAATAAACCATTCATTTTAGGTGTAAGACCATTGAAGGTATTATTCAAATAAACAGAGTAACAATTACTCTCTCCTTAAATGAATAACCGTATTGTGATAGACATAATCCAATCATGTCTATGCTCAACGCAAACACCAATCTTGATGGTAGAGGGAGCGTACGATATTTGATCAACCATGGAAATACTTCCAACACATATCGTCATCTCACCTTTTGGCTAGTCTCCGTTTATTCCGCAGCTTTTATTTCGAGTTACTAACACTTAGCAACCGAACCGGTATCTAATACCCTGGTGCTACTAGGAGTACTAGTAAAGTACACATTAACATAATGTATATCCAATATACTTCTATCGACAGCCTTCTCATCTACCAAGTATCTAGGGTAATTCTGTTCCAGTGGCTGTTCCCCTTATTACAGAAGCACTTAGTCTCGGGTTTGGGTTCAACCTTGGGTTTCTTCACTAGAGCAGCAGCTGATTTGCCATTTCATGAAGCATCCCTTTTGCCCTTGCCCTCCTTGAAACTAGTGGTTTCACAAACCATCAACAATTGATGCTCCTTTTTGATTCCTACTTTTGTGGTGTCAAACATCGCGAATATATCAAGGATCATCATATATGTCCTCGATACATTATAGTTCATCACGAAGCTCTAGCAGCTTGGTGGTAATGACTTCGGAGAAACATCACTATCTCATTTGGAAGATCAACTCCCACTTGATTCAAATGATTGTTGTACTCAGACAATCTGAGCACAAGCTCAACAATTGAGCTTTTCTCCTTAGTTTGCAGGCTAAGAAAATCGTCGGAGGTCTCATACCTCTTGACGTGGGCACGAGCCTGAAATCCCAATTTCAGCCCTCGAAACATCTCATATGTTTCGCGATGTTTCAAAACGTCTTCGGTGCCTCAACTCTAAACCGTTTAACTGAACTATCACGTAGTTATCAAAATGTGTATGTCAGATGTTCGCAACATCCACAGACGACGTTCGAGGTTCAGCACACTGAGCGGTGCATCAAGGACATAAGCCTTCTATGAAGCAATGAAGACAATCCTCAGTCTACGGACCTAGTCCGCATAATTGCTACTACCAACTTTCAACTAAATTTTCTCTAGGAACATATCTAAACAGTAGAACTGAAGCGCGAGCTACAACATAATTTGCGAAGACCTTTTGACTATGTTTAGGATAATTAAGTTCATCTTATGAACTCCCACTCAGATAGACATCCCTCTAGTCATCTAAGTGATTACATGATCCGAGTCAACTAAGCCGTGTCCGATCATCACGTGAGACGGACTAGTCATCATCGGTGAACATCTTCATGTTGATCGCATCTACCATACGATTCATGCTCGACCTTTCGGTCTCTTGTGTTCCGAGGCCATGTCTGTACATGCTAGGCTTGTCAAGTCAACCTAAGTGTTTTGCGTGTGTAAATCTGGCCTACACCCGTTGTATGTGAACGTAAGAATCTATCACACCCGATCATCACGTGGTGCTTCGAAACGACGAACTTTCGCAACGGTGCACAGTTAGGGGAAACACTTTCTTGAAATTTTAATGAGGGATCATCTTATTTACTACCGTCGTTCTAAGCAAATAAGATGTATAAACATGATAAACATCATATGCAATCAAATAGTGACATGATATGGCCAATATCATATTGCTCCTTTTGATCTCCATCTTCGGGGCTCCATGATCATCATCGTCACCGGCATGACACCATGATCTCCATCATCATGATCTCGATCATCGTGTCTTCATGAAGTTGTCTCGCCAACTATTACTTCTACTTCTATGGCTACCGGTTAGCAATAAAGTAAAGTAATTACATGACATTTATGTTGACACGCAGGTCATAAATAAATAAAGACAACTCCTATGGATCCTGCCGGTTGTCATACTCATCGACATGCAAGTCGTGATTCCTATTACAAGAACATGATCAATCTCATACATCACATATCATTCATCACATTCTTCTTGGCCATATCACATCACATAGCATACCCTGCAAAAACAAGTTAGACGTCCTCTAATTGTTGTTTGCATGTTTTACGTGGCTGCTATGGGTTTCTAGTAAGAATGTTTCTTACCTACGCAAAAACCACAACGTGATATGCCAATTGCTATTTACCCTTCATAAGGACCCTTTTCATCGAATCCGATCCAACTAAAGTGGGAGAGACAGACACCCTCTAGCCACCTTATGCAACTAGTGCATGTCAGTCGGTGGAACCAGTCTCACGTAAGAGTACGTGTAAGGTCGGTCCGGGCCGCTTCATCCCACAATGCCGCCGAATCAAGATTGGACTAGTAACGGTAAGCATATTGAACAAAATCAACGCCCACAACTACTTTGTGTTCTACTCGTGCATAGAAACTACACATAGACCTAGCTTATGATGCCACTGTTGGGGAACGTAGCAGAAATTCAAAATTTTCCTACGTGTCACCAAGATCTATCTATGGAGAGACCAGCAACGAAGGGAAGGAGAGTGCATCTACATACCCTTGTAGATCGCTACGCGGAAGCGTTCAAGAGAACGGGGTTGATGGAGTCGTACTCGTCGTGATCCAAATCACCAATGATCCTAGCGCCGAACGGACGGCACCTCCGCGTTCAACACACGTACGGAGCAGCGACGTCTCCTCCTTATTGATCCAGCAAGGGGGAAGGAGAGGTTGATGGAGATCCAGCAGCACGACGGCGTGGTGGTGGAAGTAGCGGGATTCCAACAGGGCTTCGCCAAGCGCTGCGGGAGGAGGGAGATGTGTCATGGGAAGGAGAGGGAGGCGCCAGGGCTTAGGTATAGCTGCCCTCCCTTCCCCCCACTATATATAGGGCCAAGGGAGAGGGGGGGGGGGGCGCAGCCTTGGCCCTTCCTCCAAGGAAGGGTGCGGCCAGGGAGGAGTCCATCCTCCCCAAGGCACCTAGGAGGTGCCTTCCCCTTTTAGGACTCTTCCTTTCCCTTATCTCTTGGCGCATGGGCCTCTTGGGGCTGGTGCCCTTGGCCCATATAGGCCAAGGCGCACACCCCTACAGCCCATGTGGCCCCCCGGGGCAGGTGGACCCCCTTGGTGGACCCCCGGACCCCTTTCGGCACTCCCGGTACAATACCAATAATGCGCGAAACTTTTCCGGCGACCAAAACAAGACTTCCCATATATAAATCTTTACCTCCGGACCATTCCGGAACTCCTCGTGACGTCCGGGATCTCATCCGGGACTCCGAACAACTTTCGGGTTACCGCATACTAATATCTCTATGACCCTAGCGTCACCGAACCTTAAGTGTGTAGACCCTACGGGTTCGAGAACCATGCAGACATGACCGAGATGTTCTCCGGTCAATAACCAACAGCGGGATCTGGATACCCATGTTGGCTCCCACATGCTCCACGATGATCTCATCGGATGAACCACTATGTCAAGGACTTAATCAATCCCGTATACAATTCCCTTTGTCTAGCGGTACGATACTCGCCCGAGATTTGATCGTCGGTATCCCGATACCTTGTTCAATCTCGTTACCAGCAAGTCTCTTTTACTCGTTCCGTAACACATCATCCCGTGATCAACTCCTTGATCACATTGTGCACATTATGATGATGTCCTACCGTGTGGGCCCAGAGATACCTCTCCGTTTACACGGAGTGACAAATCCTAGTCTCGATTCGCGCCAACCCAACAGACACTTTCGGATATACCTGTAGTGTACCTTTATAGCCACCCAGTTACGTTGTGACGTTTGGCACACCCAAAGCACTCCTACGGTATCCGGGAGTTGCACAATCTCATGGTCTAAGGAAATGATACTTGACATTAGAAAAAGCTTTAGCATACGAACTACATGATCTTTGTGCTAGGATTAGGATTGGGTCTTGTCCATCACATCATTCTTCTAATGATGTGATCCCGTTATCAATGACATCCAATGTCCATGGTCAGGAAACCGTAACCATCTATTGATCAACAAGCTAGTCAACTAGAGGCTTACTAGGGACATGGTGTTGTCTATGTATCCACACATGTATCTGAGTTTCCTATCAATACAATTCTAGCATGGATAATAAACGATTATCATGAACAAGGAAATATAATAATAACTAATTTATTATTGCCTCTAGGGCATATTTCCAACACCCACACCCCTTCCATCAGCAATATTGAGTGCGCCATTGGTCATGATCTTGATCACCCCTGGTTCCGAAGGTCGCCAGCCATGTCCTAGCAGAACCATGGGCAAGTTTCGTGGTACTTCAAGAAGGGCAAGGGACTCCTTGGTAGCTCTGAGAGCCGCTGTCAGGTCCCTCCCTTCTTCTCCATGCTTAATGCGGTTGCGAGAGTGCCAAATCGTCCACATAATGGTGATTATCTTTGCTCGATCTTCTTCTGCAAATGGAGTGTCACATAAAATATCCCGAGCCCAAGAGTCCGGGTGTAGCCGAGGTAATCTGATGCCGAACCAAGAACAAGCTTCCTCCCAGAAGCGCATCGCGTGAGAACAATGAATGAGGGTGTGCATGAGATCTTCCTCCCTTGCTAAACAAACATTGCATCTGCCAATGACCATCATATGAGGGTGTTTTATAGTGCGCTTGTCAGGAAGGATCCGTCGTAGTATGCTCCACCAAAACACACGCACTTTTGGGATAACTTTGAGTTTCCACATAGCATTCCACAATGTTGTTCATCTCCTGAGGTTCTGGTAGCTATCCCTTCTTCTAGAGCATGACGCTCGTTTTGAGTCACTAGAGCATGGTACGCCGATTTAACAATATAATTTCCTGATGTCTCAAAGGCCCAAGCATAGAAATCATCACCACCCCCTCGCGTGATGGGTATATTAAGGATTGCATCCGTGTCCGAGGCAATGAAAGTTGATCGAACAAGCTCTTGCTGCCACGACCAATTCTCTGAATCAATGAGGTCTGAAACAGATTGGACAGTGGTGTTCGGTGGCTTCATCATAGGACACATAGAAATTGTCTCAGGAATCCATTTGTCTACCCAACCATCGACGGAAGTCCCGTCTCCCACTTTTTTAGTCAAGCCCGCCTTCAGAGCTTCTCTGCCAGCTATGATCGCCCTCCAAGTTGCAAAAGAAAACATAGGGACGGTTGCATGCATAAAATCCATGTCAGCGAAGTAGTGGCCCTTTAAAACGCTTGCACATAGAGAATTTAGATTAGTTAAAAACCTCCACTCGTGCTTCCCAAGTAGTGCAAGATTGAACTGACAGGGTTCTCAAAAAATCATGCCCCCCTTACACTTCGATGTCGCTAGATTTTTTCACGACACCCAGTGCATCCCGTTCTCGTCAAGAGAGTTGCTGATGTAGGGTGGAACCCTAGACGACCGATCTTTCACAAAAGGAGCGGATCCTAACTAAGAACACGAAGAACACAAGGGGAATCACAAGGGAAAACACAAGAGGAACTCTAAAACCAACAAGATATAGTCACACATATGCTAGATCCTCGGAACACGAGAGGAGATACAAGATCCAAATCCAACAAAGGACGATACAAAGGGTAATTGGTTCTTCTCCGTGAGAGGTCTTGATGGGGCCACCCAAGAGGGGGTCTTGAATCCAACGTGGATCGTCTCCGTAGAGGGGCCGTGGTCTCTCTCGAGGAGCAGATCCGTATGGATGAGCAATGCTCTATCTCACATATGAGCTAAACCAATGCTAACCCTAGAAAGAGGGAGGAGGAGGAGTATATATAGTCTAGGGGGGGCGAAAGGGTACATGGGCCTCGGCCCTTTACTGTGCGCAGACAGACGGGGCCGGATGTCCGGGCCTTCACGAGGGGCCGGATGTCCGGGCTGAAAGGGTTCAGCCTCGGGCATGTTCTGTGACGGGGGCCGGATGTCCGGGCTTTCAGGCCAGATGTCTGGGCTGCGGCCGGGTGTCCGGGGCCTGTAGACTTGGCCGCTGGCTCCTTGGCGCTGGTGACGTCTCCAGGGGCCGGATGTCCGGGGTCTTGGCCGGATGTCCGGGTCCTGGAAGTTGCACTTGACTCTTTCGATGATTCTCCCCGTCCATGAACTTGCCGGATTGTCCTTCTTCATGAGCATCTCCGGGAGGGTCCTCTTGACACCTAATCATGCATAGCATATTGGACTTTGGTAGTAGCCATGTCTCGAGTGCATCATATGTGATTCACTAAGGAAGGAAGTCACCTCGTTCTCGAGAGCTCTAGCTCGTGCTCGTGTCATAGGTCCTCTAGGCTCTTGATGAGACGATGGTAGTGAAGGAAATATGCCCTAGAGGCAATAATAAAGTTATTATTTATTTCCTTATATCATGATAAATGTTTATTATTCATGCTAGAATTGTATTAACCGGAAACTTAGTACATGTGTGAATACATAGACAAACATAGTGTCACTAGTATGCCTCTACTTGACTAGCTCGTTAATCGAAGATGGTTAAGTTTCCCGGCCATGGACATGAGTTGTCATTTGATTAACGGGATCACATCATTAGGAGAATGATGTGATTGACTTGACCCATTCCGTTAGCTTAGCACTTGATCGTTTAGTATGTTGCTATTGCTTTCTTCATGACTTATACATGTTCCTATGACTATGAGATTATGCAACTCCCGTTTACAGGAGGAACACTTTGTGTGCTACCAAACGTCACAACATAACTGGGTGATTATAAAGGTGCTCTACAGGTGTCTCCAAAGGTACTTGTTGGGTTGGCGTATTTCGAGATTAGCAATTGACGCATTTTACGAAATTTGGCAGATGGATAAACAAAATCACATTCCTTAATGGATTTATTAAAGAAGAGTTGTATATGATGCAACAAGAAGGTTTTGTCAATCCTAAAGGTGCTAACAAAATATGCAAGCTCCAGCGATCCATCTATGGACTGGTGCAAGCATCTCGGAGTTGGAATATACGCTTTGATAAGTTGATCAAAGCATATAGTTTTATACAGACTTCCGGTGAAGCCTGTATTTACAAGAAAGTGAGTGGGAGTGTTGGGGATATGACTATTTGTGTAAGCCGTCCAGGAGGGGCCGGGTTACGCAGATAGAGGCTTATCAGAAGCCCAAGACCAAGGCATGAAGATGGCGGTTCACTAAAAGGCCTAAAGGCCCACAGGCGGCTTAAAACCCATAGAGATAAACCGCCATGATGGCATGCCTTGTATTGTAAGGTAGAAATAACTAGTCACCGAGCCGGACACTGTTTATGAGCCGGCCGGGACTCTGCAAGTCGCAGGGCGCCAACCCGTGTATATAAGGGGGTGACCCGCTGGCGGCTTAGGGCAGAAAACAACTGATCGAGAGCCAGGCATAGCGTATCTCGCTCCCTGGTCATCGAAACCTCAAGCAATACCAACCCAACTAGACGTAGGCCTTCCTTCACCGTAAGGGGCTGAACTAGTATAAACCTCTCGTGTCCTTTGTCCCGATTAACCCCTTTAAGCTTCCTAGTTGCGATGGCTCCATGATTAAGTCCTTGCAAGAGGACATCTGCCGTGACAAAACCACGACAGTTGGCGCCCACCATGGGGCCAGCGCACGGTGGATTTGAGTTCTTGAAGGGCAGCTTCGAAGGGCTCAAGGGATACGCGGTTGGCCGGATGACCAAGAGTCACCGCGGCAAGATCTACATCGACGACGAAGGCTGGGGCCCCGACACCGGCTCAATTGAGTACGGGTACCGGGTCCCCTTTGGCGGAATTCACGTCTTCATCGGCCGGTTCGGTGAGCCGGGCCCTGAGCCGGACAACTGCACCGACCTCGTCGAGACGGCTCAGCGTGCGAGACCTGCCCGAGCTCGACCCGTCGTGAAGCGTGCCTTTGTGGGTTGCATCCACGGAGGTGAACTTTCTGAAGGATCTGAAGGTGATGGTGAGCCGGCCGTCCTCTCTGATGGTGAGTCGTCCGACGGCTCAACAGATTCGCTGTATCAAGTTCAAGATGGCGTGCTTGGGGGCTGTTCCGATGGCAGCACTATTCCGGACCCCTCAGAGTCACCAAACTGGGCAGGAGTCTTCATGGCTGGCACTCAACCCGGCCAAAATTCTACGGCTTCAGCGGCAATAACGTCCGGGTTAGGAGCAGCCGGGGCAGGAGGCCCTGTGCGCTCACAGGCTCAGGTGCTGATGGATCTCATGGATAAACTTACGGCCCTGTTAACTGCCACCGTCATCCCTGCGAACCAGTCTGAGCATGAGGCAGAGGTGGCACAGGTTCGTGAGGAAATTGCTCGGGCCAAGGAAACCTTAGCAGCTGAAGATACTAGATTGGCTACAGAGCAGGCGGCTTTGGACGCACGGGCGCAGCAGCTTCAGACAGAGGCTTTTCAGCTCAATATGAGCCTGAACGCATCTAATGAGGTAATGAGGAGGAGACATCAGAAAACTCAGTCCCGTTTACCTCAGGTTTATGATCCTCGGAATCTCTTTGCTACACCCGGAGCCGGCCCAAGTAATCCGCCGGGTGCAAATCAATTTATGACATTCGGAGCGAGAGGCCCGGTCCAGCCTCCGGTGACGGCGCCTCTTTATGGGAATATGGCACCACCCCGTTACGTACCAATACCTCCGGGTCACTTCTCCAACCCCATGGAGAACTTAATCACAACATCAGCATGTTTGGCGGCTCTCCCAGTGGATGGTGATGATCCGACAGCGGTGGAAACCCGGAGGATCAGGGAACTTGTCCAAACAGCTCTGGCTCAGCAAGAGACCTACTCCTACAGCTGGGACAGGATTCACTCAACTCCTCCGCCTTGGCTGGCTCCGCCTCGTCAAAATCGGAGCCCGAGTTACAGCAGACACATGGAGTCAGAGGCCGTGTCAAGCAGTGCACGGCGCCGGAACCAGCCGGGCGGGTATAACCCGATGCAGGATCGAATACGTCAAGAGGACGAGCGGGCGGCTCAGCTAGCGGCTCAGCTCGCAGACCAACAGGACTTACCGGCTTATCCAACGACTTCTATTGAAGCGGGAGTTGCTACTAGAACCGGAGGTGTTCCTTGTCTAGTACCGGCTCTACGTAATGTACGTCTGCCCAAAGATTTCAAGGGGCCTTGGAAGGTGCCAAATTACACGGCCGACTTACTGCCTGGGACATGGATTGAAAGTTATGAGATGGCCATGGAACTGCTGGAGGTCAGTGACGCAAGATGGCTAAATACTTCACCATGATGTTGGACGGAACGGCCCGTTCTTGGTTAAAGAGCTTACCACCCAATTCTATTAGTTCATGGGCAGAGCTAAAGGCTCGATTCATCCAGAACTTTAAGGTCACTTTCAAGCAGTCTATGTCGATTGTGGATCTGACAAATTGTAAGCAGGAGGAAGGTGAATCCACGACTCATTGGGTGCGCCGGGTCAAAGAGATAATACATTCGTCCGACAAGATGGATGCCGGCTCAGCAGTTCTTATGCTGGAGAAGAATTGCCGCTTTGAACCTCTGAGACAGAAGTTGGGGCGTCTTAAGCGTGATTGCAATGATATGGGGATGCTGATGGCGGCTTTAGTCAAGTATGCCAATTCTGATAGTACCAAGGATCCCGCGTCTGACGAGGAAAAGACAGGGAAGGGAAAGAAGAACGGTAATGGAAAGGGTCAGCAGCATAACCCGGCAAATCAAGGAGGCAATAAGCGTAAGGCGGACGGTAACCCGGAATTTGTGGCTAATGCACAAGGTAACAATCAGAAACGCAAGGGGAAACCGCCCCCTCGGTCCGGCGGGTCAGGTCCATCTCTTGAACAGCTACTCAATGAGCCTTGTCCGAGACATGGCACCCGGGAACATCCAGCGACTCACTTATGGAAGGATTGTGCAATCATGAAGGCTTTCAAGAATTCCAACATGTTTGATGGCAATCAAGGCCAGGGCGGCGGCTCAGGAGCTGGCGGCTTTCATGGCCCGGGCGGCGGTTCAGGTCCCGGCTTTCAGGGAAACCAGGGTGGTTATAACCAACAGCAGACTGGTCAAGGAGGTCAGCAGCAACAGCAGTCGGGTTATCAGAGCCATCCAAAACAGCTAAACAGCGGGCAATATCACGTGTTCACCACAAGTTTGTGTAAACGTGATCAGAAAGTTCATAAGAGGGCTGTGAACTCCGTTGAGCCGGCAGTCCCTCATTACTTACGGTGGTCGGAACAGCCCATTGTCTGGAGCAGGGAGGATCACCCTCCCCGGGTTGATAATCCGGGTCAACTGGCCCTGGTAGTGGCACCACAGGTTGGTGGTTACAAATTTACTAAGGTGCTCATGGATGGAGGTAGCAGCATCAACATCCTCTATTACGAGACCTTTCGGCGCATGGGCTTAACTGACAAGAACTTAAAGACTTCCAACACCGTCTTCCATGGAGTGGTGCCTGGTAAGTCGGCATATCCTGTGGGTAAGATTGAGCTGGAGGTAGCTTTCGGAGACGAGCATGATTCTAGGGCTGAGAAGTTAACCTTTGAGGTGGTCAAAATCAAAAGTCCATATCACGCTTTGTTCAGGCGGCCGGCTTATGCCAAGTTCATGGCGCGGCCGTGTTATGTTTACCTGCAGCTCAAGATGCCGGGTTATAAGGGCACCATTACTGTGCATGGAAGTCGTAAGGTGGCCCTGGAGTGCGAAGAAGGCGACGCGGCTTATGCCGAGTCTGTCTGTGCAGCAGAGGAGCTCAAGTTTTATCAGAGCAATGTTAACCCGGCAGATATGACCTCCCTCAAGAAGCCGACCACGGAACATGACCCGACCATGAAGTTTAAGTCGGCTGCAGAGACTAAGCTTGTTGAGTTTACTCCAGGCGATTCGTCTAAGCAGTTCAGCATCAGTGCCAACTTGGATCCTAAATAGGAAAGCGCGCTCATCGAGTTCATCCGTGAGAATCGGGACATCTTCGCATGGAAACCTTCTGACATGCCGGGTGTACCAAGAGGACTCGCTGAGCACACTCTTAATATTGATCCGAAGTATAAGCCGGTCAGGCAGTTTCTGCGGCGATTCAATGAGGAACGACGGAAAGCTATTGGGGAGGAGGTCGCCCGGCTCTTGGCGGCTGGGTTCATTATTGAAGTCTTTCACCCGGAGTGGTTGGCTAACCCGGTGCTCGTGCTCAAGAAAAACGGCACCTGGCAGATGTGTGTGGATTACACGGACTTAAATAAGGCTTGTCTGGCTGATCCTTTCGCTCTCCCCTGTATTGATCAAATCATTGATGCTACGGCGGGTTGTGCACGTTTGAGCTTTTTGGATGCTTACTCTGGTTATCATCAGATCAAAATGGCAGTTAAGGACCAGGAGAAGACGGCTTTCATCACTCCGTTTGGAGCCTTCTGTTATGTGTCTATGCCTTTTGGGCTCAAGAGCGCCCAGGTGACTTATCAGCGGTGTGTACAGAATTGTCTCCACAATCAGATTGGGCGCAATGTTCATGCTTATGTGGATGACATAGTAGTGAAGTCTAGAGAGACGGAAACCCTGATATCTGATCTCAGAGAAACCTTTGATAACCTCCGGGTTTACAAGATGATGCTTAACCCGGAGAAGTGTGTATTTGGTGTACCTGCAGGCAAGCTTTTGGGATTCTTAGTTTCAAACAGGGGCATTGAAGCTAATCCGGAGAAAATCAAAGCAATCACCTCTTTGTCTAAGCCGGCGTGCATCAATGATGTTCAGAGACTAGCGGGTCATGTTGCTGCTTTAAGCCGTTTCATAAGTCGGTTAGGAGAGAAGGCCCTGCTACTATATCAGATGATGAAGAAGGCAGACACCTTTGTCTGGAGTGATGCTGCTAACGCTGCTTTTGAGGATTTGAAGAGGCAGTTATCTGAGCCGCCGGTTCTTGCAGCTCCAATTGACAAAGAGCCTTTGTTGTTATATGTGGCTGCTAATTCATGAGCCGTCAGCATTGCAATTGTGGTGGAATGCAAGGAGACCGGTAAGGAGCATCTGGTTCAACGGCCGGTTTATTATGTCAGTGAGGTGCTCATCGAGTCAAAGCAAAGGTACCCTCATTGGCAGAAGCTGGTTTACGGAGTGTTCATGGCAAGCCGGAAGCTGAAACAGTATTTCCAAGGTCACCCTATTACTATGGTGAGTTCTGCCCCCTTGGGAGACATCATCCATAATAGAGAGGCCACAGGACGAGTCGCCAAGTGGGCCATTGAGCTCGGGCCTCATGGTTTAAAGTATGTGCCACGTACGACCATTAAGTCTCAAGCCTTGGTGGATTTTATCAATGACTGGACAGAGCTACAGGCACCTGAGGAGAAGCCCGATAACACATATTGGACGATTCACTTTGATGGGTCCAGGCAACTCGAAGGCTCGGGGGCTGGAGTCGTGTTAACTTCCCCTCGAGGTGAAAAATTCTGTTATGTGCTCCGGCTTATGTTTCCTTGTACTAACAATGCAGCTGAGTATGAGGCCTTACTCCATGGTCTCCGGATGGCCAAAGAGATGAACTTGAGCCGGGTAAGGTGCTTAGGAGACTCAGACCTTGTGGCCCAACAGGTGTCAGGCAAGTGGGACTCCAAAGATCCCCTTATGGCGGCTTATCGTCGTGAAGTTGACGCGGTGGCGAGGCACTTCAAGGGTTATATGGTGGAGCACATTGATCGAAGGAAGAATGAGGCGGCTGATGCCTTAAGCCGGCTGGGATCTCAGCGTAAGCCGGTGCCGCCTAACACCTTTCTTGATGTTTTGCATAATCCTTCTATTAAGTTACCTACAGAGGAAGATCTGGCAATACCAGACCCGGAGGCACAACTGGTGGTGGCTCTCCACGTTATCCCGGATTGGACAGTGCCTTATTTGGCTTACATGACCCGAGGAGAGTTGCCTGAAGATGAGACCTTGGCAAGACAAATCGTCCGACGGTCCAAGTCTATGACAATTGTCAATGGCGAGTTACATCACTGCAGCGTCACTGGACCGTTTCAAC
Organism: Triticum urartu; assembly: GCF_003073215.2. Classification (NCBI taxonomy): domain Eukaryota; kingdom Viridiplantae; phylum Streptophyta; class Magnoliopsida; order Poales; family Poaceae; genus Triticum; species Triticum urartu. The sequence continues at coordinate 464,438,604 of NC_053028.1, forward strand.
ATTGTGTGTCGCCTACAGAGGGTTGGGAGATCCTTCGTGAGATTCATGAAGGTGATTGTGCTCATCACGCCGGCTCAAAATCTCTTGTGGCCAAAGCTTTCCGTCATGGGTTTTATTGGTTGACGGCTCATGCTGATGCGGAAGATCTGGTGAGTAAATGCGACGGATGTCAGAAGTTCTCACGACGAGCTCATGTGTCGGCTCAAGAATTGAGGATGATTCCAATTACTTGGCCATTTGCAGTCTGGGGGCTTGACATGGTCGGACCTTTCAAAAGGTCTAAAGATAAAAAGACACACCTCTTGGTGGCAGTTGACAAGTTTACAAAGTGGGTTGAGGCGGAGCCAGTCAGTAAGTGTGATGCAGCCACGGTGGTCCAGTTCATGAAAAAGGTGATTTTCCGTTTTGGCTTTCCACATAGTATCATAACTGATAATGGCACTAACCTATCCAAAGGAGCCATGGAAGAGTTCTGTCAATGAGAGCATATCTGGCTTGACGTTTCGGCTGTGGCTCATCCTCAATCCAATGGCCAAGCGGAAAGAGACAATCAGGAGATCTTGAAAGGTATCAAGCCTCGGCTCTTGGTCCCCTTACAGCGGACGCCGGGTTGTTGGGTGGAGGAGCTACCCTCTGTACTTTGGAGCATCAACACTACACCTAACAGATCCACGGGTTACACACCTTTCTTCATGGTGTACGGAGCAGAGGCGGTTCTGCCAAGTGACATCCGGCATGACTCACCTCGCGTGGCGGCTTACGTTGAGGCTGGCAACGAAAAGGCTCATCAAGATGCGCTTGAACTGTTGGATGAAGAGCGAGACTTGGCAATAGCCCGCTCGGCGATTTACCAACAAGACCTGCGCCGCTACCACAGCCACCGGGTTAGGTCCAGAACCTTTCAGGAAGGCGACTTAGTACTCTGGCTCATCCAGGATCAATCCGACATGCACAAGCTATCCCCTCCTTGGGAAGGACCCTTTGTGGTCAGCAAGAATCTGAAAAACGGGTCATACTACCTTATCGATGTTCGAGAGCACAAAGACTCACGTAAATCGGAGGAGGAGACCCGCCGGCCGTGGAATATAGCTCATCTTCGGCCTTACTATACTTGAGCCACCGGCTCTAATGTGTATATATTTCTACTATGTATATATTACATAAAGCAATAAAGCAGGACCTCTGTCCTTTTTTTCCACTCCCAAAAAAGGTTTATGTGTCTTCTTTGTCAGGTGGTGGAGATAACCAAGAGGAAGCGGGTCATATCTGAATCCGGCTTTTCCTTTGGTCTGGCTTATGATCATATCTGAATCTAGCCATGGTAACTTGGGGGCTTCCTGTTCAAACATAGGTCGTATTCGAACCAAAGAGAACATAGCTGTCGATACCCACTTGATCGGCATACTGCCAAACCCACTTGGGGGCTTCTTGATCATATTTGAATCATAGCTTAACCCCTTTGGGTGTGACGTGGATCGTATTCGAATCAGCATCATTAAACAACTCTTATGGTCACTTGGGGGCTTCCTGTTCAAACATAGGTCGTATTCGAACCAAAGAGAACATAGCTGTCGATACCCACTTGATCGGCATTGCCACAACCACTGGGGGCTATATGATCGTATCCGAATCTTAGCTTAACCCCTTTGGAACGGTTCACTGATCGTATTCGAATCAGAGGCCTTTTAAATTTTATTCATTATACTTGATTATCTTGAGAATCTCTTGAAAATTCAACGGAGTGTACTGCAATCCTCCGGCTTAACATTGGTTACATCAGGTTGATAAGTGCCAGGTGAACTTTATGTGTCAATTTTCAGGAGTTAAACTCAACCTCAGGGGTTGTGTTATATGAGCCGGAAAGATAACCGTAAGCATCACAGGTATATCATTATGATTATGTCTACTAAGTTTAATCATAAGTTGGTTTTCCTGTAAATATTCGGTGTGTATTCCGGGTTATCAAGGCTTAGGTGACCCTCAATGCGATAAGTTGCCAAGGGATTTCTGTTTATCTTATATGCAGGACAATACAAGACATTTCTGCAAGGATATAACAGATTCATATCAACTGCAAGTGCATAGTGACGGCGGCTTATGCAAGTATTAAAGCGCCATCAGCATGCGCGAAGGCATGACAAAATTCAAAGTATTTTCTACTCTATTACAAGACTCCCCGAGTCTGAATGATGAGGCATTGTTTTTAATACAAAGACACAAGCATATGACGCCTGGAGATTTACTCTTGGGGTTGACCTAAAGCTTCTGGGTTATCCCTCTCCGCCTCTCCGCCGGTTGCCCTGCCCTGGAAGGATGACGAGGCCCAGTCAATGCCACTCAAGGCTTCAAACTCAGCTTCATCATCTATTAAGCCGGTTGGGTCGACTTCAGGGGCAAAAGTGTGCTTACGAGTTGGAGGAACCAGGCTGACTTCATGGTAATGAGGTGTTGGAATCCTTCGGTTCACCCTATCGTAACCCGGTTGATATTTGGTCAGATCGGTGTCATTCCCAATAAGAGTAGCAACCAGGCGTATGTCTTTCAAACAGGCGGTAAAGTCTGCCTCGTTAAATAAGGAGCCGTCCTCCTTTAGACTCGGGTATCCAAGAGCGATATCGGCTGGGTCTAGTTCAGGATAAAATGCTTTAGCCCGGCTCAACGCTGCTATAGCCCCGGCTCTTGCGGACGCCCGCCTTAGCTCTTGAACCCGCTGAGGGAGTACAGCAAGCCGTTTCAGCACATCTTGAAGGAGGCAAGGAACTTCATTGGATAAAGCCACAATGGCCAGAGCATGTTGTGACCCGGTGTACAGTTGTTCCACCAGTGTATATACTGCCTTCAGCTTGATCAGCATATTTTGCTTAAGGTTGGTACTCCTGGGGCCTATATTGTTGAAAAGCATAAGGTAAACCAGAGATAAGAATTAAGGTATTTACCAACGAAAGGTTTGCAGTATTTAAATTTTCATATATTAATACTTACCAAAGATTGCTGAGACCATTTGAGATATCTGATCTTTTAAGCCGGACAGTTCGGTGTTTACTGCTGCAAGTGATGCTTCTGCTGTCTCGGCCCGGGTCACCAATAAGGCTTTTTTGTCAGCCCAGATTTTCTTATCTGCTTCAAAATTCTTCTTCAGCTTCTCTTGCTCAGAGACGCTGAATTCAAACTTGGAATTGGCATTTTGAATTTCCCGTTCCTGGGCTGACAGGCGGCTCTTAAGGTCAGCAATCTCCGATTCAAATTGACTTATGGTGGCCTGCGTTATCCCGGGTTACAGTCAGAGTCATGATAAATAATCTTAAGTCCCAAGCACTTTGCAAGCAAACATACTTGACACTTGGGGGCTAATGTATACCGAAGCTTTCTAACTTATTAAGCCGGTCTTGGATATTAAAGTCCCAAACACTTTGCAAGCAAAGATGCTCGGCACTTGGGGGCTAATGTGTATCGCAAGTTAAAGGTATTGTGTTACAGCCGGTTTAAATACTTTTTCTTTTAAGCTGGACAAACAGCTCTAACAATGTTTCTAAGTCTACAACATATTTATTCATAAGCAATAGACTTGGGGGCTGGTACAGTAAGTATGATTGAAAGTAAGGAAGTGTAAGTCATACCTAAGATTTTTGCTGTATTTGCTTCACCATGTCAATTTCCAGGTCACGGCTGCTTTGCACCTGGTTGATGTAGCCCGAGACGATCTCTCTAATACTCAAATGAGTATAGTCCGTGATATCCATCTTGGCCTTACGGCATTCTAGCAACTCCTCTTTAGCCAAACACTTGGCAAGGACAGTGGGCTGTGCCGGCTCAACAAATTGAGTCTTCAGAAACTCAACCTCCGGGTCATCTGTCTTGGCGGGGCTAGGTGCCTCCGGATTAACAGAATCATTGATGACTTGTTCAGCAGGCGGGTCAGAAGAGGTTACCGGAGCATCATGAGATAATGGGGGTGGCGGCTCGTGAACAGAAGTATCAGGTGTGGCCGTTCCAAGCGCCGACTCAGTTAGAACAGGGTCCTGGGCCGGCTTATCTTTCTTTGCTTTCTTCCTGGCCTTCACTTGCACGCTATGGACAAAACGGAAAAATGAGTACAGAGACATAAGGAAGAGCATAAGGTAAACAAATTGATATTACCCAGGGGCCGTCTTAAAAGCCGGCATGTTTGATTGCATAGACTCGCCGGATGAAGGAGATGTGTCTTGATAATTGGAGTCAGATGAATTGAGAGGTTGACGTATTAGACCTGCCAAAGGTAATAAAGGGTATAAGTCGGAGATAACCTCAGTCCAACGCTTCCGGGTTACGTCAGGCAAACCGGAGGAGAGCTCTGCGTCCTTGCTGGTCCGGGTCTTCCTCCGGCTTTCAAATTGCCGTTGCTTCAAAAGAAAGTCAGGGTCTTGGTAAGCCAAAGGATGTGAAAAATCTAACTTTCCGGGTTACTCTTCGAACTTTCTGACGCGGCAGAGGCTCGGAGTCGGAGGAGATTATAGTTACCCCTTCTTCGACGGGTTGGCTGTTTCCCGTATCTTCCTGAAAGAGAAATCATGTCAGTAAAATGATGATACAATAGTCAGGGAAATTGAAAAGTTACCTCTTCTTCATTATCATCAGAATCATCAAGCTGAAACATCTCAGAAGCACTTGGCTTCCTCTTCCTTGAAGTGGTGGGCTTGGCGGTTTTCCTTTCGGCTCTCTTGGCCGCCCTGGCTTGCTTGGCCGCCTCATGATCATACTGGATTTTCCAGAAATTGTCATTAGCCTGTGAAAGATTATAAAGGGTTATGAGTAAGAATACAGTGTAACATAAAATGAAAGCAATCATTGAGGCTGAGAGCTTACTGCAGGGGCCGGGTTCTTCTTGCAGAAGGGCAGTAAGCCGAAGGCATTACTAGTCACTGTGCCTTCCTTCAACAAAGACTGAGTTGTAGCTTCCACTACGTCATCTGGTAAGTTGTCAGGGCTATGACGCTGAGGGTCATCTTTTTCGCCTGAGTAGTTACACATTAAGTCGGGGCGGCGGCTTAATGGAATTATTCTCCAAGCAACCCAGACTCGGACCAGGTCAATGCCATCCAAGCCGTTCCCCAAGAGAGCTTTAATCTTCTTGATCTTGGGGGTGAGTGGCAGACGTTCAATGGCAGACAACTTATCCAGCAGCGGGTGACTAGATTCAAGGCGTAATGCACGGAAGCTAGGCAGCGGGTTTTCACCAGCCGGAGAAGAATCATGGCAGTTGAACCATGTTTGGTTCCAGTCCTTCGTATGACTCGACAATTCAGCGTAAGGGAACAGGCAGTCTCTCCGCCTTTGAATCGATATGCCACCAAGTTCCAAACTGGGCCTGTTGGCGCGCTCATTCTGCCGGTTCAGATAAAACAATTCCCTGAACAAAAGTAGGCTGGGTTCTTCTCCAAGGTAAACCTCACAGAAAACTTGGAAGTTGCAGATGTTTGACACGGAATTAGGCCTGATGTCTTGAGGTCTTAAGTCAAAGAAGTGCAAAACGTCTCTGAAGAATTTTGAACCGGGTGGAGCGAAGCCCCGGCTCATATGATCTGTAAAGACTACTACCTCTCCTTCTTTGGGATGAGGTTTCTCCTTGAACGGGTCAGGAGCACGATAAGATGTGACCTCCTTGGGCAGATAGCCAGACTTCACAAATTCGGACAATTTGCTCTCTGTGACAATGGATGGGACCCAGTTGCAGGTCACCGGGGGTTTAACAGCTTTGGGTGCCATTATGTAAATTGAAGCCTACAAACAAGATAAAGGAAATTTTCCGGTTTATTATAACCCGGAGAATAAGCATTGTTGGGTTATCTAAGATGGCGGCTTAAGAAGGGTCCTAATGACATATAGGTAACTATGTGATAATGTTTAAACAGCTGCAGGTGTTAAAGATGATTAAAGTTTTCTTAAGTCGCCAGAAGCAAGCGGTGCTGACAGCCGGTGTTATCTTAAACCGGTTACTATGGCTGAAACAGAGTCAACAGACGCAGTTTTTGGCTAAGTGTGGAGCAAACAGGTTTCACAGGTTGATGATATTATTTTGGATCAAACGACCTCTGGAAAGGAAAAAATTTCTAGACCTAAAATAGTACAGGGAAGCTCATATACTCAAGAAGGGCTTCTAAATCAAGGAAATAAGATCTGTTTTCATGCAGAATAAGCGTGAAACATGTTCCGCAGCAGTTCTATGTTGTTTTCATAATTTAAACGAGGCATTGAAGGTGAGAACTAATGAAAGCTTGCGTCGGGCGGCAATGAACGCCGACGAACTCAAAGATGGTTCCAATGCAGATCTGAGGAAGGGGAACAGAAGAACTCACGGATGCGGAAGAGCTGCGGAGGGTCACCGTCGCTTTCTGGTCCGAATCAGGGTGATGCAGCGGCCTGAGTCGATGAAGACGAGGGTTCCGACGGTGGCGGCGGCGGAGCTCGAGCTGCAGAGAAGGGAGTGCAAGGAAGAAGACGACTGGAGGAAATGAAAAAGACCTAGGTCGTGTTTATTTATAAGGAGGGGCCGACTGAGACGGTGCGAGAAACGAGGAGACCAAGACATCATTATCCAGCGGCCCCGACGCCTCGATTTTCGGGAAGGTCAGTAAAGGCAGAGATCCGTTGAAGATATGATGGATTAAAATATAGGTTTTATCGAAGATGACGTCACGATGATTAAACCCGGATCCAGATGATGACATCACGACGGGTTACAATTTTCACACAAGACAGAAGACTAAAGGCCAGTCCATAAGGTTTTCAGAGATTGACATGAACTGGTTCAAATCAATCTGGGGCCTAATGTTGGGGATATGACTATTTGTGTAAGCTGTCCAGGAGGGGCCAGGTTACGCAGATAGAGGCTTATCAGAAGCCCAAGACCAAGGCATGAAGATGACGGTTCACTAAAAGGCCTAAAGGCCCACAGGCGGCTTAAAACCCATAGAGATAAACCACCATGATGGCATGACTTGTATTGTAAGGTAGAAATAACTAGTCACCGAGCCGGACACTGTTTATGAGCCGGCCGGGACTCTGCAAGTCACAGGGCGCCAACCCGTGTATATAAGGGGGGACCCGCTGGCGGCTTAGGGCAGAAAACAACTGATCGAGAGCCAGGCATAGCGTATCTCGCTCCCTGGTCATCGAAACCTCAAGCAATACCAACCCAACTAGACGTAGGCCTTCCTTCACCGTAAGGGGCTGAACTAGTATAAACCTCTCGTGTCCTTTATCTCGATTAACCCCTTTAAGCTTCCTAGTTGCGATGGCTCCACGATTAAGTCCTTGCAAGAGGACATCTGCCGTGAAAAAACCACGACAGGGAGCACTACAACATTTCTGATAAGTATATGTGAATGACATATTGTTGATCGGAAATAATGTAGAATTATTCTGCAAAGCATAAAGGAGTGTTTGAAAGGAGTTTTTCAAAGAAAGAACTCGGTAAAGCTGCTTACATATTGAGCATCAAGATCTATAGAGATAGATCAAGACGCTTGATAAGTTTTTTCAATGAGTACATACCTTGACAAGATTTTGAAGTAGTTTAAAATGGAACAGTCAAAGAAAGAGTTCTTGCCTGTGTCACAAGGTGTGAAATTGAGTAAGACTCAAAGCCCGACCACGGCAGAAGATAGAAAGAGAATGAAAGTCATTCCCTATGCCTCAGCCATAGGTTCTATAAAGTATGCCATGCTGTGTACCAGATCTATTGTATACCCTACACTGATTTTGGCAAGGGAGTACAATAGTGATCTAGGAGTAGATCACTGGACAGTGGTCAAAATTATCCTTAATATAATAAGGATATGTTTCTCGATTATGGAGGTGAAAAAAAGGTTCGTCGTAAAGGGTTACGTCGATGCAAGTTTTGACACTGATCCAGATGACTCTAAGTCTCAATCTGGATACATATTGAAAGTGGGAGCAATTAGCTAGAGTAGCTCCGTGTAGAGCATTATTGACATAGAAATTTGTAAAATACATACGGATCTGAATGTGACAGACCCGTTGACTAAACTTCTCTCACAAGCAAAACATGATCACACCTTAGTACTCTTTGGGTGTTAATCACATAGCGATGTGAACTAGATTATTGACTCTAGTAAACCCTTTGGGTGCTGGTCACATGACGATGTGAACTATGGGTGTTAATCACATGGTGATGTGAACTATTGATGTTAAATCACATGGCGATGTGAACTAGATTATTGACTCTAGAGCAAGTGGGAGACTGAAGGAAATATGCCCTAGAGGCAATAATAAAGTTATTATTTATTTCCTTATATCATGATAAATGTTTATTATTCATGCTAGAATTGTATTAACGGGAAACTTAGTACATGTGTGAATACATAGACAAACATAGTGTCACTAGTATGCCTCTACTTGACTAGCTCATTAATCAAAGATGGTTAAGTTTCCTAGCCATGGACATGAGTTGTCATTTGATTAACGGGATCACATCATTAGGAGAATGATGTGATTGACTTGACCCATTCCGTTAGCTTATCACTTGATCGTTTAGTGTGTTGCTATTGCTTTCTTCATGACTTATACATGTTCCTATGACTATGAGATTATGCAACTCCCGCTTACCGGAGGAACACTTTGTGTGCTACCAAACGTCACAACATAACTGGGTGATTATAAAGGTGCTCTACAGGTGTCTCCGAAGGTACTTGTTGGTTGGCGTATTTCGAGATTAGGATTTGTCACTCCGATTGTCGGAGAGGTATCTCTGGGCCCTCTCGGTAATGCACATCACTTAAGCCTTTCAAGCATTGCAACTAATGAGTTAGTTGCAGGATGATGTATTACGGAACGAGTAAAGAGACTTGCCGGTAACGAGATTGAACTAGGTATTGATATACCGACGATCGAATCTCAGGCAAGTAACATACCGATGACAAAGGGAACAACGTATGTTGTTATGCGGTTTGACCGATAAAGATCTTCGTAGAATATGTAGGAGCCAATATGAGAATCCAGGTTCCGCTATTGGTTATTGATCGGAGACGTGTCTCGGTCATGTCTACATAGTTCTCAAACCCGTAGGGTCCGCACGCTTAAAGTTCGATGCTGGTTATACTATGAGTTTATGTGTTTTGATGTACCGAAGGAGTTCGGAGTCCCGGATGAGATCGGGGACATGACGAGGAGTCTCGAAATGGTCGAGACATAAAGATCGATATATTGGACGACTATATTCGGACATCAGAAAGGTTCCGAGTGATTCGGGTATTTTCCGGGGTACCGGAGAGTTATGGGAATTCGTATTGGGCCTTAATGGGCGATACGGGAAAGGAGAAAAATGCCTCAAAGGGTGGCCGCACCCCTCCCCATGGACTGGTCCGAATTGGACTAGGGAGGGGGGGCGCCCCTTCCTTCCTTCTCCTTTTCCTTCCCTTCTCCTACTCCTACAAGGAAAGGAGGAATCCTACTCCCGGTGGGAGTAGGACTCCCCCCTTGGCACGCCCTCCTTGGCCGGCCGCCTCTCCTCCCTTGCTCCTTTATATACGGGGGCAGGGGGCCACCTCTAGAGACACAACAATTGATCAAGTTGATCTTTTAGCCGTGTGCGGTGCCCCCCTCCAGCATAGTCCACCTCGATAATACTGTAGCGGTGCTTAGGCGAAGCCCTGTGTCGGTAGAACATCATCATCGTCACCACGCCGTCGTGCTGACGAAACTCTCCCTCAACACTCGGCTGGATCGGAGTTCGAGGGACGTCATCGGGCTGAACGTGTGCTGAATTCGGAGGTGCCGTACGTTCGGTACTTGATCGGTCGGATCATGAAGACGTACGACTACATCAACCGCGTTGTGCTATGAGGGTACGTAGACAACACTCTCCCCTCTCGTTGCTATGCATCACCATGATCTTGCATGTGAGTAGATTTTTTTTGAAATTACTACGTTCCCCAACAATGACATCCGAGCCAGGTTTTATGCGTAGATGTCATATGCACGAGTACAACACAAGTGAGTTGTGGGCGATATAAGTCATACTACTTACCAGCATGTCATACTTTGGTTCGGCAGTATTATTGGATGAAGCGATCCAGATCGACATTATGCGTACGCTTACGCGAGACTGGTTCTACCGATGTGCTTTGCACACAGGTGGCTGGCGGGTGTCAGTTCTCCAACTTTAGTTGAACCGAGTGTGGCTACGCCCGGTCCTTGCGAAGGTTAAAACAACACCAACTTGACAAACTATCGTTGTGGTTTTGATGCGTAGGTAAGAACGGTTCTTGCTCAGCCCGTAGCAGCCACGTAAAACTTGCAACAACAAAGTAGAGGACGTCTAACTTGTTTTTGCAGGGCATGTTGTGATGTGATATGGTCAAGACGTGATGAGATATAAGTTGTTGTATAAGATGATCATGTTTTGTTGAAGTTATCGGCAACTGGCAAAAGCCTTATGGTTTTCTCTCTATTGCATAAGATGCAAGCGCCAAATAATTGCTTTACTTTATCGCTATGCGATAGCAATAGTTGCAAGAGCAATTGTTGGCGAGACAACCATGTGACGACACATTGATATAGATCAAGATGATGGAGATCATGGTGTCATGCTGGTGACGATGGAGATCATTATGCTGCTTCAGAGATGGAGATCACAAGCACAAGATGATGATGGCCATATCATATCACTTATATTGATTGCATGTGATGTTTATCTTTTATGCATCTTATTTTTCTTTGATTGACGGTAGCATTATAAGATGATCTCTCACTAAATTTCAAGATAAAAGTGTTCTCCCTGAGTATGGACCGTTGCCAAAGTTCGTCGTGCCCAGACACCACATGATGATCGGGTGTGATAAGCTCTACGTCCATCTACAATGGGTGCAAGCCAGTTTTGCACACGCAGAATACTCAGGTTAAACTTGACGAGCCTAGCATATGCAGATATGGCCTCGGAACACTGAGATCGAAGGGTCGAGCGTGAATCATATAGTAGATATGATCAACATAGTGATGTTCACCATTGAAAACTACTCCATTTCACGTGATGATCGGTTATGGTTTAGTTGATTTGGATCACGTGATCACTTAGATGATTAGAGGGATGTCTATCTAAGTGGGAGTTCTTAAGTAATATGATTAATTGAACTTTAATTTATCATGAATTGTCCTGGTAGTATTAGCATATCTATGTTGTAGATCAATAGCTCGCATTTAGCTCCTCTGTTTTAGTTTTGATATGTTCCTAGAGAAAACTAAGTTGAAAGATGTTAGTAGCAATGATGCGGATTGGATCCGTGAACTGAGGACTATCCTCATTGCTGCACAGAAGAATTATGTCCTTGATGCACCACTAGGTGACAGACCTATTGCAGGAGCAGATGCAGACGTTATGAATGTTTGGCTAGCTCAATATGATGACTACTTGATAGTTTAGTGCACCATGCTTAATGGCTTAGAATCGGGACTTCAAAGACATTTTGAACGTCATGGACCATATGAGATGTTCCAGGAGTTGAAGTTAATATTTCAAGCAAATACCAGAGTTGAGAGATATGAAGTCTCCAACAAGTTCTATTGCTAAAAGATGGAAGAGAATAGCTCAAGCAGTGAGCATGTGCTCAGATTGTCTGGGTACTACAATCGCTTGAATCAAGTGGGAGTTAATCTTCCAAATAAAATAGTGATTGACAGAATTCTCTAGTCACCATCACCAAGTTAGTAGAACTTCATGATGAACTATAATATGCAAGGGATAACGGAAACGATTCCCAAGCTCTTCGTGATGCTCAAATCGACGAAGGTAGAAATCAAAAAAAATATCAAGTGTTGATGGTTGACAAGACCACTAGTTTCAAGAAAAGGGCAAAGGGAAGAAGGGGAACTTCAAGAAGAACGGCAAGCAAGTTGCTGCTCAAGTGAAGAAGCCCAAGTCTGGTCCTAAGCCCGAGACTAAGTGCTTCTAATGCAAAGGGACTGGTCACTGGAAGCAGAACTGCCCCAAGAATTTGGCGGATAAGAAGGATGGCAAAGTGAACAAAGGTATATTGGATATACACGTTATTGATGTGTACTTTACTAGTATTTATAGCAACCCCTCGGTATTTGATACTAGTTCAGTTGCTAAGAGTAGTAACTCGAAACGGGAGTTGCATAATGAACAGAAACTAGTTAAGGGTGAAGTGACGATATGTGTTGGAAGTGGTTCCAAGATTGATATGATCATCATCGTACACTCCCTATACTTTCGGGATTAGTGTTAAACCTAAACAAATGTTATTTGGTGTTTGCGTTGAGCATAAATATGACTTGATCATGTTTACTGCAATACGGTTATTCATTTAAATTAGAGAATAATTGTTGTTCTGTTTACATGAATAAAACCTTCTATGGTCATACACCCAATGAAAATGGTCTATTGGATCTCGATCATAGTGATACACATATTCATAATATTGAAGCCAAAAGATGCAAAGTTAATAATGATAGTGCAACTTATTTGTGGCACTGCCGTTTAGGTCATATTGGTGTAAAAGCGCATGAAGAAACTCCATGCTGATGGGCTTTTGGAATCACTTGATGCTTGCGAACCATGCCTCTTGGGCAAGATGACTAAAACTCCGTTCTCCGGAACAATGGAGCGAGCAACAGATTTATTGGAAATAATACATACTGATGTATTCAATCCGATGAGTGTTGAGGCTCGCGGCGGGTATCATTATTTTCTGACCTTCACAGATGATTTGAGCAGATATGGGTATATCTACTTAATGAAACATAAGTCTGAAACATTTGAAAAGTTCAAAGAATTTTAGAGTGAAGTGGAAAATCATCGTGACAAGAAAATAAAGTTTCTACGATCTGATCGCGGAGACAAATATCTGAGTCACAAGTTTGGTTCTCAATTAAAACAATGTGGAATAGTTTCACAAATTCGTGCCACCTGGAACACCACAGCATAATGGTGTGTCCGAACGTCATAACCGTACTTTATTGGATATAGTGCAATCTATGATGTTTCTTATCGATTTACCACTATAGTTTTGGGGTTATGCATTGGAGACAGCTGCATTCACGTTAAAAAGGGCACCATATAAACCCGTTTGAGATGACACCGTATGAACTGTGGTTTGGCAAGAAACCAAAGTTGTCGTTTCTTAAAGTTTGGGGTTGCGATGCTTATAAGAAAAAGTTTCATCCTGATAAGCTCAAACCCAAATTGGAGAAATGTGTCTTCATAGGATACCCAAATGAGACAGTTGGGTACACCTTCTATCACAGATCCGAAGGCAAGATATTCGTTGCTAAGAATGGATCCTTTCTAGAGAAGGAGTTTCTCTCGAAAGAAGTGAGTGGGAGGAAAGTAGAACTTGATGAGGTAACTGTACCTGCTCCCTTATTGGAAAGTAGTTCATCACAGAAATCTGTTCCTGTGACTCCTACACCAATTAGTGAGGAAGTTAACAATGATGATCATGAAACTTCAGATCAAGTTACTACCGAACCTCGTATGTCAACCAGAGTGAGATCTGCACCAGAGTGGTACGATAATCCTGTTCTGGAGGTCATGTTACTTGACCATGACGAACCTACGAACTATGAAGAAGCAATGGTGAGCCCATATTCCGCGAAATGCTTGAGGCCATGAAATCTGAGATGGGATCCATGTATGAGAACAAAGTGTGAACTTTGGTTGACTTGCCCGATGATTGGCAAGCCATAGAAAATAAATGGATCTTCAAGAGGAAGACGGACACTGATAGTAGTGTTACTGTCTACAAAGCTCGAATTGTTGCAAAAGGTTTTCGACAAGTTCAAGGTGTTGACTACGATGAGAGTTTCTCACTCGTATCTATGCTTAAGTGTGTCCGAATCATGTTAGCAATTGATGCATTTTATGAAATTTGGCAAATGGATAAACAAAACTACATTCCTTAATTGATTTATTAAAGAAGAGTTGTATATGATGCAACGAGAAGGTTTTGTCAATCCTAAAGGTGCTAACAAAATATGCAAGCTCCAGCGATCCATCTATGGACTGGTGCAAGCATCTCGGAGTTGGAATATACGCTTTGATAAGTTGTTCAAAGAATATAGTTTTATACAGACTTGCGGTGAAGCCTGTATTTACAAGAAAGTGAGTGGGAGCACTACAACATTTCTGATAAGTATATGTGAATGACATATTGTTGATCGGAAATAATGTAGAATTATTCTTCAAAGCATAAAGGAGTGTTTGAAAGGAGTTTTTCAAAGAAAGAACTCGGTAAAGCTGCTTACATATTGAGCATCAAGATCTATAGAGATAGATCAAGACGCTTGATAAGTTTTTTCAATGAGTACATACCTTGACAAGATTTTGAAGTAGTTTAAAATGGAACAGTCAAAGAAAGAGTTCTTGCCTGTGTTACAAGGTGTGAAATTGAGTAAGACTCAAAGCCCGACCACGGCAGAAGATAGAAAGAGAATGAAAGTCATTCCCTATGCCTCAGCCATAGGTTCTATAAAGTATGCCATGCTGTGTACCAGATCTATTGTATACCCTACACTGATTTTGGCAAGGGAGTACAATAGTGATCTAGGAGTAGATCACTGGACAGTGGTCAAAATTATCCTTAATAGAATAAGGATATTTCTCAATTATGGTGGTGACAAAAGGTTCGTCGTAAAGAGTTACGTCGATGCAAGCTCTGACACAGATCTGGATGACTCTAAGTCTTGATCTATATACATATTGAAAGTGGGAGCAATTAGCTAGAGTAGCTCCGTGCAGAGCATTGTTGACATAGATATTTGCAAAATACATACGGATCTGAATGTGGCAGACCCGTTGACTAAACTTCTCTCACAAGCAAAACATGATCACACCTTAGTACTCTTTGGGTGTTAATCACATAGCGATGTGAACTAGATTATTGACTCTAGTAAACCCTTTGGGTGTTGGTCACATGACGATGTGAACTATGGGTGTTAATCACATGGTGATGTGAACTATTGGATGTTAAATCACATGGCGATGTGAACTAGATTATTGACTCTAGTGCAAGTGGGAGACTGAAGGAAATATGCCCTAGAGGCAATAATAAAGTTTATTATTTATTTCCTTATATCATGATAAATGTTTATTATTCATGCTAGAATTGTATTAACCGGAAACATAATACATGTGTGAATACATAGACAAACATAGTGTCACTAGTATGCCTCTACTTGACTAGCTCGTTAATCAAAGATGGTTAAGTTTCCTAACCATGGACATGAGTTGTCATTTGATTAATGGGATCACATCATTAGGAGAATGATGTGATTGACTTGACCCATTCCGTTAGCTTAGCACTTGATCGTTTAGTATGTTGCTATTGCTTTCTTCATGACTTATACATGTTCCTATGACTATGAGATTATGCAACTCCCGTTTACCGGAGGAACACTTTGTGTGCTACCAAACGTCACAACATAACTGGGTGATTATAAAGGTGCTCTACAGGTGTCTCCGAAGGTACTTGTTGGTTGGCGTATTTCGAGATTAGGATTTGTCACTCCGATTGTCGGAGAGGTATCTCTGGGCCCTCTTGGTAATGCACATCACTTAAGCCTTGCAAGCATTGCAACTAATGAGAGTAGGACTCCCCCCTTGGCGCGCCCTCCTTGGCCGGCCGCCTCTCCTCCCTTTCTCCTTTATATACGGGGGCAGGGGGCCACCTCTAGAGACACAACAATTGATCAAGTTGATCTTTTAAACGTGTGCGGTGCCCCCCTCCACCATAGTCCACCTCGATAATACTGTAGCGGTGCTTAGGAGAAGCCCTGCGTCAGTAGAACATCATCATCGTCACCACACCGTCGTGATGACGAAACTCTCCCTCAACTCTCGGCTGGATCGGAGTTCGAGGGACGTCATCGGGCTGAACGTGTGCTGAACTCGAAGGTGCCATACGTTCGGTACTTGATCGGTCGGATCGTGAAGATGTACGACTACATCAACCGCGTTGTGCTAACGCTTCCGCTTTCGGTCTACGAGGGTACGTAGACAACACTCTCCCCTCTGGTTGCTATGCATCACCATGATCTTGCATGTGCATAGAATTTTTTTGAAATTACTACGTTCCCCAACAGGTAGGTCCATGGGGATGACCGTAGGATGCTCCGCATCATCTCCCCTCCCTTGGGAAAGATCCGACTTCAGATCGAAATCCTCATCACCATGGTACGGGGAGAGATCTTTGACGTTGAAGATGTCACTCACGGAGTACTGGTCGCGTGGGATGTCGATCTTGTAGGTGTTGTTGTTGTAGCGTGCAAGCACCTTGAAGGGTCCATCGGCTCGTGGTAGAATTTTGGACTTGCGTTTGTTGGGGAAGAGGTCCTTGCGAAGGTGTAGCCACACAAGATCTCCAATGTTGAATATCATGGGTTGCTTGTTGACATTGAGCTTGGTGGCGAGTCGTTGTACTTGGCGCTCGATGGTGTGCCTTGTATCTTCATGCATCTTCTTGAGGTAGTTGACTCGGGCACTCGCGTCCATGTTTGTGTGCTCTTGTAGCGGTAGAGGAAGAATGTCCAATGGGGACAATGGGTTGAAGCCGTAAACGACCTCGAAGGGGGACTTGCCGGTAGTTGAATGTCTTGCACGATTGTAGGCGTACTCGGTGATAGGTAGGCACTCCTCCCACTCCTTGATGTTCTTATTTATCAACACGCGTAGTAGAGTGGAGAGCACGCGGTTCGTCACCTCCGTTTGGCTGTCGGTTTGTAGAGTAGAGTGAAGAGAACAAAAGCTTGATTCCGAGCTTGGCGCACAATGTCTTCCAAAAGTAACTCAAGAACTTGACGCCGCGGTCCGAGACAATCGTCTTTGGCAGTCTATGAAGGCGCAAGATTTCCCTACAAAACAAATTTGCAACATGTGAAGCATCGTCTATCTTGTTGCAAGGAATGAAATGAGCCATTTTGTAGAATCGGTCCAGAACAACAAAAACGGAGTCCTTGCCATTTCTAGTTCTAGGCAAACCAAGCAAAAAATCCATGCTAATATCTTCCCATGGTTGGTACGGAATTGGAAGAGGCATATATAGTCCATGAGATTGAGCTTTAGACTTAGCTTTGCGACATGTAGAGCATCAGTTGGTGAAACGATTGACGTCACGAAACATCTTGGTCCAAAAGTAGTTCTTGGAGAGCGTGGCAAATGTCTTGTCACGTCCAAAATGTCCCATTAGTCCTCCTCCATGAGATTATTGCAAAAGTAACAAACGAAGAGAAGACTCGGGGATGCAAAGTTTGTTAGCTCTCATAAGATAACCATCCTTGAGGTAATATCGATCCCAAGAAGTATGCGTCAAACATTTAGCATAAGGAATAGCAAAAGTAGGATCATGCTCATACAAGTCTTTTATGTGATCAAAACCAATGACATTCAACTCAAGTTGTGTAACAAGCATGCATATATGGGAAAGCGCATCCGCCACAACATTTTCCTTACCTTTAATATACTTGATGACATAAGGAAATGACTCAATAAACTCACTCCATTTAGCATGACGCTTGTTCAACTTAGTTTGACCCTTAAGGTATTTAAGCGTTTCATGATCGGTATGGATGATAAATTCATGAGGGCGAAGGTAATGTTCCCATTCATGCAAAACTCGCACTAAAGCATATAGCTCTTTGTCATAAATGGGGTAATTGAGTTGCACTCCGGAGAGTTTCTCACTAAAGTATGCTATGGGGCGCTTCTCTTGCGTTAACACACCTCCTATGTCATTACTACTAGCATCACAATGAATTTCAAAATGTTTTTCAAAGTTGGGTAATGCAAGCACGGTAGCATGAGTAAGAAAATTCTTAAGCTCATTGAATGCGATATCTTGGGATGGTCCCCAAACAAAAGGTGCATTCTTCTTGCTCAAAGCATGTAAAGGAGATGCAATGGTGCTAAAATCCTTCACAAAACGACGGTAAAAACCAGCTAAACCAAGAAAACTACGCACTTGTTGTAAATTGGTTGGTCTGGGCCAAGTTTTAATAGCATTGATCTTAGATTCATCAACATGAACACCCTTAGAAGATACTACAAAACCCAAGAAAACAAGCTTATCAACACCAAAGAGGCATTTTTCCATATTAGCATAGAGATGCTCTGTTCGAAGAGTTTGTAGCACTGTTCGAAGGTGGATGACATGCTCTTTGAGAGATTTGCTAAACACAAGGATATCGTCGAAGTAGACAACAACAAATTCACCAGTATAAGGGCGAAACACATAATGCATAAGATGCATGAAAGTACCGGGTGCTTCCGATAAACCCATAGGCATGACTAACCACTCATACAAACCAAACTTTGTTTTGAAAGCGGTTTTCCATTCATCACCCTCCTGTATGCGGATTTGACAGTAACCACTTTTAAGATCAATTTTGGAAAAAATAGTGGCACCGTTAAGTTCATCTAGCATATCGTTAAGGCGTGGAATGGGGTACCTATAGCGAACGGTGATAGCATTGCTTGGTCTACAATCGGAGCACATGCGAAAGCTACCGTCTCTTTTTGGCACAAGAATGACTGGTACGTCACAAGGACTCAAACTTTCACGCACATGTCCATGGTCTATGAGATGCTTTACTTGCCTTTGTATTTCTTTGGTTCCTTCAGGGTTGATGCGGTAGGGAGCCTTGTTTGGAAATGGCGCTCCGGGGATGAGGTCGATGTGGTGCTCGATGCCTCGTAGTGGAGGTAGATCCGGGGGTAGCTCGTCGGGGAAAACATCTTGGAATTCCTGCAAAATAGAAGATAACATTAGAGGAAGATTGTGAGAGGTGTTAGCTTTTGGTGCCTCGTCCTTGCACAATAGGACATAGTGTAGGACACTTGATGGGTTCTCACACACTTCTCTCATCTCACGTTTGGTGGCAAATAGAACTAAGTTTTTCTTGTCGCTCATCGTGGAGGCACTCAATTTGGGCTTGTGGCGCTCACTCTCTTTTTGGTGGTTCGCTCGCTCACTATTCTCTCCATGATGGGTGGCTTTCTTGTCCACGATCACTTGGCTTGGAGACATAGGGCGTAACACATACTCCTTCCCTTTCATCTTGAAGCTATAGTGGTTTGTACGCCCGTTGTGGATGACACCTTGGTCAAATTGCCATGGCCGTCAAAGAAGGAGGTGGCAAACGGTCATTTGAAGGACATCACACTCCAAAGTGTCTTCGTAAGCTCCGATCTTGAAAGAAACTTGTACTCTATGCTCGACTTGGATGGTGCCGGTGTCGCTTAGCCATTGAACTTTGTAGGGGTGCGGGTGCTCCATCTTGACCAATTGAAGCTTGGAGCATAGTTCTTCACTTGCAAGGTTATGGCAACTTCCTCCATCGATGATGACCTTGACGGACCTTCCATTGATGCCGGCTTTGGTGTGGAAGATATGACATCTTTGGTCTTCTTCTTGTTGATGTTGAAGAGTCAAGACCTTGGAGACAACGAGAGCGGGGCTCAAATCTTCGTCACAAAAGACTTGATCATCTTCATCGTCGTTGTTCACTTGGCGACGCATGGCCACTTGCTCAAGGGCTGCCATTTCTCCTTAACTCATGGAGTCGTAGGTTCCTTCGTCGTTGAGGATCATGGTGCGCTTGTTTGTGCACTCAAAGGACTTGTGGCCTCGGCCGCCACATGTGAAGCATTTGAAGGAACTTGTCTTGATGGTCTCATCAGTTGGGGTAGATGATGATGAATCTTTCAATTTGAAGTTGCTTGTAGTAGGAGGACGACTTGAGGTTGTCGAAGTTTTCTTGTAACTCGACTTGTCGCCGTTGCTTGTAGGTGGCTTGGTTGAGGTAGACGGTGTTGGAGTCGTTGAAGCTTGGGTGTTGGAGAAGCCATAAGACTTGGATGAGAACTTGGCATACTTGAAGTCATCTTGCACTTGGCGTTCAGCTTTGGTGGCTTAATGCACTAGCTCGATGAGGTTTGAGTATGGTTGGAAGTCGGCAATCTTCTTGATAGGGTGATTGAGTCCGTTCAAGAAATGTGCCATAGTTTGCTCATCATATTCCGTGACATTGGCTCTTATCATGGCAATCTCCATTTCCTTGTAGTACTCTTCAACGCTCTTGGTTCCTTGCTTGAGTAGTTGGAATTTCTTGAAGAGGTCGCGGTTGTAGTAGGTAGGCACAAAATGTGCTCTCATGACATCCTTCATTTGCGCCCAAGTAGTGATGGGCGGTTCACCTTTGGCCTCTCGGCGCTCAATGACTTGTTCCCACTAAATGAGTACGTAGTCTTGGAACTCAAGGGATGCCATCGCGATCTTCTTCTCTTCGTCATAGTTGTGCAAACGGAAGATTTTGTCAACCTTCAATGCCCATGAGATGTACTCTTCGGGCATTGCTTCCGTGAACTTGGGCATGGTGAACTTTAGCTCGCCATATCATTGCTCGTCATTGTGTTGGGGTCGAGGATGATGACATCCATGTCGGTGAGGATTGACAATCTCAGTTGCTCTTGGCGAGGAGGGTTGTCGTTCTCATGTTGCTCTTGTCTTGGGGGATTTCCATTGTCTTCATGCTCGTGTTAAACTTGATGTTCTTGGCGAGCTTGTGGAGGAGCTTGTCAAGCTTGAGGAGGAGCTTGTCGATGCACACGTGCATGGAAAATCCTCTCTTGAGCTTCATCGCGAAGCGCTTCTTGGTGTAGACGAGCTTGTCGGCCTCGGTTGGCTATGGCTCGACTTGAATCTCGAAGGGAACGTTGCGCCTCAAGTGCTTGAGCTTCTCGAAGTTGTTGTTCTTGGTGTTGTGCCTCTGCATCTTGTGCATCTTGGTGTTGTCGCACTCGCTTCTCTTGTTCTTGTTGTCGTTGGCGTTGCCGTTCTTGTGATTGCACGAAAGTCGCTTGGTTTTGACAATGTCAATGGTCTTGAGAGTCGGTGTCGTGTAGAGGATTGCGGTTTGCTTGATGATCTTGACGTGCGGCACGACGAAGAGTGTTCGATGTCGGGGTACTTGAGCCAGAGATAGTGTCGTCTGAGTGTCGGCTTGAGCGGCTCTGTCTTGAGTAGGACGAAGTGGTAGAAGAACCGTTGACCAACAAGGCACGAATCTCGTCCATTCTTGCATCATTCTCGTGCTTGTGGTCGAAGTAGTCTTCACCCATTGATAGTTTCTCTTGATGCAAAGCTCGTTGTGTAGCAAAGAGGTGTAACTTGGTGATGTAGTTGTTTGGGTCGTCGTCTTGCTCAAGGAAGAGTGGGTTGGTAGAGGAACTTGGCCTATCCATCATTCCAAACAAATATATGTGAGTGGGAGAAAGAGAAGAACCAATACCAAATGTACCTTGACATATGTTGAAGATGGAACAAAGATCACTCCAATGTGTAACAAGGAAATAGCACAATTGGTACCAATTCTTGTCGGTTTCTCACACCTACACAAGTAAAAGCTTATGGTGGAGCTTGGTTATGATGGTGGCACAAAATTTGATGCAATTGTTAGTGAGCTTCAATAATGTTGGAAAAGATTCACAAATTTGAAAATGCAACAAGTAGACCAAGCAAGGTAAGGTACACGGAAACACACACGCAAATAGATAAGTGGGGTCGTGCAACCAAAGTTGAGCCAAAATGTGGAATCCACGAAAATGCTCTTGTTGCACAACAATAGAGAGACGCTAGCACGATTGCACAATAGGTGGATACGAACTTGTGCACAACCTACTAAGCAAAAATGCAACGACTTCTATCCCAAGTATGCTATATGTATGGTATTTCGGTGGTATGATCCAAGATGATCGAGCATGATAATCTTAATGTTGTATGATGCTATGGTTCTTGCTTATAAGGTCTGTGCGTATCTTTCCTCTTTGCTTAAAAGCTTGTTTGGCTCTTTCTCTTTTGAGCTCTTTTTTCATGCAATGCTTCACGAACCAAGATAGCATTTGTGTATGCAATGACAATTTTGTGACACAAGAGATGATACCAAGATATGCACCACGATGATATGGTATGCTATGGAAAGTATGATCACTAATGTGCACAAGTCACGTTGCCGGCAATACTCAAAGGCTAGTCTCGATGGGTAAGCTACGCAAAAGTAAGGCTATGGGGTTATCAATGCAATTGCAAGAAAGTAGGATGATATCACGATACCAAGATGATACCAAGGTGAGGTTGATACCAAAATGATGTAGCCGTTCGTAGTAGTCCTTGGCGAAGATGAGCGGCGGTGATGTCGATGTCGAACCATACCTAAATAGCTGAAACACAATAGGACACGGGAACCGTAACTTAAATTCTCAAAGCAAAACAGGTCAAGCTTGTCGGAGTTGGTAGCGGGAGAGCTGTGGTGGTGCTATGCGGAAGTGGTTGGGTTATGCGGAAATGGATGTGGGCACCGGAACAAAATTGGGCGAAAGTTAGGAGGGAAACGAGGCGGTGGATGGAAATGATGCCGTCAGGGGCCGGATGTCCGGGCCGAGGGCCGGATGTTCAGGGTGGCCGGATGTTCGGGCTGTCGGGCCAGATGTCCAGGCCCTGGATCCGTGGACGAACTCGATGAACGCCGCGTGGAGAGGTCAAATCCGAAGCAAAATTCCGAAGATTTTGTGGATGTAAATTGGGGAAAAGATGGGGGGGGGGGAAGCTAGACCTACCTGCAACACACGAAATCCGCGGATCAAATCCAACAAAACTTCATCACACCAACAAATCACAAAAAATTGGGCTATTTTTGTGAGGCAATTTTCGAATTAGGGATAAAAAGAACAAAATCTGGCTAGAAAACACAATGGGGAGGCTCCGAAATCGTGATCAACGAGGCTCATGATACCAAGATGATGTAGGGTGGAACCCTAGACGGCCGATCTTTCACGATATGAGCGGATCCCAACTAAGAACACGAAGAACACAAGGGGATCACAAGGGAAAACACAGGAGGAACTCTAAAACCAACAAGATATAGTCACACATATGCTAGATCCTAGGAACACGAGAGGAGATACAAGATCCAAATGCAACAAAGGACGATACAAAGGGTAATTGGTTCTTCTCCGTGAGAGGTCTTGATGGGGCCACCCAAGAGGGGGTCTTGAATCCAACGTGGATCGTCTCCGTAGAGGGGCCGCGGTCTCTCTCGAGGAGCAGATCCGTATGGATGAGCAATGATCTATCTCACATATGAGCTAAACCAATGCTAACCCTAGAAAGAGGGAGGAGGAGGAGTATATATTGTCTAGGGGGGGCGAAAGGGTACATGGGCCTCGGCCCTTTACTATGTGCAGACAGACGGGGCCGGATGTCTGGGCGACGGCCGGATGTCCGGGCTGAAAGGGTTCAGCCTCGGGCATGTTCTGTGACGGGTGCCGGATTTCCGGGCGGGGGCCGGATGTCCGGGCTTTCGGGCCGGATGTCCGGGGCCTGTAGACTTGGCCGCTGGCTCCTTGGCGCTGGTGACGTCTCCAGGGGCTGGATGTCCGGGTCTTGGAAGTTGCACTTGACTCTTTCCGATGATTCTCCTCGTCCATGAACTTGCCGGCTTGTCCGCCTTCATGAGCATCTCCGGGAGGGTCCTCTTGACACCTAACCATGCATAGCATAGGTAGTAGCCATGTGTCGAGTGGATCATATGTGATATCACTAAGGAAGGAAGTCACCTCGTTCTCGAGAGCTCTATCTCGTGCTCGTGTCATAGGTCCTCTTTGCTCTTGATGAGACGATGGTAGGTCCATGGGGATGACCATAGGATGCTCCGCATTAGTTGCTCTAGAAATATTTAGCCAGAGGTGAAGTCGGACTCTTACAAACTTTCTTAGTGAGTATAAAGGTACTCATCGAGTAAGTGGGAATTGCCTGAACCACTGACTTTAGTAAGGTTTCACATCCTGCACATGTCAGCAGCTTCTTAGACCATCCTTGCATCTTGCCACGGCCCTTTCCCCGATGTGAACAAAGGCACCACTTGTAATGCGACCAATAGCTATGGGCAGCCCCAAATAATGTTCGCTGAACACATCCACTAAAATCTTTAAGGTGACTTTCAGCTGTTGCCTTAACTGAGCAGGTGTGTTCGAACTGAAGTAAACTGAACTCTTATCACGATTGACACACTGCCCCGAAGCCTCTCCATAAATTCTAAGAATCTCATCCAGTCTTACAACACTCTGGTTTGTCGCACTGAAGAAGATCAAGCTATCATCTGCGAATAGTAGGTGTGTGACCCAGGGTGACCTGTAACTGACCCTTATACCTCTGTCAATATGCCCGCCAATATGATACTTTAGCAGGGAAGAGAGGCCTTCTGCACATATCAGGAATAGATACGGCGAAATCGGATCACCTTGTCTAACTCCACGAGAGGGTGTGAAAAAGGAAGTAATTCTCCATTGACTCGAATAGAGAACTACACTGAAGATACACAACCAAACACAGACCATGCTGAAACCTAGTCTTATGAGAATGGCCCCTAGAAAATGCCACTCTACTCTGCCATAGGCCTTCATCATGTCTAATTTGACAACACAAGCGAAACTCTTCCCTTTCTTCCGCCTCCTCATAGTGTGCACACTTTCATATGCCACTAAGACATTATCAGTTATTAGGCGTCCGGGAACGAATGCACTCTGCTCTCCACTAATAACCACAACCATAAATGTTCTCATCCGATTGGTAATACATTTAGCTGTGATTTTGTACAAGACCAGACAAAGAGCTATTGGACGATACTTGTTGGGAAATGTAGTAGAAATTTTTTTGCGCCTATGATCACCCAAGATCAATATGAAGATGCATAACGGGTTGGGATCACGATCGCTATCGTCACCGAGTTGCAGCGGAAGAACGTGTCGGTGTAGACCATACTTGGAGTCCCTCAAACCATCAATGAACAATCCCTCGTACCGCCCACGAACATTCCCTCGAACCGAAGACCGAAAGCATGGCCTCTCTACTTGGTTGAAAGCATGCAACCTTCACGATCCGACAACGCTTCGCCGTCCAGAGTTAATCATCGCCGGAGAATTATAGGAAGGAGATTAGAACCACATAGGGCATCTAATTATGAGGACAATAGGATTAGCCTAGGTCTAATTAGTTAATTAGGACCAACTAGGACTAGAAGAACCAGAGGAGGCTCCAAAACTTGTGTATCCAATACAGCAAAAAACCCTGGTATTATTCATATCTGGATTTCTCTTTTTTGTTTCTCAATATACATTTCAATTTTGGACCTGAAATTTTTAGGGGATGTAGTGACATTCGTTGTGAACATTCTCATTTTTTTTGGAATATTTTGAAACATTTAAAAATATTTTTTGACATTGGAGCACTGGGAGTACCACAAGGCTGGGAGCACCAGATACTTTGCCCCTGCTATAACTAGCTCTTCTCCCTCCTCATTTGTCTCTTCTAATTCTAACTCAGCGGACGTGCGGTGGGCGGGGTGAGGATTTGCCGATAGTCGGTTTTCTCAGCCGCGGCCCCACCTGACAGTGAAAATGCTAAGACAACAAGCGTTCCCTAGCTTGAGCGGCGTGCCGGACCGACCGTGGAGTGATCCCGAACGTGTGGTGTGCGATGCGAACACGGTAGTCTTTACCTTTTTAACTTGTAGATAGAAAATGCCACGCCAATGCGCGCTCAGCGGCGGGCCAGAACGATAGTGTGAGTAGCGACGCGAACAGGACGAGCGTGATGTACTTGTTCCATTTTCTTATTTTGAACTCGTGACATGTATGTAACGCTAATGCTTAGTTTTGAATTTATAAGTTTGGTTTTCACACCAATATATATAGTATAATTTGATAGGTTGGGTCTCGTACGTAATTCTGAAGTCAAAATTTGGGACAAAACACGATGGTGACCGGTAAATCAGGACGAAGACACTGATACTTCATATAATTAACGCCAAATAAGAGCAAAGGGATCACATATGTGATTTAAGACTAGAATAATAATGCCATACACTAACACATTAAGGCCACGAGGCGATGTAGTGCTGGTTACAGGAGGCAAGAAGAAAGATGCATCCATCGACTACCTCCTCCTCCTCCTCGACTCAGGGCGCTGGCCCACCGAACAATGACTGAGGAGCAGCGACTTTCATGGCGAGGTCAACGTGCTTTTGAAACAATGGCGTCCAAAGATTCCAGCCGGTCATAGAAGGCCAACGTCTTTGGGTTGTCCCTGGCCCTATATTGGCCTATGTAGATGATTTCCTTGTAGACATGGATGTGTAGATCGGCAGTTTGTTGCATGGCGAGGCGCTGCGCAGCGAGCGCGACCTCAAGGTGGGCATTCTTCGCCGCGACGTTCGACAGCTGCATGGCCACCAGTGCTTGAAATAGGTCGTCAGTATGGAGGACGATGAGGGTGGGAGGCAACGAGGAGCCTGGGTGCATGGGCTAGAGGAGTACAGCAAGGTCGTCCGCGCGCTTCTTGACAGCGGTGAACTTGCGGATGGAGCGGACTATCATCTCGTCAGTGCAAGAGGCGAAGTGATACGTCTCCAACGTATCTATAATTTTTGATTGCTTCATGCTATACTATATTATGTTTTGGATGATTAATGTGCTTTGTTATACACTTTTATATTATTTTTGGGACTAACCTATTAACCGGAGGCCCAGCCCAAATTGCTGTTTTCTGCCTATTTCAAAGTTTCGCAGAAAAAGAATATCAAACGGAGTCCAAACGGAATGAAACCTTCGGGAACGTGATTTTCGGAACAAACGTGATCCAGAGGACTTGGACCCTACGTCAAGAAAGCAACCAAGAGAGCACGAGGCAGGGGGGCGCGCCTACCCCCCTGGGCGCGCCCTCCACCCTCGTGGGTCCCACGTTGCTCCACCGACGTACTTCTTCCTCCTATATATATACCTACGTACCCCCAAACCAACAGAAGCATCCACGAAAACCTAATTCCACCGCCGCAACCTTATGTACCAGTGAGATCCCATCTTGGGGCCTTTTTCGGCATCCTGCCGGAGAGGGCATCGATCATGGAGGGCTTCTACATCAACACCATAGCCTCTCCAATGATGTGTGAGTAGTTTACCTCAGACCTTCGGGTCCATAGTTATTAGCTAGATGGCTTCTTGTCTCTCTTTGGATCTCAATACAAAGTTCTCCACGATCCTCGTGGAGATCTATTTGATGTAATCTTCTTTTGCGGTGTGTTTGTTGAGACCGATGAATTGTGGGTTTATGATCAAGTTTATCTATGAACAATATTTGAATCTTCTCTGAATTCTTTTATGTATGATTGGTTATCTTTGCAAGTCTCTTCGAATTATCAGTTTGGTTTGTCCTACTAGATTGATCTTTCTTGCAATGGGAGAAGTACTTAGCTTTGGATTCAATCTTGCGGTGTCCTTTCCCAGTGACAGCAGGGGCAGCAAGGCACGTATTGTATTGTTGCCATCGAGGATAACAAGATGGGGTTTATATCATATTGCATGAGTTTATCTCTCTACATCATGTCATCTTGCTTAAAGCATTACTCTGTTCTTTTGAACTTAATACTCTAGATGCATGCTAGATAGCGGTTGATGTGTGGAGTAATAGTAGTAGATGCAGGCAGGAGTTGGTCTACTTGTCACAGACGTGCACTGGTAGAAAAAGGGCCTATAGTCCCGGTTCGTAAGGGCCTTTAGTCCCGGTTCCGGAACCGGGACTAAAGTGTCGGTACTAATACCTCCCCCCTTTAGTCCCGGTTCAATCCAGAACCGGGACTAAAGGCCCTCCACGTGGGCAGTGCGCAGAGCCCAGTCAGGAGACCCTTTGGTCCCGGTTGGTGGCACCAACCGGGACCAATAGGCATCCACGCGTCAGCACTTCTGTGGCTAGGGTTTTTGTTTTTTTTGAAGGGGGGGGGGGTTGGGGGTTTTGGGGGGTTAATTTAGGTGTTTCATATATTGTGTTAGCTAGCTATAATTAATAGAGAGAAGTGTCCTCTGTTATGTCCGTGCTTGGTCGACGCTACGTACTATACACACGTATAGAGAGGACTAGACACGCTAGCTAGCTAGTAAGCAAACGAAGGAAACAGAAGATCGTCATGAACATATATGCATACAGAGAGAAGTGATATCGACCACCTCTCCTTCTCCGAGAGATTGGTCGAACAACAAGTTCTCGTATATCTATCTGACACTACCGGCTACATATATACAATAATTATCTCTTACAAATATAATCATACGGACTCAGGGTCCACATAGAATTCTCCGTCTTCAGGGATCACGTGGTCAAGAAAGAATGCCGCCAATTCCTCTTGAATTGCTCGCATGCGAGCTGGTGCTAGGAGTTCATCCCGCTTCCGAAACATCTAATTTGAAGAAGGGGGTCAATACATATATATATATAAATGAATGAAACTCAACACAAATGATGGTAATAAAATAAAATTGTGAATGTTGTTATTTATGTACTTCATATTGTTCGTTAGAGTACCCGCCCCGCTCACAGGTTGTGTGGCGGATGGACTCGCAGATGTAGTATCCACAGAAATCATTCCCTTGTTCCTGCCACAACCACTTTACAAGAAATAGAGGTCAATCAAACTGATAAGCAAGAATGCTAAATGGTATTGATGAAACTAGCACTTGAATCACTAGGAGATGCGTGGAACATGCTACTATAGTACTTACTTTCGGGTGTCTAAATTCCAGCTCCTTCGGCAGCCCCGGAACTGTTTTGGTGAATTTTCTCCAAACCCTGCCGGACAAAGAAAACAATTACTTGATATCAGGAAATGAACAAAGTTGCTGATATGGTGGATAATGATCGATTTAACTTACTTCTTGAGGATTTCAGTCATGTCCGCATACTCCTGGGGATCTTTTCGTTTAGAGTCCAAGACGGTTACTACTCCCTGCTCAAGCTTAATCTCTAGGAGAATATAGTGGAAACTGCACACACATGCATAACTCATGAATTACATTACTATAACCTTGACTAATATATAAGGGAAACCGAATACGCACAAGACAGTAACACTCACCTGAAGTTGTAAGGAAAGAGTATTATATCTTTGTTTTGATTTATTACGAACGATCGTAGCAAGTTGGCCTCGGTAGCTGCGGCATGAAGTTTAACCTGAGTTGCATCTATGAGATATGTGTTAATGAACCCAATATCACCGACTTGTCTTTTCTTCAATTCGGCGATCTTCAATCTGCATAATATAGTGAGGATGATTATAAATACATGCAATGAAAGAGCTAAGCTATATAGAGAAACTTAATGACAGAAGTAGTACTACTTACAGACAGTAGCAGGCGACCGTTGTTTTATCGAGGGCCAATTGATTGAAAAACTGATAGAACTCCTCAAATGGAACAGGCAACAGATCAATTCCAATGAGGTCATGCTCCTTTTTAACTTTCACATACAAAGTACTCCTCCTCCCAGAGTCTCTGCTGATTTTCAAGTACCAATCATGCAATCTTCGCATCATCGTTGATAGAGATCTTTCATCTTTGACGAGAGGCTTCCCGTACTCGTATCTTTGTATCTGCACGTCCATGGGTTCATAATGTACTTCGTCGGGCAGGTAATCTGCAAGATTGCTATAACCGGGCACCATCCTCGGATCATTAGCGACGTTGTGGCTAGGCACCTTGAGCGGGGGGCACGATTGCTTCGCTTGTTCGCCGAGCTGGGCAATTTGTTTCCCAGCTCGTCGTTCTTTCAGCCTTTGATCACTGACAGTACTTCCCGACCGCTCCGCTTCGGCAAATTCCTTTCCAATAATGCAGTCATAGTTTCCTTTCGGCGGATCAGACTTCGGTGGTTTTGTCAGGGCAGCCAGAGTGCGCTTCACTTTCACCCGATCTACCTTCTCCTCCGGAGGTGGATGTTTCTTTGCTTTCACCCCTTCAAAGAAGTTCCTCACTTCTTCTCGCGCGATCTCGGCGTTCTCCTCCAGGGTCCTCTCATATGGTAACTTTTCTGGAGTCTTCAGAGAAGGACCGAATCTGTATGTCCTCCCGCCTCTGGTTGTACTGCTAGACGCCGACCGAGCAGACGGAGCGGTTGTCTTCTTTACTTGCTTAAGAGGCGGAGGAGAAGGACTACGACGTGCCGGAGCAGCTGGAGCGGCGGCAGGTCTCTTCCGCCCTTGCTGACGAGGCAGAGAAGGAGGAGGCTGGCTGCTCGGGCACGTCGGCGCAGGCGGAGTGCCGCCACGTGCCGGAGAAGGAGCCAGCCGAGGGCCCTGATCGTCACTCGCCGGAGGAGGAGGCGGTGGAGGCGGAGTGCCCTGACTCGCCGGAGGAGGAGGAGGAGGCGGTGGCGTCCAGTTCGGAAGGTTGATGAGCTCCTTCCGCCATAGGCATGGAGTCTTCAGAGCAGACCCCAGCCGAGTCTCCCCTTCACCGGTAGGGTGGTCAAGCTGGAGGTCCTCAAATCCCTCCGTTATCTCATCCACCATCACCCTAGCATATCCTTCTGGAATCGGCCGGCAGTGAAAAGTTGCGCCGGGTTCAGTAGGATAAACAGAGCCAACAGCCGCCTTGACCTTCAAATTCATCCATTGCGTCATAAGGTGGCAATTTTGAGACTCCGTTATAGCATCCACGGGATAGCTGGCAGGAGCCGTCAAGGCATGCTCCAGCTGAAGCAGCTCGGTGGAAGCCACGCTGCTTCTGCGCTGAGATGGAGGGGTAGCTTCAGGGGAGGCTTCGGCAGTACGTTTGCTGCGATTTGCTTCTCGTTCCTCTATCGCGTCTACCCTTGCTTGCAGCGCCTGTATTTGGGTCTGCTGCACTTTTTCCCTCCTCTCATGGGATTTGTAACCGCCTGCGTCCGGAAACCCAACCTTCCACGGAATGGAGCCTGGCGTGCCTCGTGTCCGTCCAGGGTGCTCAGGATTCCCGAGGGCCATTGTGAGCTCGTCGTTCTCTCTGTCTGGAAAGAACATCCCTTCCTGCGCTGCTTTGATATACTGCTTAAGCTTACTGACTGGTATGTCCATTTGATCGTTCGTCCAAATGCACTTCCCTGTTACAGGGTCCAGGGTTCCGCCAGCCCCGAAGAACCAAGTCCGGCAACGGTCTGGCCAGTTAATTGTCTCTGGTTCGATCCCTTTATGAACCAGATCATTCTCAGTCTTGGACCACTTAGGTCGGGCTACGAGGTAGCCACCTGACCCCGTGCGATGGTGAAGCTTCTTCTTCGCAGCATTTTGCTTGTTTGTCGCCGACATCTTCTTACTCTTTTCTGATGTCTTGTGGGCCACAAATGCGGGCCAGTGATCTCTGATCTTCTCATATCTGCCCTTGAATTCTGGTGTCTCATTATTTTCGACAAACTTATTCAACTCTTTCTTCCACCTCCTGAATAGTTCTGCCATCCTCTTCAGAGCAAAAGACTTGATTAATTTCTCTTTAACTGGGTTCTCTGGATTATCCTCAGGCGGTAGGGTGAAATTTGACTTCAGCTCAGTCCAAAGATCATTTTTCTGCATATCATTGACATAAGACACCTCAGGGTCTTCTGTAGCCGGCTTAAACCATTGCTGGATGCTTATCGGGATCTTGTCCCTAACCAGAACCCCGCACTGAGCAACAAATGCGCTCTTTGTCCGGAGGGGTTCAATAGGTTGGCCGTCGGGCGCGATTGCTATGATCTCAAACTTTTCATCCGAGCTCAACTTTTTCTTCGGGCCTCGTCTCTTTACCGAAGTTGTGCTCGATTCGAAGGGCTAGAAAAAAGAACAAAGACTTAATTAATATGTGTACATACCAAGACAATGAATGCAACAATCAGCTAGTCAGCATAGGCTTAACTAATATATATACCTGGCCGGACTCGGTTCGGTCACCGGAGCCGTCATCACGGTCTCCTTCTTGCACCGGCATTGGGTCACCGGAGCCGTCCTCATGTTCTTCTTCTTGCACCGGCATTAGGTCACCGTAGCCAGCTTGTTCACCCTCTCCTTCCAGACCATCGGTTTCTTTGAGAAACAACGAGATGGCATCACTTCCTTCCGCGATTATGTCCCTCAACAACGCTTCTTTTGTTGCTTCGTCTAGGGTGGTGTCCATAGTTTCTACAAATATTTACAACATGGCAATTATTATTCAAACATGACAGATGGATATATTAGTGCCAAACATAGAACTAGCTACCTAATCATAGTAAGCTATCGGGAGGGGGTATATATCGACAACGACGACACTACATCTATGTCCCTCGACGACCCTCGTTCCCGATAAAAAAAAGAGGAAGAAGAAGAAAAAAAAGAGGAGAAGAAAGAATAGAGAAGAAGAACTCCTCTATTCTTTCTTCTCCTCTTTTTTTCTTCTTCCTCTTCTTTTTTTATCCTCTTCTTCCTCTCATGTTCGAGAGGATCGCTGAGGGGTCGGGAGGTTGCCTAGTGTCAAAGGATTCAACAAAACCATGTCTTCATCATTAGGCGAAAGTAACATGTGCATGATGGTAAGAAGCTCTTCAAAGTTGTTCTGGAACGGAGTCCCAGATAGGATAATTCGCTTTTTGGTACAAAGTTCAGAAAGAGCCTTCCGAATATCGCTATTTGGAAGGCCTTTGCTGAATTCGTACCAAAAGGCGAATTATTCTATCCGGGACTCCATTCCAGAACAACTTTGCAGAACTTCATACCAACATGCCCTGGTTACTTCCGGCTAATGATGAAGGCATGGATTTCTTCAATACTTTGACACTAGGAAACCTCTCTCGACCCCTCGGCGATCCTCGACCCCTCGAACCCTCGACGACCCTGGAACCCTCGACCCCTAGACGACCCTCTTCTTCCTCTCATGTTCGAGAGGATCGCCGAGGGGTCGGGAGGTTGCGTAGTGTCAAAGGATTCAACAAAACCATGTCTTCATCATTAGGCGAAAGTAACATGTGCATGATGGTACGAAGCTCTTCAAAGTTGTTCTGGAACGGAGTCCCAGATAGGATAATTCGCTTTTTGGTACAAAGTTCAGCAAGAGCCTTCCGAATATCGCTATTTGGAAGGCCTTTGCTGAATTCGTACCAAAAGGTGGATTATTCTATCCGGGACTCCATTCCGGAACAACTTTGCAGAACTTCGTACCAACATGCCCTGGTTACTTCCGGCTAATGATGAAGGCATGGATTTCTTCAATACTTTGACAATAGGAAACCTCTCTCGACCCCTCTGTGATCCTCGACCCCTCGAACCCTCGATGACCCTCGACCCCTCGAAGAGGAGAAATAAATAAGAAGAAGAAAAAATAAGAAAAAAAGAGGAGAAGGTATTCTATTTTCTCTTCTTCTCCACTATTCCTTTCTTCCTTCTCCTCTTCTTTTTCTTCCTTTTTCTTCTTCTTATTTATCTTCTTCTCCACTATTCCTTTCTTCCTTCTCCTCTTCTTTTTCTTCCTTTTTCTTCTTCTTATTTATTTCTCCTCTTCTTTTCCTCTCCTCTTCTTCTTTCTTTCCTCTTCTTATTTTCTTCTTTCCTATCCTTCTTTTTCTAAAATTGTAACTTTCTATATAAAACTTTCCTATCGGGAGGGGGAGAAGATCGAAGAAAAAAAAGAAGAAAAAAAAGAGGAGAAGAAGAAAGGAATAGAGGAGAAGAAGAAAAAATAGAATTTTTTTCTATTTTTTCTTCTTCTCCTCTATTCCTTTCTTCTTCTCCTCTTCCTTTTCTTCCTCTCCTCGTCGAGAAGATTGAAGAAAAAAAAGAAAAAAAAAGAGGAGAAGAAGAAAGGAATAGAGGAAGAAGAAAAAATAGAATTTTTTTCTATTTTCTTCTTCTCCTCTATTCCTTTCTTCTTCTCCTCTTCCTTTTCTTCCTCTCCTCGTCTTCTCCTTCTTCTTCTCCTTCTTTCTCTACTTATTTTCCTTTTCCTTATTTTACTTTTTCCTCTCCACTAACATACAATGCACTAACCTAAAATGCAACAAACATAAAATGCACTAAAGAGGCTCAACTAACCTAAAATGCACAAAAATGCTATCAAAGAGGGGGTATAT
Source organism: Triticum urartu (assembly GCF_003073215.2). NCBI lineage: Eukaryota > Viridiplantae > Streptophyta > Magnoliopsida > Poales > Poaceae > Triticum > Triticum urartu. The sequence continues at coordinate 464,472,542 of NC_053028.1, forward strand.
CGACCCCCCTCATGTATCCACATACGTACATCTATACATACATACATTTCTCATATATAAATACATACATTTCTCATATATAAGTTTTTCTTCTTCTTCCTTTCTTCCTTCTTCCTAGCTAGATATATAAATTTTTGCATATATAAAATACATATATACTTGCATATATGTATAAATTTTTGCATATATAAACTTTTGCATATATAAACAGAGCCTCGACGGCGGCGGCTCACAACGGGGCGGCCGGCGAGGGCGACAGCGGCGATGGCGTCGGCGACGACCACGGCGTTGGCGGGGGCGGGCGGCGGGCGGCGTCGGGGCAGCGCCTGGCGGCGAGCGGCGACGGGGCGATGAGGACGGCGGGCTCGGGGCAGCGCGGGGCTCGGGCGACGGCGGGGGCGGCGCGGGCGACGTCGGGGCGGCGCGGGGCGCGGGCGACGACGTGCGCGGGCGACGAGGACGAGGAGCAGGGCATCGGGGCAGAATGAGGAACTGAATGAAATTTTTGACAAGTGCTGTATATATAGCAAGAGCATTGGTCCCGGTTCGTGGCACAAACCGGGACTAATGCCCCCCTTTAGTCCCGGTTGGTGCGACGAACCGGGACCAAAGGCCAATTTTCGGCAGCCGAAAGGGCGGGAAGCGAAGGCCATTGGTCCCGGTTGGTGGCACCAACCGGGACCAATGGCCTTGTGCTGCATCGCTAGCTGAAGTTTAGTCCCACATCGCTAGCTGAAGGGCGCCGTCACTTGTTTATAAGCGCTGCTGTGCCTCCCCATTCGAGCTCCTCTCTAATGCAGGCTTTCGGGCCTAAACTTGTTACTGCCTGTGGGCCTATTGGGTTTCTAGTCGTATTCAGGCCGTGGAGGCCCAGTAGGTGGCATTTGTTTTGGTTTTTTCTTTTTTATTTCTACATTTTTTTGGTTTTTTATTTTTTTATTTCTACTTAAAACTAAATACTTACAGTTTTTTAGTGATTTCTTTTTGCTTTTAGGTGACAAAAATTATAAACTTTCTGTTAGTGCCATTAGTTTTAAATTTTGAATAGTTTAAATTTGAATTTTTAAAAATTTGTGTGAATCACTAGTTTATGAATAACTTTACTATAAAAATAGATTTTTTTTCTATTTATTTTTTATTTCTACTTAAAACTAAATACTTATAGTTTTTTAGTGATTTCTTTTTGATTTTAGGTCACAAAAATTATAAACTTTCTGTTAGTGCCATTAGTTTTAAAAATTTGAATAGTTTAAATTTGAATTTTATAAAATTTGTGTGAATCACTAGTTTATGAATAACTTTACTATAAAAATAGAATTTTTTTTCTTCTTTGCTATTTATTTTTTATTTATAATTACAATTAAATACTTATAGTTTGATTTTAGGTCACAAAAATTATATTCTTTTTGCTATTGAAGAATATTATAGTTTTATTTTAGTTGATCATAACATAATATTTTAATTGGTTGTTTTTTCATAAAAGTTTTGTAGTTCATTCTGTTTGCTATTAATTCATTATTTGAGCTAAATGACTCTGAAATTGGAAAGCATTTCAAAATGAACTCTAAAAAGGATGAAAGTTGGCATGGTATCATAATTTCACTCACATAGCGTGTGCATGTATAAAACGGACAATGGTAGCATGTTCGTCTGTTACAAATTTGGCATGGTATCATCATAATAGTTGCGGGAGAAAGTCTTCACTTTTTCTTCGCTTGTGTCATTTGCTTATTGCGCCGTAACCATGGATAATCTTCATTGTTTATCAGGATGCTTGGGTCAGCCTTGACATTGAAGGGAGGAATTTCATGAAACTTTTCATAATCTTCAGACATGTCTGTCTTGCCGTCCACTCCCAGGATGTCCCTTTTTCCTGAAAGAACTATGTGGCGCTTTGGCTCATCGTATGATGTATTCGCTTCCTTATCTTTTCTTTTTCTTGGTTTGGTAGACATGTCCTTCACATAGATAACCCGTGCCACATCATTGGCTAGGACGAACGGTTCGTCAGTGTACCCAAGATTTTTCAGATCCACTGTTGTCATTCCGTACTATGGGTCTACCTGTACCCCGCCGCCTAACAGATTGACCCATTTGCACTTAAACAAAGGGACCTTAAAATCAGGTCCGTAGTCAAGTTCCCATATGTCCACTATGTAACCATAATATGTGTCCTTTCCGCTCTCGGTTGCTGCATCAAAGCGGACACCGCTGTTTTGGTTGGTGCTCTTTTGATCTTGGGCGATCGTGTAAAATGTATTCCCATTTATCTCGTATCCTTTGTAAGTCAATACAGTCAAAGATGGTCCCTTGGACAACAAGTACAACTCATCACAAACAGTGTTGTCACCTCTGAGACGTGTTTCCAACCAACTGCTGAAAGTCCTGATGTGTTCACATGTAATCTAGTCGCCGCACTGCTCCAGGTGTTTGGAGCGCAGACTGTTCTTGTGTTCATCGACATACGGGGTCACCAAGGTAGAGTTTTGTAGAACTTTGTAGTGTGCTTGAGACCAAGAATATCCGTCCCTGCATATTATTGAGTCTCTTCCAAGAGTGCCTTTTCCAGTCAGTCTCCCCTCATACCGCGATTTAGGAAGACCTATCTTGTTAAGGCCAGGAATGAAGTCAACACAAAACCCGATAACATCCTCTGTTTGATGGCCCATGGAGATGCTTCCTTCTGGCCTAGCGCGGTTACTGACATATTTCTTTAGGACTCCCATGAACCTCTCAAAGGGGAACATATTGTGTAGAAATACGGGCCCCAGGATGACAATCTCGTCGACTAGATGAACTAGGACGTGCGTCATGATATTGAAGAAGGATGGTGGGAACACCAGCTCAAAACTGACAAGACATTGCGCCACATCACTCCTTAGCCTTGGTACAATTTCTGGATCGATCACCTTCTGAGAGACTGCATTGAGGAATGCACATAGCTTCACAATGGCTAATCGGACGTTTTCCGGTAGAAGTCCCCTCAATGCAACCGGAAGCAGTTGCGTCATAATCACGTGGCAGTCATGAGACTTTAGGTTCTGAAACTTTTTCTCTGGCATATTTATTATTCCCTTTATATTCGACGAGAAGCCAGTCGTGACCTTCATACTGAGCAGGCATTCAACGAAGATTTCTTTCTCTTCTTTCGTAAGAGCGTAGCTGGCAGGACCTTTATACTGCTTCGGAGGCATGCCGTCTTTTTCGTGCAAATGTTGCAGGTCCTCCCGTGCCTCAGGTGTATCTTTTGTCTTCCCATACACGCCCAAGAAGCCTAGCAGGTTCACGCAAAGGTTCTTCGTCACGTGCATCACGTCGATTGAGTAGCGGACCTCTAGGTCTTTCCAGTAGGGTAGGTCCCAAAATATAGATTTCTTCTTCCACATGGGTGCGTGTCCCTCAGCATCATTCGGAACAGCTAGTCCACCGAGACCCTTTCCAAAGATTACGTAGTGTAAATCATTGACCATAGCAAGCACGTGATCACCGGTGCGCATGGCGGGCTTCTTCCGGTGATCTGCCTCGCCTTTGAAATGCTTGCCTTTCTTTCGACATTGATGGTTGGTCGGAAGAAATCGACGATGGCCCAGGTACACATTCTTCCTGCATTTGTCCAGGTATATACTTTCAGTGTCCTCTAAACAGTGCGTGCATGCGTGGTATCCTTTGTTTGTCTGTCCTGAAAGGTTACTGAGAGCGGGCCAATCGTTGATGGTCACGAACAGCAATGCCTTAAGGTTAAATTCCTCCTGTCTGTGCTCATCCCACGTACGTACACTGTTTCCATTCCATAGCTGTAAAAGTTCTTCAACTAATGGCCTTAGGTACACATCAATTTCGTTTCCGGGTTGCTTAGGGCCTTGGATGAGAACTGGCATCATAATGAACTTCCGCTTCATGCACATCCAAGGAGGAAGGTTATACATACATAGAGTCACGGGCCAGGTGCTGTGATTGCTGCTCTGCTCCCCGAAAGGATTAATGCCATCCACGCTTAAAGCAAACCATACATTCCTTGGGTCCTTTGCAAACTCATCCCAGTACTTTCTCTCGATTTTTCTCCACTGCGACCCATCAGCGGGTGCTCTCAACTTCCCATCTTTCTTTCGGTTCTCACTGTGCCATCGCATCAACTTGGCATGCTCTTCGTTTCTGAACAGACGTTTCAACCGTGGTATTATAGGAGCATACCACATCACCTTCGCAGGAACCCTCTTCCTGAGGGGCTCGCCGTCAACATCACCAGGGTCATCTCGTCTGATCTTATACCGCAACGCACCGCATACCGGGCATGCGTTCAGATCCTTGTATGCATCGCGGTAGAGGATGCAGTCATTAGGGCATGCATGTATCTTCTCCACCTCCAATCCTAGAGGGCATACGACCTTCTTTGCTGCGTATGTACTGTTGGGCAATTCGTTATCCTTTGGAAGCTTCTTCTTCAATATTTTCAGTAGCTTCTCAAATCCTTTGTCAGCCACAGCATTCTCTGCCTTCCACTGCAGCAATTCCAGTACGGTACCGAGCTTTGTGTTGCCATCTTCGCAATTGGGGTATAACCCTTTTTTGTGATCCTCTAACATGCGATCGAACTTCAGCTTCTCCTTTTGACTAATGCATTGCGTCCTTGCATCGACAATGACCCGGCGGAGATCATCATCATCGGGCACATCGTCTGGTTCCTCTTGATCTTCAGCAGCTTCACCCGTGGCAGCATCATTGGGCACATCGTCTGGTTCCTCTTGATCTTCACCAGCTCCCCCCGTTGCAGCATCACCGTATTCAGGGGGCACATAGTTGTCATCGTACTCTTCTTCTTCGCCGTCTTCCATCATAACCCCTATTTCTCCGTGCCTCGTCCAAACATTATAGTGTGGCATGAAACCCTTGTAAAGCAGGTGGGAGTGAAGGATTTTCCGGTTAGAGTAAGACCTCGTATTCCCACATTCAGTGCATGGACAACACATAAAACCATTCTGCTTGTTTGCCTCAGCCGCATCGAGAAACTCATGCACGCCCTTAATGTACTCGCGGGTGTGTCTGTCACCGTACATCCATTGCCGGTTCATCTGCGTGCATTATATATAATTAAGTGTCCAAATTAATAGAAGTTCATCATCACATTAAAACCAAAGTGCATACATAGTTCTCATCTAACAACATATAGCTCTCCAGAGCATCTAATTAATTAAACCATACATTGAAACTATGTAAAACATTTCAATGCGAAAACAAATGCGATCATAATCGCAACCAAGGTAACAATTGATCCAATGGCATAATGATACCAAGCCTCGGTATGAATGGCATATTTTCTAATCTTTCTAATCTTCAAGCGCATTGCATCCATCTTGATCTTGTGATCATCGACGACATCCGCAACATGCAACTCCAATATCATCTTCTCCTCCTCATTTTTTTTTATTTTTTCCTTCAACAAATTGTTTTCTTCTTCAACTAAATTTAACCTCTCGACAATAGGGTCGGTTGGCATTTCCGATTCACATACATCCTAGATAAATAAAATCTATGTCACGTTGGTCGGCATAATTTTCATAAACAATAAATGAACCAATAGTTATAAAGATAATATACATACCAAATCCGAATCATAGACAGGACGAGGGCCGACGGGGGCGGATACCAAAACCATCGCACTATATAAGATGCAATAATAAATGTAAGAAAATGATACAAGTATCTATCTAAACATACAAGTAAGAATATTTTTCCTTTCAGAAAGAAGATAAGAACAAGAGGCTCACCACGGTGGTGTCGGTGATGAGATCGGCGCGGGTGATCGACGGCGGTGAAGACGGGGATGGGGCGTGATGGACCGCTAAATCTAGATAAATCTCGAGGAAAATGGAGCTTGGAGGTCGAGCTTCGAGAGGAGAAAGCTTAAGTAGTGTGGCTCGGGCATTCCATCGAACTCCTCATGTGCATAGGAGGTGAGCTAGAGCACCACAAAGCCCTCTCCCCCTCGGCTAGAAAAAACAGAGCACTGTGCTCTGCTCTTGCGCGAGGGGGTATATATAGGCACCTCATTGGTCCCGGTTGGTGGCATGAACCGGGACTAAAGGGAAGCCTTTGGTCCCGGTTCAAGCCACCAACCGGGACCAATGGTGGTGGGCCAGGAGCGAGGCCCATTGGTCCCGGTTCGTCCCACCAACCGGGACCAAAAGGTCTAGACGAACCGGGACCAATGGCCCACGTGGCCCGGCCGGCCCCCTGGGCTCACGAACCGGGACCAATGCCCACATTGGTCCTGGTTCTAGACTGAACCGGGACTAATGGGCTGAGCCGGCCTGGACCATAGCCCTGTTTTCTACTAGTGGTGATGCCTATATACATGATCATACCTAGATATTCTCATAACTATACTCAATTCTGTCAATTGCTCAACAGTAATTTGTTCACCCACCATAATATTTATGCTCTCGAGAGAAGCCACTAGTGAAACCTATGGCCCCCGGGTCTATTTTCCATCATATTAATCTTCCAACACTTAGCTATTTTTATTGCTTTTATTTTACTTTGCATCTTTATTATAAAAACACCAAAAATATTATCTTATCATATCTATTAGATCTCACTTTCGTAAGTGACCGTGAAGGGATTGACAACCCCTTTATTGCATTGGTTGCGAGGTTTTTATTTGTTTGTGTAGGTGCGAGGGACTTGAGCGTGGCCTCCTACTGGATCGATACCTTGGTTCTCAAAAACTGAGGGAAATACTTACACTACTTTACTGCATCACCCTTTCCTCTTCAAGGGAAAACCAACGCAGTGCTCAAGAGGTAGCAAGAAGGATTTCTAGCGCCGTTGCCGGGGAGTCTATGCAAAGTCAACATACCAAGTACCCATCACAAAATCTTATCTCCCCATTACATTATTGGCCATTTGCCTCTCGTTTTCCTCTCCCCCACTTCACCCTTGCTGTTTTATTCGCCCTCTCTTTTCCGTTTGCCTCTTTTTCTTTGCTCGCTTCTTGTTTGCTCGTGTGTTGGATTGCTTGCTTGTCACGATGACTCAAGATAATACTAAATTGTGTGACATTACCAATACTAACAACAATGATTTTCTTAGCACTCCGATTTCTCCCCTTACCGATACTGAATCTCGTGAAATTAATGCTGCTTTATTGAATCTTGTTATGAAATATCAATTCGCCGGCCTTCCTAGTGAAGATGCCGCTACCCATCTAAATAGCTTCGTCGATTTGTGTGATATGCAAAAGAAGAAAGATGTGGACAATGATATTGTTAAATTGAAGCTATTTCCTTTTTCGCTTAGAGATCGTGCTAAGGCTTGGTTTTCATCTTTGCCTAACAATAGTATTGATTCTTGGAATAAGTGCAAATATGCTTTTATCTCTAAGTATTTTCCTCCCGCTAAGATCATCTCTTTTAGAAACTATATTATGAATTTTAAGCAACTTGATCATGAACATGTTGCACAAGCTTGGGATAGGATGAAATTAATGATACGTAATTGCCCTACACATGGTTTGAATTTGTGGATGATTATACAAAATTTTTATGCCAGATTGAATTTTGCTTCTAGAAATCTTTTAGATTCGGCCGCGGGAGGCACTTTTATGGAAATCACTGTAGGAGAAGCTACTAAACTCCTAGATAATATTATGGTTAATTATTCTCAATGGCACATGAAAGATCTACTAATAAAAAAGTGCATGCGATAGAAGAAATTAATGTTTTGAGTGGAAAGATGGATGAACTTATGAAACTATTTGCTAATAAAAGTGTTTCTTCTGATCCTAATGATATGCCTTTGTTTACTTTGATTGAGAATAATAATGAATCTATGGATGTGAAGTTTGTTGGTAGGAATAATTTTCGTAACAACGCATATAGAGGAAACTTTAATCCTAGGTCGTATCCTAGTAATTCCTCTAATAATTATGGTAATTCCTACAACAACTCTTATGGAAATTTTAATAAGATGCCCTCTGAATTTGAGACTAGTGTTAAAGAATTTATGAATTCACAAAAGAATTTTAATGCTTTGCTTGAAGAAAAATTGCTCAAGGTTGATGAATTGGCTAGGAACGTTGATAGAATTTTTCTTGATGTTGATTCTTTGAAACTTAGATCTATTCCACCTAAGCATGATATCAATGAGTCTCTCAAAGCCATGAGAATTTCCATTGATGAGTGCAAAGAAAGAACCGCTAGGATGCGTGCTAAGAAAGATTGCTTTGTGAAGGCGTGTTCTTCTAATTTCTATGAAAATAAAGATGAAGATCTCAAAGTTGTTGATGTGCCCCCTATTAAATCTTTGTTTTGCAATATTAATATTGATAATGACGGGACTGAATATGAGTCACCTTTACCTAGAAGGCATTCCAAAAATTCAGAGTTTTTAGATCTTGATGCAAAAATTGGTAAACGTAGGATTGAAGAGATCAAAACTCTAGATACTAATGAACCCACTATTTTGGATTTCAAGGAATTTAATTATGATAATTGCTCTTTGATAGATTGTATTTCCTTATTGCAATCCGTACTAAATTCTCCTCATGCTTATAGCCAAAATAAAGCTTTTACTAAACATATCGTTGATGCTTTGATGCAATCTTATGAAGAAAAATTTGAGTTGGAAGTTTCTATCCCTAGAAAACTTTATGATGGGTGGAACCTACTATTAAAATTAAAATTAAAGATCATGAATGCTATGCTTTATGTGATTTGGGTGCTAGTGTTTCCATGATTCCAAAAACTTTGTGTGATTTGTTAGGTTTCCGCGAATTTGATGATTACTCTTTAAACTTGCACCTTACGGATTCCACCATTAAGAAACCTATGGGAAGAATTAATGATGTTCTTATCTATTTATATATAAAAAGTACTTTATGGGCTAACCAAAAAAAAGAAAATTAGCCTAGAAATTACCAAAAAAAATAGAAACATCCAACCGTTAATTTAACACTAAAGAATATATGGCCATTAGATTAGACTTAACTTCAAAATTACCCACCATTGCCATTGCCATTATATTACATTATAATAGGAAAAACTTCCCTCACATCTACCTTTAATATTCCTTTTAAAAGTCCTAACCTACCGTGGCCAACTTATGAAAAAAATATATGGCCATTAGATTAGATTTAACTTCAAAATTACCCACCATTGCCATTGCCATTATATTACATTATAATAGGAAAAACTTCCCTCACATCTAACTTTAATATTCCTTTTAAAAGTCCTAACCTACCGTGGCCAACTTATGAAGAAGCAATCTAACAAGATCAAAAGCAACCTACGCTAAGGAACCCTAGATTCCCTAAATCATCTTCACGGCCATTGCATTGGGGTGTTTCCAGGCTTCCACGCATACATCCTTCCTCCTCTCAGGTCAGCGATCTAGACTTCTACCTCTACGTCCTTCCTCCTCTCTCGGGTCTTCTTTTTTAACTCAAGCAAATAGGGCTGGAAGGCAGATGTCGCCCCTCCAAGGTGGCTCTCACAACAATATACAGGACCAGTGGCCCAAGCCAAGATAGGTTTGTTGATCGCTTCTCCCAAACAATCCAACCCTCCATGGGTCATTTGCATGTATTCTCTTTTTCTTTTGTTCCTAATACCATATACAATAATCTCAGGATCAATCTCATGGTCCATCACATATTGTTTACACCAATCTCACAATCAATCTCATGGCCCCATAAACAAAACCCATGATAGATTAGATTTGTACCCATCGCAGGCAACCCTCCAGCTTTTTACTTGTCGTTTTTGCAGATGATGTAGCTATTACTCCAAATAAATATACACGACCATGATGGCTTTTCCTCAAAGAAGAAAAAGAACTCTCACAAGCAAGTGCCCGAATATTCTCAATTGTGCCATCGGTCCATCGAGCGAGCCTCCAGTAAGTACCATCTGCACAGATGAAAATCAATAATCAGTCAAGCTGGTATGAATAAGAGGTAAGTAGCTAGAAAGTTCAATCCAAATCTACAATTTGGACATTCATGAACCTGGTATTTCTTTTAGGGGTGTGTAAAGGACTAAAAATAACACAAAGTGTACAACATAAAAAAATTAGGATAGAAAAAAAACAAATCATAGGTTCTACCATTTTCTTTTCAGTACCAAAAAGAAAAACTAGACATTATGAGTTTTAAATTGATGCTGAATTGGGAAACTTGAATATGACACTGGAGAGGGCGGATATGGAAACCTGGGATGTCAGAAACCCAAGCTGCAAGTGAGTATGTGGTGCGATATTCTGGTACGAAGAAAGAACTTCAGGTAGGCGAGAAGCATGCCATCTTTCAGACTGCTACCAACAGGGCAAAGTTGACTTGCCACTATTGAGAGAGCCGCAGGATAACCATGCCAAATTGCCAAGGAAACACTAGATGCAAAATATTCAGATTGCATTGTACAAGTCCATGTCCGCTTTCACATCAACGGGAGGAAAGGTAGACACAAAAATAAACAATGGTCATGGAACTTATGTATTTGGAATGAATGGCCAAAAATACCTCAGAATAGGAACTCTACTACCTGAAGGTAAAGACGAACCACACACAGTGTAGTTATGCACCTATGACCCTACAAATGAGGTAAAAACAGGATTAACGCGTCAGCATCAGAAGATACAAGGGAGTCAACAGATCATCACGGGCCTTAAAAATATGTTGGATAGAGATAATAGACTAGCAAAAACACTCAGAATGGCAACCGAAGTTGCAGGCTTGATTGTGAATGATACAATAGGGAATAGAAAAGGATGGATATCATTGTTCAGTAAAAGGCCATTAGGCCGAGAAGAATATCAAAGAACCATTCATAATTCATAGCTATGCAGTATCCATTATTATTCCCCTACAGAAAAGATGGGTACAGAGGAAATATACAAGATATATTAAAAGAAGGTGCAAAATGCAAGAGAAAGCATGTAACAGTGTTGGAATACTATGAGCCATATACAACACCATACTAACCAACCGAAACACTTCCTGGTGTGTGAAAAGCTTAAACTGCAGTTAAATGTGGATGCCCTTGCATGCATTTTACAGTACAAACTGGACTTGATCAAAAGACACCAAGGACACCTAAGAACGGAATTATATGCTAGCTTGCAAGAGGCAATAGAAAGAGGAGACACAAGGGATGAACAGGTATGAAAGAGAATACTACTTCCATGCTCTGTTTATAAAGTGCCCTGCTTCAGACGCTTCAGCACCGCTTAAGCGGTAAGGCACCCTGACAGCGCCTTAGAAATATACCCGCTTTAGGCGCTTAGGCGTCGCTTAAGCATCAGAGCAGATGGTGCTCACTTTAGGTTGCTTTACCACCTTATAAACCATGCTGCCATGTGCCATCCAGCTTCATAGATAGCCCAAGATACAAAGCACAAAACTACCAAGATGCTATGGCAATATGTAGTGAGCTGGATCTGCAGACCAATTTGTGACATTCATGCTCAACGCAGCTTGGCCGGAGATACAGTCTATGCTACAGGAAGTAGGCCAAGCTGCATCAGAAAGACCTGATATTGTTGACTGAGTGTTCCACATAAAGCTCAAGGAGTTCATGAGACACAAGAGAAAGGGGTACTCAAAACACTTGCAAGTAATACCATGCTGACTTGATCACACCGGTTATTTTCTTTTCTATAGCAAATGAACTAACAACGAGGACATATGGTCAAGAACATAGTCAACACAAAAATATTCAAAAGGTAGGAACTAAAAACACGCGTACATATGCTACTAGCCGTTTTAGATAACCATAAGTAGATGGAAAATTAGCACACTTCAAACAATCCTCAAAATAGAATTGAATTTTCTATGCAAACATGATATGGCAGAACGGATATGATCTACTACTCGCAGAAGTATCGGTAAAATGCATCAACATTCGATGGAAGTAGCTCAATAATACCAATAAGTCGACACTATATATTATCTAACATTTGAAGCAAATTCTATTCTACTACCTCCATTCCAAAATATAAGACGTTTTGGTAGGATAAAATGGCATACCAAAATGTCTTATATTTTGAAATGGAGGTAGTACTACAATAGTGACAACTGACAACATCCATGGATTGTTATAGTTCATATGTAAAATGTAATAGCACCCATTTTCATATTCACTTTTTAAAATTAATTCTATAATTGGAAAATAGTAAAACTAAAGCTAATTACAAATGAACTAATTAATTTCTTAGATATTTTGAATATGAATTGGGGCAGGGGGCCTAACACTTCAGATACCAGTCCCAAGTACGGGTAAATGTGTATGCGGCCATAAATAGATTTACATATTTCACTAACAAGTCGGACCTTCATGTACATTATATTGCTTTAGCCATACATATGCAGAGAAAGGATAAGAAACAAGAAAAAAATTACGAGTATGAGATAGGCAGGAAAGGAAGAAGGGGGGAACTGCAGGTAATGAGTCGCCGAAGTCAGGCTTCCACTGTCGAGGATTGAGATGACCTGCCGGTGCGCCTCGCTCCGGGACGTCCACGATGCGATGGAAGACAACACCACCAGCATCCTCACAATGGAGGTGGATTCAAGCAGGATGTGGGAGACGAGATCCACGCCCACGTCGCCACCAAGGACGCCGACGGCAGCGGCACTGTCAAGATCGACAAGCTAGCCTTCTCCATTGCGTAGCTTCTCATCGAGCCCTGCTAACCCTACATCGGCGTTGACCGGCCTGGCAGATCGAGGAGGCGTACAGGGAGCCACGAGATGGCCACCCCGTCGCCGCGACAGTCAGCCGAGCTGCAGAGGTGCATGCAGGTGTGTACGAGCAAGGTCGCGGCAAGGAATCAAGAGGGGAAACTGAGGTGGTGTTGGGAATTAAATCCGCAGCGCTCGGGTGGAACAAATTTTGTACAGAGGAGATAGGAGATGAAAAGAGGATCAGGCACAGCGCCGTGTGAGACTCTGAGGTCTGTGCAGTGTGAGTGCGAGCAAAGTGATCCTATTGGGCTTCCACCAGAAAAAACTTGCGTGATCCTCTTGGGCTTCCACTAGAAAACGTTTTTTCTACCCAAAAAACACAATTCTTTTTTCCTACTAAAAAGTGGTTGCGTATAGTATTGCACATCCCAAATACGTGTGTTGATACTACGCAAAAAAAAAACGTGTGTTGATACTCTAAATTGTAGTCTACCATGGCTAACCTGTGGCAGAACCAGCTGCCGGGGTGACTGCAGGTGGAGGGTGATCAACATCAATCCGGCCACTAAGAAGAGCAACCTGATGGAAGCTATCCAGTGCAAGCAAATTTGGGTGAGCTGAGAGAATAAGGAGGAAAGGGATCGGGAAAGATGAACATTTGTCACTGTGTGAAATAAGGTGAAATAAGGAATAGTAGAAGAAGAGTGGAGAAGTCAAGATGACTACGGAATGGGGAAAGTCAAAAAGATATTGATGGGACCCATCAAACATATGGCCTTTCATGACATGATAATATAGGTCATGTGTCTGTACATGAAGTAGTGTGGACACTTTCAAAGCAAAATATATAACGTGATGATATAAACACCCTTGATACAGCTGCTGCTGCTTGCACGTGTATGGAAGCAAATACTGACCAACAAAATTATTACGGATGTGTATAGTGGTTTGGGTTTTTTAGGCGTGGGTATACACGCACATGATTCAGAAGAAAAGATTGTAAAAAAATTGCAACAGAAATATTCTAGCATAATACTTCATGTTTAATGTTTCAACAAATATTGAGGTGTGTCGTACTATGAGTGAAAACAATTATAGCTAGAAAAACCGTGAATTGTAGCTTTTACATAGCATTGGTTCTATCGTATTTCGCTCAGAATACAAAATAACTATTTATGTCAAAATTAAATAAATACGAGTATTATGCTAGATCATGTATGTTTCCAAAATGTTTCAAAAATACTTTATTATTTTTACAATTTAATTTCAAATCCCGCGCAACAAGGTTCACAGTTCTATTTTCATAAATATTGTATATAATTTTTTTAACAAAATCACTCAATAAACTATGCCAATCTATAATATTGCTAGCAAAATAAACTATCACTACGCAAAAAATACAACTTTTAAATTGGTGCTTACATGAAAAACTGAGCACCATGATAAAATCGTCACGATAAATATGCAAAAGAAAATTTGAAGAATGCAAACGATCATAAAACAAAAGTTCGTACAGAATGCATAATTATCAACTAAAGTATCAAGGGACAACAAATATATTTATAACTAAAATTCAAACGTTACAAAAACTATGCTCGCAAACTACCTATATTTGAAAGTTTAATCAAATTTGCTTTCAATATTCGTTTACACAAATCAAACAATATACACTCACAATGTAACTTAATAAAATCCTAGCCCGCGCATCGAGTGGGCCACTCTGCTAGTTGTTGCAAATAGGAATTATTTGCCCGTAGATTTTATCGTTTTGACATAGATTGCAATCCTTCATGTCCTATTATTCTTGGTAGACCTTTCCTTAGAACGATTGATGCAATTATTGATATGAAGGAAGGAAATATTAGATTCCAATTTCCGCTAAGGAAAGGCATGGAACACTTCCCTAGAAAGAAAATAAAATTACCATATGAATCTATTATGAGAGCCACTTATGGATTGCCTACCAAAGATGGCAATACCTAGATCTATCCTTGCTTTTATGCCTATCCAAGGGTGTTAAACGATAGCGCTTGTTGGGAAGCAACCCAATTTTATTTTAGTTTTTTTCTTTTTGCTTTTGTTTAGGAATAATTATTTGATCTAGCCTCTTGTTAGATTTGTTTTTATGTTTTAATTAGTGTTTGTGCCAAGTTTAACCTATAGGAACTTCTTGGATGTTAGTTATTTGATCTTGCTGAAAATTCCAGAAACTTTCTGTTCACGAAAACAATTGTTAAAAATCACCAGAACGTGATAAAATACTGATTCCAATTGCTGCTGATCAATAAACAAATTGTCTAGGTCTTCCTATTTTGGTAGATGTTTCGGAGTTCCAGAAGTTTGCGTTATTTACAGATTACTATAGACTATTCTGTTTTTGACAGATTCTGTTTTTCGTGTGTTGTTTGCTTATTTTGATGAATCTATGGCTAGTAAAATAGTTTATAAACCGTAGAGAAGTTGGAATACAGTAGGTTTAACACCAATATAAATAAAGAATGAGTTCATTACAGTACCTTGAAGTGGTGTTTTGTTTTCTTTCGCTAACGGAGCTCACGGGATTTTCTGTTAAGTTTTGTGTTGTGAAGTTTTCAAGTTTTGGGTAAAAGATTTGATGGATTATGGAACAAGGAGTGGCAAGAGCCTAAGCTTGGGATGCCCATGGCACCCCAAGATAATCTAAGGACACCAAAAATCCAAAGCTTGGGGATGCCCCGGAAGGCATCCCCTCTTTCGTCTACTTCCATCGGTAACTTTACTTGGAGCTATATTTTTATTCACCACATGATATGTGTTTCGCTTGGAGAGTCTTGTATGATTTGAGTCTTTATTTGTTAGTTTGACACAATCATCCTTGCTGTACACACCTTTTGAGAGATACACACATGATTCGGAATTTATTAGAATACTCTATGTGCTTTACTTATATCTTTTGAGCTATATAGTTTTTGCTCTAGTGCTTCACTTATATTTTTTAGAGCACGGTGGTGGATTTGTTTTATAGAAACTATTGCTCTCTCATGCTTCACTTATATTATTTTGAGAGTCCTACAAAACAACATGGTAATTTTCTTAAATTGAGAAATTAGTCCTAAAGTAATAGGCATCCAAGATTAGTAAAAATTATCTTATGAGTGTGTTGAATACTATGAGAAGTTTGATGCTTGATAATTGTTTTGAGATATGAAGATGGTGATATTAGAGTCATGCTAGTTGAGTAGTTGTGGATTTGAGGAATACTTGTGTTAAAGTTTGTGATTCCCGTAGCATGCACGTATGGTGAACCATTATGTGATGAAGTCGGAGCATGATTTATTTATTGATTGCCTTCCTTATGAGTGGCGGTCGGGGACGAGCGATGGTCTTTTCCTACCAATCTATCCCCCTAGGAGCATGCGCGTAATACTTTGCTTTGATAACCTGTAGGTTTTTGCAATAAATATATGAGTTCTTTATGACTAATGTTGAGTCCATGGATTATACGCACTCTTTTCCTCCCACCATTGCTAGCCTCTCTAATACCGCGCACTTTTCGCCGGTATCATACACCCACCATACACCTTCCTCAAAACAGCCACCATACCTACCTATTATGGCATTTCCATAGCCATTCTGAGATATATTGCCATGCAACTTACCACCGTTCCGTTTACTATGACACGCTCCATCATTGTCATATTGCTTCGCGTGATCATATAGTTGACATCGTATTTGTGGCAAAGCCACCGTTCATAATTCTTTCATACATGTCACTCTTGATTCATTGCATATCCCGGTACACCGCCGGAGGCATTCACATAGAGTCATATCTTGTTCTAAGTAGTTGTAATTCATGAGTTGTAAGTAAATAAAAGTGTGATGATCATCATTATTAGAGCATTGTCCCACGTGAGGAAAGGATGATGGAGACTATGATTCCCCCACAAGTCGGGATGAGACTCCGAACAAAAAAAAAGAGGCCAAAAAAAGAGAGAAAAAGGCCCAACAAAAAAAATGAGAGAAAAAGAGAGAAGGGACAATGTTACTATCCTTTTACCACACTTGTGCTTCAAAGTAGCACCATGATCTTCATGATAGAGAGTCTCCTATGTTGTCACTTTCATATACTAGTGGGAATTTTTCATTATAGAACTTAGCTTGTATATTCAAATGATGGGCTTTCTCAAATGCCCTAGGTCTTCGTGAGCAAACGAGTTGGATGCACACCCACTTAGTTTCTTTTGTTGAGCTTTCATATACTTATAGCTCTAGTGCATCCGTTGCATGGCAATCCCTACTCACTCACATTAATATCTATTAATGGGCATCTCCATAGCCCGTTGATACGCCTAGTTGATGTGAGACTATCTTCTCCTTTTTTGTCTTTTCCACAACCACCATTCTATTCCACATATAGTGCTATGTCCATGGCTCACGCTCATGTATTGCGTGAAGATTGAAAAATTTTGAGAACACCAAAAGGATGAAACAATTGCTTGGCTTGTCATCGGGGTTGTGCATGATTTAAATACTTTGTGCGGTGAAGATAGAGCATAGCCAGACTATATGATTTTGTAGGGATAACTTTCTTTGGCCATGTTATTTTGAGAAGACATAATTGCTTAGTTAGTATGCTTGAAGTATTATTATTTTTATGTCAATATTAAACTTTTGTCTTGAATCTTTCGGACCTGAATATTCATACCACAATTAAGAGAATTACATTGAAAATTATGCTAAGTAGCATTCCGCATCAAAAATTCTGTTTTTATCATTTACCTACTCGAGGACGAGCAGGAATTAAGCTTGGGGATGCTTGATACGTTTCCAACGTATCTGTAATTTTTGATTGCTTCATGCTATATTATATTCTGTTTTGGATGATTAATGGGCTTTATTATACACTTTTATATTATTTTGGGACTAACCTATTAACCAGAGGCCCAGCCTAGAATTGTTGTTTTTTGCCTATTTCAGAGTTTCGCAGAAAAAGAATATCAAACGGAGTCAAAACGGAATGAAACCTTCGGGAACGTGATTTTTGGAACAAACGTGATCCAAAGGACTTGGAGTCCACGTCAAGAAAGCAACAAGGAGAGCACGAGGCAGGGGGGCGCGCCTACCCCCCTGGGCGCGCCCTCCACCCTTGTGGGGCCCATGTTGCTCCACCGACATACTTCTTCCTCCTATATATACCTACGTACCCCCAAACCAACAGAAGCATCCACGAAAACCTAATTCCACCGCCGCAACCTTTTGTACCCGTGAGATCCCATCTTGGGGCCTTTTTTGGCGTCCTGCCGGAGGGGGCATTGATCACGGAGGGCTTCTACATCAACACCATAGCCTCTCCGATGATGTGTGAGTAGTTTACCTCAGACCTTCGGGTCCATAGTTATTAGCTAGATGGCTTCTTCTCTCTCTTTGGATCTCAATACAAAGTTCTCCATGATTCTTGTGGAGATCTATTTAATGTAATCTTCTTTTGCGGTGTGTTTGTTGAGACCGATGAATTGTGGGTTTATGATCAAGTTTATCTATGAAATATATTTGATCTTTCTTGCAATGGGAGAAGTGCTTAGCTTTGGGTTCAATCTTGCGGTATCCTTTCCCAGTGACAGCAGGGGCAGCAAGACACATATTGTATTGTTGCCATCGAGGATAACAAGATGGGTTTTATATCATATTGCATGAGTTTATCCCTCTACATCATGTCATCTTGCTTAAAGCGTTACTCTGTTCTTTTGAACTTAATACTCTAGATGCATGCTAGATAGCGGTCGATGTGTGGAGTAATAGTAGTAGATGCAGGCAGGAGTCGGTCTACTTGTCACGGACGTGATGCCTATATACATGATCATACCTAGATATTCTCATAACCATGCTTAATTCTATCAATTGCTGAACAGTAATTTGTTCACCCACTGTAATACTTATGCTCTCGAGAGAAGCCACTAGTGAAACCTATGGCCCCCGGGTCTATTTTCCATGATATTAATCTTCCAACACTTAGCTATTTTTATTGTCTTTTATTTTACTTTGCATCTTTATCATAAAAATACCAAAAATATTATCTTATCATATCTATTAGATCTCACTTTCGTAAGTGACCGTGAAGGGATTGACAACCCCTTTATTGCGTTGGTTGCGTGGTTTTTATTTGTTTGTGTAGGTGCGAGGGACTTGAGCGTGGCCTCCTACTGGATTGATACATTGGTTCTCAAAAACTGAGGGAAATACTTATGCTACTTTACTGCATCAACCTTTCCTCTTCAAGGGAAAACCAACGCAGTGTGCAAGAGGTAGCAGCCAACGTTCATAATTTTTCATACATGTCACTCTTGATTCATTGCCTATCCCGGTATACCGCCGGAGGCATTCATACAGAGTCATACTTTGTTCTAGTATCGAGTTGTAATCATTGAGTTGTAAAAAAATAGAAGTGTGATGATCATCATTCATAGAGCATTGTCCCAAAAGAAAAAGAAAAAGGAGAAAGGCCAAATAAAAAAAGAAGGCCCAAAAAAGGGGACAATGCTACTATCCTTTTTCCACACTTGTGCTTGAAAGTAGCACCAGGATCTTCATGATAGAGAGTCTCTTGTTTTTTCACTTTCATATACTAGTGGGAATTTTTCATTATAGAACTTGGCTTGTATATTCCAACAATGGGCTTCCTCAAATGCCCTAGGTCTTCGTGAGCAAGCAAGTTGGATGCACACCCACTTAGTTTCTTTTGTTGAGCTCTTATGCATTTATAGCTCTAGTGCATCCGTTGCATGGAAATCCCTACTCCTTGCATTAACATCAATCGATGGGCATCTCCATAGCCCATTGATTAGCCGTGTTGATGTGATACTTTCTCATTTTTTGTCTTCTCCACATAACCCCCATCATTATATTCTATTCCACCCATAGTGCTATATCCATGGCTCACACTCATTTATTGCGTGAAGGTTGAAAAAGTTTGAGATTACTAAAGTATGAAACAATTGCTTGGCTTGTCATCGGGGTTGTGCATGATGAGAGCATTCTTCTGTGACGAAAATGGAGCATGACTAAACTATATGATTTTGTAGGGATGAACTTTCTTTGGCCATGTTATTTTGAGAAGACATAATTGCTTAGTTAGTATGCTTGAAGTATTATTGCTTTTATGTCAATATTAAACTTTTATCTTGAATCTTTCGGATCTGAATATTCATACCACAGTTAAGGGGGTTGCGTTAAAAAATTATGCCAAGTAGCATTCCGCATAAAAAATTCTGTTTTTATCATTTACCTACTCGAGGACGAGCAAGAATTAAGCTTGGGGATGCTTGATACGTCTCCAACGTATCTATAATTTTTGATTGCTTCATGCTATATTATATTCTATTTTGGATGATTAATGGGCTTTGTTATAGACTTTTATATTATTTTTGGGACTAACCTATTAACTGGAGGCCCAGCCCAAATTGCTGTTTTTTGCCTATTTCAGAGTTTCGCAGAAAAAGAATATCAAACGGAGTCCAAACAGAATGAAACCTTCGGGAACGTGATTTTCGGAACAAACGTGATCCAGAGGACTTGGACCCTACGTCAAGAAAGCAACCAGGAGAGCATGAGGCAGGGGGGCGCGCCTACCCCCTGGGCACGCCCTCCACCCTCGTGGGGCCCATGTTGCTCCACTGACGAACTTCTTCCTCCTATATATACCTACGTACCCCCAAACCAACAGAAGCATCCACGAAAACCTAATTCCACCACCGCAACCTTCTGTACCCGTGAGATCCCATCTTGGGGCCTTTTCCGGCGTCCTGCCGGAGGGGGCATCGATCATGGAGGGCTTCTACATCAACACCATAGCCTCTCCAATGATGTGTGAGTAGCTTACCTCAGACCTTCGGATCCATACTTATTAGCTAGATGGCTTCTTCTCTCTCTTTGGATCTCAATACAAAGTTCTCCATGATCCTCGTGGAGATCTATTCGATGTAATCTTCTTTTGCGGTGTGTTTGTTGAGACCGATGAATTGTGGGTTTATGATCAAGTTTTTCTATGAACAATATTTGAATCTTCTCTGAATTCTTTTATGTATGATTGGTTATCTTTGCAAGTCTCTTCGAATTATCAGTTTGGTTTGGCCTACTAGATTGATCTTTCTTGCAATGGGAGAAGTGCTTAGTGAGGGGGTCCTCGGACAGCCAGACTATGTACTTTAGCCGGACTGTTGGACTATGAAGATACAAGATTGAAGACTTCGTCCCGTGTCCGGATGGGACTCTCCCTGGTGTGGAAGGCAAGCTTGGCAATACGGATATGTAGATCTCCTCCCTTGTAACCGACTCTGTGTAACCCTAGACCCCTCCGGTGTCTATATAAACTGGAGGGTTTAGTCCATAGGACAACATCAATCATACCATAGGCTAGCTTCTAGGGTTTAGCCTCTACGATCTTGTGGTAGATCAACTGTTGTAATACTCATATCATCAAGATCAATCAAGCAGGAAGTAGGGTATTACCTCGATCGAGAGGGCCCGAACCTGGGTAAACATTGTGTCCCCCGCCTCCTGTTACCATCCGCCTTAGCCGCACAGTTCGGGACCCCCTACCCGAGATCCGCCGGTTTTGACACCGACATTGGTGCTTTCATTGAGAGTTCCACTGTGCCGTCACCATAAGGCTTGATGGATCCTTCAATCATCGGTAATGATGCAATCCAGGGTGAGGTTTTCTTCCCCGGACAGATCTTCGTATTCGGCGGCTTCGTACTGCGGGCCGACTCACTTGGCCATCTGGAGCAGATCGAAAGCTATGCCCCTGGCCATCAGGTCAGGTTTGGAAACTTGAACTATACTGCCGACATCCGCGGAGACTTGATCTTCGACGGATTCGAGCCCATGTCAGGTGCGCCGCACAGTCACGACGAGCATGATCTAGCTCTGCCGCCGGACAGTGTTCGGGAGATCACACCTGCAACTACTCCGGCCCTCAATCCGGAACAAATTGCGCCGCCTGAGGACGGGTGGATAGACCCCACCACAAAGGCCACGCACTCAGCGGCGGTAGAGCCGAATACTGACGTCACTTCCTATGAGACCTGTGTTGCCGGACACTTGGATTCGTCCCCAGCCACGGGCTCCGAGCCGCCTGCGTTTGTGCCTATCGAATCCGATTGGGCACCGATCATGGAGTTTACCTCCGCAGATATCTTTCAGCACTCGTCCTTTGGCGACGTGCTAAACTCGTTGAGGTCTCTCTCCCTGTCAGGAGACCCTTGGCCGAACTATGTCCGGCTAGAATGGGATGCGGACGACGAAGAAATTCGCTCCCCACCCACCACCCACTTAGTAGCCACTGTCGACGATTTAACCAACATGCTCGATTTCGGCTCCGAAGACATCGACGGTATGGACGACGATGCAGGAGACGAACAGGAACCACCGCCCACAGGGCGCTGGACTGCCACCTCATCACATGATATATACATGGTGGACACACCCAAAGAAGACAATGATGAGGAACGGGAGGATGCAGCAAAGGATAACTCCCTCGAGAAGAAACCAAAGGGACGACGCAGATGTCGCTCCAAATCCCGCCTCGGCAAAAACAACGATAACAACGCAAGAAAGAATGAGACCCCGGTAGACTCCAAAGAGCTGGACGAGCCAGCGGACGGCAAACATAGTACGGAGCCACTGTCCGACCACAGCGATGCCGAGGGTAGAAATCATCAGCCTGTCTCCGGAGAGGAGAATAGTCTGGATGGCGATATAGACATCATCCCGGAAAGGAACTTGGAACAAGAGAACCTCCACAGAAGGCTTTTTGCCACAACGAGGAATCTTAAGAAGCAAAAACAAAGGCTTAAGGCCGCACAAAATACACTCATCAGTAGATGGAACAAAGTGCTCGACACTGCTGAAAAGTACGGTGGCAGTCGCCAAAAAGAGTTACCCAAAGCACAAGCTGCTGCCCGAATTCGATGACGAGGCTTTAGAGCCTACGCAGCCGAAAAATAAAACGGCCAATCAGCCGGATCAACCACCCCGTGGCCGCGATAGGGTGGCTAACGACGTCGGATATAAGCCATCACGCGGCTCACGTGAAGACTTGCTCGAAAAAGCAGGTATAACCAGGTCCATCTACGGATCTAGGAAGCGCGCCCCGGCATAGGATCAAAACCGAACACTATAACCGTCAGAACGCCACGACACATCCAAATATAGGGGTGCTGCACACCCCCTATGCTTCACCGATGAGGTACTGGATCATGAATTTCCAGAGGGATTCAAACCCGTGAACATAGAGGCATACGACGGAACGACAGACCCTGGGGTCTGGATTGAGGACTTCATCCTCCATATCCATATGGCTCACGGAGACGATCTCCACACCACCAAATACTTGCCCCTCAAGTTGAAAGGACCAGCTCGGCACTGGCTGAAGAGCCTCCCCGAAAATTCAATTGGAAGTTGGGAGGAGCTTGAGGATGCTTTTAGGGCTAACTTTCAAGGGACCTATGTCCGACCTCCAGATGCAGACGATTTAAGTCATATAATTCAACAACCCGGAGAGTCAGCCCGAAAGCTTTGGAACAGATTTCTCACTAAGAAGAATCAAATCGTCGACTGCCCGGACGCCGAAGCCTTAGCAGCTTTCAAACACAGCGTCCGAGACGAATGGCTCGCCAGACACCTCGACCAAGAAAAACCGAGGACAATGGCAGCCCTAACAAGCCTCATGACCCGCTTTTGCGCGGGCGAAGATAGCTGGCTGGCCCGTAGTAGCACCAGCGACCCAGGCACATCTGAAGTCAGGGATGGCAATGGAAAACCACGATGCAGTAAAAGCAAGAGTCGAAATAACAAAGACAACCTAGACAACACGGCGGTAAACGCCGGATTTAGGGGCTCTCGACCCGGTCAGCGAAAAAAGCCTTTCAAAGGCAACAGAGATGGACCGTCCAGCCTAAACAAGATTCTAGACAAATTATGTCAGATTCATGGCACCTCCGATAAACCTGCAAATCACACCCATAGAGAATGCTGGGTCTTCAAGCAGGCCGGCAAGTTAAACGCCGAACACAAGGGGAGGGAGACACCAAGTGAAGACGAGGATGAACCTCGCCAGCAAAACACTGGGGACAGAAAAAATTCCCACCAGAGGTCAAAACAGTAAACATGATTACCGTAACAAAAAGAAGAAGCAAACATGCACTCCGAGACACATGTGCCGTAGAGCCCGTCTCCCCTAATTTCAACACTTGGTCAGCATGCCCGATCACTTTTGATCGCAGGGATCACCTGATAAGTATCTGGCATGGAGGATTGGCTGCCTTGGTGCTAGACCCAATTATCGACGGATACCATCTCACCCAAGTCCTCATGGACGGCAGCTGTAGTCTTAATCTGACATATCAGGACACAGTCTGCAAAATGGGGATAGACCCGACAAGAATCAGCCAAAGCAATACTACCTTTAAAGGAGTAATACCAGGCCCAGAGGCCCGCTGTATAGGCTCTCTAGTACTAGAAGTTGTATTCAGTTCTCCCGACAACTTCTGAAGCGAAAAGTTAACCTTCGACATGGCTCCATTCTGAAGCGGCTATCAAGCACTACTCAAAAGAACAACTTTCGCTCGTTTTAATGCAGTGCCGCATTACGCTTCTCTTAAGCTTAAGATGCCCGGTCCACGTGGCATCATCACAGTCAGCGGAAATGTCGAGCGTTCCTTATGCGCGGAAGAACGTGTGGCGGCTTTAGCAGCCGAACACTAAACGGCCTCTCCAACCAGAATAAATGATCGGTCGTCAAGACCGCGGACACGGCTAGACAAGTCCGGTGCATCACTAGCTATAACAGCTTAGATAAACCTGAGAATGGTTCGATGGATATACCCCCATAGGCGGTACTAGGGGCTTCCCGCATGTAAAAAGGACTATAGTTCGGCTCGACCTTACTTATCTTGAATTTTAATGGTTTATTGAATAACCAATTTTCTGCACGACAACTTTCACCTAAGTTCTTCTCCTTTACAGATGATAATCGTGCTACACCCTTCCAGGATACAGCACAACAGAGACACAGGCGCAGACGTGCAGCAGGGCCCCGCTAAAAGGTTTCTTTTTAGATTAAGACCCTGTGTAAACCTTTTTTACTCTCTTGTTGCTTCACACCCTCTAGATACTCAACATAACCGAGAGGGATGCTGACGTTATTGGCATTTCGCCACGTCAGAATGATGCACGTACCTGGACACGCAGGGTTCATTATCAAGGGCGTTACTCAGCCCAGTATATGTTGTAAAGACCGAATACCTTAGGGAGTGTTCGGCGTCGCGAGTTTGGCCTTATATGCATTAGCTCTGAATCATGTATTTGGTTAAATGTTGGGTCTGCCCGGCTCCCGTGTTTTGCTACCTTACATTCCGCTCTATCGGCTAAGGTGGCACCGGGAGAACTACTGCGATTGTGCCCTGGTTCATCCGGATGAGCACCTCAGTAGAGAAAGCCGAAAACTGACTGTCATGATAAAGCGCGAGACTGGTCAACCACTCGATGACTTAGCGGAATCTTCGGGATTCCTCCGCATTAACGAAGGGCCAGTTTTCCCGCTCACGTACATACGCACCCCAGACTCAAATGAGCGCGGAAGTACCAGGGGCTATATAGTAGCCCCACTGTCGAACTCCTATGGCTAAGTGAAAGTGTTAAAGCAATATAGTTCGATTGCCTTGTTCGCCGCACTACCACCTCCTTAATGGACCAAGACGTTGGATCAAGTGTGAACACGCGCTTTTTTGCAGACACCCCCGCATTATATGCGTGGGGGCTGAAGCCGACGATTGCAAACTTTCAGGTTATATACATATATACATAAACGGCTGCACGGGAGGCATCTTAATACTTCCAGGCAAAAGTATAAACACATCCTTTATAATTTAAATAGCATTGTTTTTACAATCAGGATACATGTCACTTGAACATGACACTCTTCGAGCACTGAGTCTCTATTAAACGACACCTTCCAGGACTTCTTCAAAATAGTGCTCGGGGGAAACCTGGCCTACGGCCGGATTCTGGGTTGCAATAGCGGTGGCCTCCATCTCTGCCCAACATGTCTTGACACTGGCAAGAGCCATCCGTGCACCTTCTATGCATGCCGACCGCTTTACAGCGTCGATATGCGGCACAACTTCAAGGAATCGTTGCACAAGACCAAAATAACTATTCGGCCTTGGTCCCTCCGGCCAGAGATGATCCACGATAGACCTCATGGCAAGTCCGGACAACCTATGGAGCTCGGCCCACTCGGCCATGCCCTCATTCAACAGCAGTGGACGCGCCGGAGCATGGAACTGCGACCAGAACGACTTTTCCACTTCGTGATCCTTTTGATCTTTAAAAAACTTGGTTGCATCAGCGGCACTCGCTACCAAATCCAAATATGCGTCTACAGAACTCCATAATTGATCCAAAGGGGCATACTTGGGATCTCCGAACTTCATCCGCAACAAAAAGGGCTTCCCAGCCGTGATATCTCTGGCTTGACGTAGCTCCTCCTTCGCCGCTCTGATCTTAGAGCGGGTGTCCTTGACAGATACCATGGCTTTCTCCAGGTCCGCCGTCTTCATTTGGCTTTCCCTTTCAAGACGCTCATAACGGTCGGCGGAACCCTTCAACTCAACAGCCATCTTGGCTATTTTTTCTTTACTCTCGCAATGAGCCGCCTGTTCGGCTCTTAATTCTTCGACAGCCTTCAGGGCGGTCGTATCACTCCTCCTAGCTTGCTCCTTGGCTTGGGCAAGTTCTGCCCGAAGGGTCTCCATGGCGGCAGCTCCATCTGCAGTCACAACATATTATAGATACTAGCATCATGCCCCTCTCAATATATGTTAACCATCGGAGAATACATACCCTGTGCCTCGTCAAGCCGTGTGTTTACAAGCATGATGTCGGCATCCACCGCATCCAGTTGCCGCTTCAGTTTGGCTAACTCCCTAGTACGGCTAGCCACCGGGGCCTCAGCGACCTGCACATAAAGGCAACATGATTATTACCTGGGACTATGATCCTCTGATTGCCGCCTTTTTTGACAGCAACCAGAGTCTCAGGGGCTACTATCTACAGAGGGCACACCTAGCATGCGCGGTACCGTCAAAAAATATACATATTACTTTGCGTACCTCAAAGCCTCTCAGCAGGCTCATAAAAGCTTCATGCAACCCGCTTTCGGCGGATGAAATCTTCTCAACTACCGTACCCATTAATGTATGATGCACTTCTGAGATAGTCTCTTTCTCCAGAAGATTACTCAGTAAGTCTGGTCGCGCACCGGATAGTTCCGGACTCTTTCTGTCGCTCCCCCTAGGAGCCGAATACTCCGGATTCCGGGTGGCCGAAGGGTTGCCTTCCGGCCTTGGCGGATCAGGAGAAATCCTTCGTGATGATACCTCAGGGTCGTCCGCCTGATGAGGCGGGGAGGCATGGGGAGGTGTTTCGCTCTCCATCATCTCCGGAAGAAGATCCCCCGAAGACGAACTCTGTCGAGAAGGGCTACGATCTGAACTACAAGACATAAGCCTCGGTTATTGTTCTTGGAAATAAAGCAGAATATATTTACTATAAAGTACTTTTATCTAGTTACAGCTCGGTGGGGGGATGATCCCCTTGCGGGCACTGTGCGGGAAGGGTACCCTCCGGGGTAGAACCCCCTGACGAGGATTTCTTCCCTCGTTTGGAAAACGCTGTTTCCAAGTCTTCAGAGGCGATCCTCTTCCTTCTCAGAGAGAGGGGATTTCGGACTCTTCTCCCTGGTTATCATCCTTCGCAGAAGCACTAATTCCCCCGGTCTAGATGAGTAACGAGTGAGGCCTGCTTTCGGCTTCTTTGTTCCTCCCTTTATCTTCCCTTGAGGGGGCTTGATAAGGCGCGAGCTCAAGCATTCTGGCTAGTACTGGATCCGTTGAGCCTTCGGGAAGGGGGGCCGGACACCTGGTCATCTTCGCCTTTTTTATCCAGTCCTGGTCAAAGAGCGACTTTTTAGAATGATGTTGTGATAAATAAAGAGACAACATCTGCGGCTGAAGAACTACTTACTTGGGTGTCTGGATGATTGCAGTTTAGACTCGCATCCTGGATGGTGTCCGGACACTTTATTCGTGATCCGAAGAACAATTTTTACATCTCTTCGAGCGTCGCACCGAAGAAGTGCTGAATAGTTCGCGGTCCTTCTGGGTTGAACTCCCACATACGGAGAGGTCGACGTTTGCAAGGCAGGACTCTACAAACTAGCGTGACTTACATTACCTTGACAAGGCTGACATCTCTCTCTAGGAGATCTCGGATGCGACTCTGCAATGTCGGCACATCGTTTACTGGTCCCCAGTCCAGCCCCTTGTTGACCCATGACGCCAGTTGTGGCGGGGGGCCCGAGCGGAAGGTAGGAGCGGCTACCCACTTAGTACCTCAGGGAGCTGTGATGTAAAACCACTCCCATTGCAATAAGCTGGACACCTCCGGGAAGGAACCCTTTGGCCATGGAGCATCGGCGCCTTTGCTTATTATGGCACCTCTGCATTCTGTGTGTCGCCCATTAATCATCTTTGGCTTCACATTGAAGGTCTTGAGCCATAAGCCGAAGTGTGGGCTGACATGGAGGAAGGCCTCACACGCGACGATGAACGACGAGATGTGAAGGATGGAATCCAGGGCTAGATCATGGAAATCGAGCCCGTAATAGAACATGAGCCCTCTAACAAAGGGATCTAGACTAAAGCCTAGACCTCGGAGGAAGTGAGAGACGGATACGACACTCTCGCTAGGTTCGGGAGTGGGGATGGCCTGCCCTCGAGCAGGCAACCCGTGCGAGATTTTGGCAGTCAGATACCTGGCTTCTCTTAGCTTCTTGATATCCTCCTTTGTGATAGAGGAGGGCATCCACCGACCTTGAAGGTTGAATCTGGACATGATTGAAGGTCTGAAGCGCTTAGCCTGAGCCCTGGGTGTTGGAACTCAAGGTGGGGGGAAGGATTCGATTGAGCGCGAGAAGAAAAGGACATGCCTTGGCCCCTTTATAAAGAGGGTGAATATCAAGCGTCCTCTGCGTGGCCATTTGGAACTTGCCTAAAATCGAGGAGTCATACCAACAAGCCCGATTGGGTTACACATACCCGTATTGATGAGAATCCCGCGATAAGGAGGACATGATCTCTGCTTCGACAAGATATGCTAATAAAACCGCCTCGCAGAACGTGTAGTGGCTGGCTGGGAAAAACGGTTCAAATAATGACCAGGCCGTGGTGTGATGTCACGTTGTGAAAAGTTGTCAACAGATTAGATTTGTGGAAATATTATTCTCTCTACGGTGGTATGCGGAATTTGTTTTGCAGAGCCGGACACTATCCTTGTGTTCAAAATCTTCTATGGAGTATTCGGAGTAAGAACCCGCCTTGCAATGCCGAAGACAATCTCCGTGCCGGACTCATCGTCATTGAAGCCTGGTTCAGGGGCTACTAAAGGAGTCCTGGATTAGGGGGTCCTCGGACGGCCAGACTATGTACTTTAGCCGGACTGTTGGACTATGAAGATACAAGATTGAAGACTTCGTCCCGTGTCCGGATGGGACTCTCCCTGGCATGGAAGGCAAGCTTGGCAATACGGATATGTAGATCTCCTCCCCTGTAACCGACTCTGTGTAACCCTAGCCCCCTCCGGTGTCTATATAAACCGGAGGGTTTAGTCCGTAGGACTACATCAATCATACTATAGGCTAGCTTCTAGGGTTTAGCCTCTACGATCTCGTGGTAGATCAACTCTTGTAATACTCATATCATCAATATCAATCAAGAAGGAAGTAGGGTATTACCTTGATCGAGAGGGCCCGAACCTGGGTAAACATCATGTCCCCCGCCTCCTGTTACCATTCGCCTTAGACGCACAGTTCGGGACCCCCTACCCGAGATCCGCTGGTTTTGACACCGACACTTAGCTTTGGGTTCAATCTTGCGGTGTCCTTTCCCAGTGACAGCAGGGGCAGCAAGACACGTATTGTATTGTTGCCACGAGGATAACAAGATGGGGTTTATATCATATTGCATGAGTTTATCCCTCTACATCATGTCATCTTGCTTAAAGCGTTACTCTGTTCTTTTGAACTTAATACTCTAGATGCATGCTGGATAGCGGTCGATGTGTGGAGTAATAGTAGTAGATGCAGGCAGGAGTCGGTCTACTTGTCACGGACGTGATGCCTATATACATGATCATACCTATATATTCTCATAACCATGCTCAATTCTGTCAATTGCTCAACAGTAATTTGTTCACCCACCGTAATACTTATGCTCTCGAGAGAAGCCACTAGTGAAACCTATGGCCCCCGGGTCTATTTTCCATCATATTAATCTTCCAACACTTAGCTATTTTTATTGCTTTTATTTTACTTTGCATCTTTATTATAAAAATACCAAAAATCTTATCTTATCATATCTATCAGATCTCACTTTCGTAAGTGACCGTGAAGGGATTGACAACCCCTTTATTGCGTTGGTTGCGAGGTTTTTATTTGTTTGTGTAGGTGCGAGGGACTTGAACGTGGGCTCCTACTGGATTGATACCTTGGTTCTTAAAAACTGAGGGAAATACTTACACTACTTTGCTGCATCACCCTTTCCTCTTCAAGGGAAAACCAACGCAGTGCTCTAGAGGTAGCATGAATCCGGCGTCGACAAGGGCTATGACGCCAGTGGTCGCCGGCACCATCTCGAAACGCTGCATGGTGCAGGGCCACAGGCCGATGTCTTGGATGATCTGGCACAACCGACTGCCGCTCGCGTGCACCGGCTCCATGGGTGCTTGTGGCTTCTGGTCACTTGGTATTAGTCTTGGATTGGAGTGAGCAGTGGTGCGTACGATTTTGTAGATGGATTGGAGTGGTGGGGCGGCTTCATATAAGAGTGCAAACTGCATTGCATTCACATCATGCTAGCTCCATTCTACTTCCCCAATTAATTCCCTCTTCATGCTAATTGAAGATGCATTATTGACCGTTCAATGTTTCGGGAACCGCTACCCTCTCCCTCATTGGCATTCAAGCTGTATCAATGTAAATGTGTGTCAAAAAGAGACTAGTCATTACTATGTTGTGCACCGTGACCAAGGTGGAGGGGAAAAGGAGCGAACTTAATATTTACTACCATTGCATGCAATAAACTGACTGTTGCATGCCATGCTAGGTAGTCTCAAGGCATTAAAAACATACACGACCCATGTCTCTTATTGGTTGATTCCTTTATTCATGTGAAGAAACAAGAAATGAGGTCAAGTTAATCCACCGTGCCTAAGTGTTTTGGGATTATTTGGTTTTCATAAGCGATCCCACAATAACCATAAGATCTGTATCCAAGGGTTGCACCTATTGGACACAAACAGCAATAGAAAATAAATGCCACAAAACTGGCACACCACGCCCCTCCCCTACACATAGGACTGCTACACGAGCGTTTGCAACTCCCACTTTTGGGTTGCACTTGGCTCTTCGCCTATTCGAGAAGTCAAACAATGATGTTACTACTACAGTACCGAATCAATTGTTGCATGTCCACTCCGTGGGGGAGTAAGAGCTTGTTGTAAGCAAAAGCCTCTCCTCGGCATGCGAGCCACAGTGCGCATGGGCGAGCAAGAGGCCGTATTACATTGCTTCTCTGTCGGAGTAATGGGCCACGGGTAGGCTAACCCAGGCCCTAAACCTTTCAAGACATCGGGCGAGCTGCGCCCCTCAAGACCCCAGGACGAAGAGCCGCCTTCTGAGAGTCGGCAGCAAGGCTGCCGACTGCCCACTCGCGGCCGAGTCCCGGGGACGACTTCGAGATGAGCCGACTCTTAACTGGCGACTTCCAAAGAAGCCGGCTATGGGGAGTCGGCCCGCAACTCCAACCACCCCATGCCCTCGTAAGGAGGGACGGGACGGGGAGTGGCCACAGTAAGGTCCACTCCCGCCCCCTTTTCCAAGGGCAGGCATGGCTATAGTGCGCCGAACCGACGGAGATCTCCGTCCGGCGCAACACTGTTGCCATGCCAGCCTTGACATCAGCCCCAGTGGGCGGAACCCTGTTCCCACGATGGCCTGTCTGTATGACCGAAAGATGGCGGGTCCCACCAGTCAGCGGGAGTCCAGAAGACGGCAAGAGTGCCACCAGTCGGACCCGGTGGGAGGCGGCCCCCAGGAGTCGGCCAGCCCCTCCCACGGGCCCCGCACACCATTAACCAGACAAGACGGGGAATGGCAACAGTGATTGCCCGTCCGGCGGCGGTACTGTTGCCATGACCCCACGACCAAGCCTGCGTCATTAGAAGCATGGCTACAGTAATCTGCAGCCGGCAAGACCCGCCCGCGGCGGACACGGGCTGTCGGTCCCATACCGAGCCAGTCGGAGGGGCCCACCAGTCGGCAGGTCCCAGCAGTCGGCGGAGAAGACGGCGGCCAGAGAGACAGATGGCTGGGACCCACGCCCAGCCGGATTACCATTTTACCCCCGGGGGGTAGGCCTATATAAACCCCCTGGGGCACCCATGCGAAGGGGTTCGAATCCATTAGCACTAGACCAGATCATATAGGAAGGAGAGAGCTAGCCTTGCCTTCTCCTACCTCCGGGAAACAGCTCAAGGAGCAACCTTGTACACACTTTGCCATAGTGATCATGCGGAGACCTCGCAGAGCAGCAGTAGGGGTGTTATCTCCACGGAGAGCCCCGAAGCTGGGTAAGATTCGCCGGCGTGCATGTCTTCACCTTATCCCGTTTCCAGGCACCGGCGATGTTCTACTCGCCCCCACCATGATAAGCCATCCCTTGGCATATGTCGCACCCAACCCCCAACATTTGGCACCCACCATGGGGCCTGGTGCACCATCGTCCAGAGACCTGCTCTAGATGGGAACCCTTTTCCTCCCTGGCGAGCGCAACCAGCCCGGCATGCCAGACGGAGTCTGCGCCGACGCACTGCACGGCGCTGAGATCGCCTGTGCAGCCAGCTGCCTCGCCGAACTTGTCAGTGAAGTTCGCCTCTCCGACAAGCCTGCATCTGACGCAGGCACGGGCGGCCCCGAGAGCCTCCTCGCGGGCCTCCTTGACCAACTCCACATCGCCGGCGAGCCCGCCGTGGATTTGGAGTCTGTAGGCTCCACCGACCCGATGTTGGTCGACTCCGACACCGCGTCGCTCGACGCGTTCCCCACCAACGTGGTGGTCTACGACGAGCCGCTCCCTCGCGTGGAGAGCGATGGAAGCGCCGTCACAGAGGTGCTCGTCATCGGTCATGACGAGCATCCCAGCGGAGGAGCGCATGACCCACTTGACGCAGCACTGCAAGACCTGACCGCGCCCATTTCGGAAGACGCTGACGCCAAGACGCTGGAGGCGCGCCGCCTTCAGCTCGTCGAAGGCGCGAAGAAGCTGGCAAGCATGAGACGCTTGTCAGAAGCCTACCAGCGTGAGATGGATCGCGCTGTGGGTGGCTCGCCAGCCCCAACTGGGCCCAGCCGCCTGGGCGCGGTCCAGCAGCGCGGCGTGGCCATCGCCAACCTGTTCGGGGCGAATCGCCCCGTGTACGCCACGCCTGCGGAGAACATCCGAGCCGCCCAAGTGGCGGCGGACGAGCTGGACAACTTCGAGGGTGAAGACTGCTGCCTGATGATAGAGCGGGTCCAGCGGCTCCTCGACGCGGCTTCCCCGCAGAACGAGGCCGGCTACCGCACAGAGGCGCCGCAACGACAAAACGACGACCTGCCTCCCCGCCGAGATCAAGGCGCGACATCTCGGACGCCGACTGGCGGTGTCTGCAGAAGAAAAGACAAGGATCCGGCTGTTAGCCATAGTCGGACTCGCCTTACCATAGAGCGCGACCAAGACGGCCGCCCAAGAGCAGTGGAACGACGGGACGACTGTCCGCCTCCTCCTCCTCGCAAGGAAAGGCGAGTCTCCCTGCCGCCTGTTGACCATCTGACTCTCGGCGACCGCCTTGGCCGCCGAGAGGGAGTCGGAGAAAACGACACCCGCCACCGGATCGACCGACTTCACCGATCCCTGGCGCTGGAAGAAGAAGACGAGTTGGGTCCGCCCTGTTTTGGGCCCCGTATCCGAGACGAGCCCTTTCCCAAAGGGTTCATGCTCCCCCGAGATACGCCTAAGTACACCGGCTTCGTGAAGCCGGAAGACTGGCTAGTTGACTACTCCACGGCCGTCAACATAGCGAACGGCAACAAGCGTGTTGCCGTAAAATATGTTCCGCTCATGCTCCAGGGCACGGCCCGAACATGGTTGAACAACCTGAAGCCCTGCAGCATCAACAGCTGGGTCGACTTCACCGATGCCTTCGTCCTCAACTTCACAAGCATGTACAAGCGACCTCCCAAGCCTCGCCAGCTTTTCTTATGCGTGCAAGGCCCCAACGAGTCAACTCGCGACTACCTCATGCGTTGGGCCGAGATTCGGAACTCCTGCGAGGGCGTGCACGAGGTGCAGGCTATCGAGTACTTCACCGCCGGGTGCAAAGAAGGCACCCTCCTCAAGCACAAGATCCTTTGCGACGAGCCAGAAACCCTCGACGAGCTGCTGATCATAGCAGACAAGTATGCCACGGCCGACTCCTCCATGAAGGCGGAGATTCAAGTTAGTGCGACTGGCAAAGTGGCCCCTCAGGCTCCCAGAACTCTGATTGGAGACGCTAGTTGGTGACAACAGCAGAACGACCACAAGCGCAAGGCCCCACAGCCGGCTTCCAGTAGCCGGTAGGTGGCGATGGTCAAAGACTAGCAGCCGGAGGGACAGCCTCCACCCAAGCAACAGAAAGGCGGCAAGCCCAACTGGTTGCCGGCTTTCTCTTACGAGCAGACTCTGGATGGTCCTTGCAAGTTCCATAGCGGCGCGAAGCCATCAAACCACACCACCCGGAAGTGCCACTGGCTCACTAGGATCGCCAAGGGAGACGGCCTCCTGCCTCCCCCGCCTGCTGGGCAGCCGCCTCCGCCTCCGCCCCAGCAG
This sequence comes from Triticum urartu, assembly GCF_003073215.2. Taxonomy (NCBI): domain Eukaryota; kingdom Viridiplantae; phylum Streptophyta; class Magnoliopsida; order Poales; family Poaceae; genus Triticum; species Triticum urartu. Next base: position 464,507,222 of record NC_053028.1, read on the forward strand.
CCGCCTGTCAGGCCAGTCGGCACAGTACAAGACGAGTACCCAGAGGAGCATGGAGCCGATGTGGTGTTCACCAGCGTGGCTGACGATCGACGCAGCAGCAAGAGGTGAACGCAGTAGCATCAGAGACACCAGAGTTCATGCACTGGTCCGAGAAGCCTATCAGTTGGAGCAGAGCTGATCACCCAGAGGTGATGCCAAGTCCGGGATCCTACGCCCTGGTCTTGGATGCCACCTTTGCCACAGATAGGCGGGCCGCTCGCTTCTCGCAAGTGCTGATAGACGGAGGCAGCAGCATCAACATCCTGTACAAGGACACCATGGAGAAATTAGGAATCAAGCAAAGACAACTTCAGAACAGCCGGACTGTGTTCCACGGCATTGTTCCTGGCCTTTCCTGCTCACCAATCGGCAAGATCCTGATAGACGTCTTTTTTGGTGAAAGAGACCGCTTCCACCGAGAGTCAGTTTGGTTTGAAGTGGTGGACCTCGAGAGCCCGTACCATGCGTTGCTTGGCCGACCTGCTTTGGCCAAGTTCATGGCGGTTCCCCACTACGCCTACCTCAAGATGAAGATGCCGAGTTCCAAGGGGATTCTGACCATAGCCGGCGACTACAGAAAGTCGTCCGCTTGTGCGTCTGAAAGCAGTCGGCTAGCCGAGTCCCTGGTATCACAGCTGAGAAGCGGCTCCTTAATCGGGTTATGGCGATGGCCGGCAAGCAGCCGGAGTTGTCGCCCAACCACAAGGAGTCGGAGGCTGAGGGTTCATTCAAGCCGGCCAAAAAGACGAAGAAGATTCCCTTGGACCCGGAGCACCCAGAGAGGTACTGCCGGATTTCGGGTTCCGGCAGACCCTTGAGGTTCGAACTCTGGGGTGCGCGCGGAGACTTCGCCCTCTACCTCTCCGTCTCGCAAGGATCTAAACTACTGAAAGAACAGCACAAGAGACACAAGGTTTATACTAATTCGGGCCACCATTGTGGTGTAATACCCTACTCTAGTTTGTGGTGTGGTGGATTGCCTCTTGGGCTGATGATGATGAACAATACAAGGAAGAACAGCCTCGCGAGGGTCTGCTCTTGGCTGGGGCGATGAACTGCTAGGAGGAGTTCAGCCACCCTTCTCTCTCTCCCTCTTACTGATTCCTTGCTTGCCCAGGTCCTGGATTGCCCGATTGCTCGGCCTAGATTCCCCTCTCCCTACCCTGGGGGCGGCTAGTCCTATTTATTGGCAAAGGCCCTGGGCCTCTTCCCAAATATTGAGCGGGAAGGGCGCCAACAGTTGGCCATTTTGAAGGGGAACATCTGGTACACTTATCCTGACTAAAGTTGGTCCTCGCCTGCCAAAGGCTCTGTGGTGACGCCATCCTGGGCTCCACGATGACCTCCTTCCCACCGTTGGACTGGTCTTGGTCTCGTTGCACCGAAATGGATGCCTTTGCTTGATCCTCTCGCCTGCGCTTGCCCCTTTGCACCAAAGAGGAAAGGAGGACACTGCGCGGGCTGGCGCCCGCCTGGCGCCCTTGGTCGTCATGGCTTGCGTCATGGGCGCTCGTGAAGTACCCCGCCTTGATCTCTCTGCCTCCTCGTGAGCCAGCCTGATGAGGCTGCGCCTGAGGAAGTTCCACGTCGTCCGCCCCGCGAGGCTTGGCCCCTCGCGAGGGTCTTGGGTCTTGTGTTGATGAACATGGGCCGTGCTGGGCCCCAATTGAGCCACGCCGCAGGCCGCAGGCAGGCAAGTCTGGGGACCCCCATTCCCAGAACGCCGACAGTAGCCCCCGGGCCCAAGGCACGCATGGACTTGGCCGTGCTGAGAGGTGAAAGGGCAAGGGCGAAGCGCCGCGGACCCTAACAGCCCGCGGCCTTGGGTGCCGCGTGGCGGTTGATTGGACGGGGGTGGCACTGTTCCCCCACGCCCCCTTATCTTGCGCCCTGCTAGGCGGACTCGTAGTTGTACACAGCCGCTCCCCTTCCTGTTGCTCGAGCGTCCTCTGTTCTTCCTCCCCTCGAACTCCAGCTCCTGCCTCCAATCCAATATCGAATCTTCCCCCTCCTTCCCATCGCCATGGCTCCGACGAAGAAGGAGAGAGGGAAGAAACCCATGCCTCCGTCTCACCCGCCGCCATCGGTGGCCCCCGCCGTCGGCCGGTCGATCATACTCAATCGAGAGTGCCTGGGCAAGGTCAGTTCGGCTCTTGCTACCATATTCAACGAGTGCGGGAGGACGACGGCCTGGCCTACGTCTCACTTCCCCACTGACAGGATAATCACTGAGGTCCATTATTTTGCTGATGCCCTGTGGGCGGGTCTGGTTCCTCCCTTTTCCGATTTCTTCAAAGCCGTACTATCCCATTACCAGATTCATATGATGCATCTGGGTCCTGAATCCATCACCCTTCTTTCGGTCTTCGCTTTTGTTTGCGAGGCAATGATGGGCATCCCTCCTTCTGTTGCCTTGCTGCACCACTTCTTCTCTCTGCGCCTTGTCGAACCTACCCAGTGCTCGGCGTGTGTGAGCTTCGTCGCCGCGCCTGAGACTGCGGCCTCAAGGATCGACTTCGGGCTTCCTTCGCCTTCGGCTGGGTTCCGCGAGCGGTGGTTGTATGTTGATGTCCGGGTGCCCAGCCCCCTGCTGTCGAAACCAACCTCGCCTGCCGTCCCTAATTCGGGATGGGACCAGGAGACGCTCGAGAGCCCCCAGCTCGCCTTCGTCTGGCACTGCTTCGCGTTCTTGAAATCGATCGATGTGACAGCGCCCAAGGTAGTGAAGGAGTTCCTGTTACGCCGCATTGCCCCTCTCCAACGCCACTCCCGCCGGATGTGGGCCTTCAGCGGGCGTGGTGATCGTATGAGGCTCCAGGAAGAGGACCTGATGCCTGAGGTGCTAAGGACAGTGCTCTTGATCCTGACTGGTGACCCCAACCCGGGTAGCATCCAGCAGGGAGGGGCCCTCCTGTACCTCTGCCAGAACAGGGACGATTTTGTGAAGCAGATGCCTATCTTTGATGAATGGGGGCTGCGCCCTGCTGGCCTCCAGGGACCTCGCGAGAACCCAGTGGTGGTGGCCGCCCTTCCGGTTGGCCAAGGCGACTCCTCCTCAAGTGGCGGAGCAGGGAGGCATGAGGCGCCGGAGGCCGAGGGGGCTCCCGATGAGGTGATGGCGCCGGGAGATGCTCTCGAGGGGGCAGCTCCTAGGACCCGTGCCGCTGAGGTTGAGGGTGGCGAGCAGCCGTTCCCAGCGCCTGGGGCTGAGGCCCCTGAGGCCCCAGCCGCGTCTTAGGCGATTGGCAGCACGCGTCAGGCAGGCGCCCCTGACGTAGTTCGCTTCGATGCCCCGTCTTCGTCGCAGGTTGATCCTTGCGCTCTTCTCTTGGGCCGCTTCCGCGTGGACTTTGAGGCCCTCTGGTGGAAAAGGGAGGCCCTGGATGATGACTTCCCTTGTCGCTTGCTGAAGCGCAGGAAGTACTTCGCCACTGACGAGTAAGTCTTCTCCTTTTCTGGCTCCTGATCCTCTTGTTGCTTTTACTGACCCTTGCTCCGCAGGCCCCTTTCGGCCGAGCTCGCGGAAGTGGCTGAGGTGCCGCCCCCTCTGGCCTTGCCCCCTGCACCGTCCTCAAGTGCTCCGAGCAGCACAGCCCTTTTGGTGAGGGCGATTGAAGGGGCGGACCATCCCGAGGTGCACCGCGGCCCTTCACTCCCCGCGATCTTCCTTCGCGGGCCCTCTCGGGGCGTAGCCAGCCTGCCGTGGGCTTCTCGTCTGGTCGTGGACTGCGACTGGTTGAGGCACCCCCTGCGCCCTTCATCTGGAGACAGGTTGGCTCCAGGCCAGGCTTTTGGTGCGGCGCGCCCGGCCGTCACGAGGGTGCAAGCCCCCAGCCCCCTGCCCGGAGGGGGAGCGATGATTTGCGGCCCCAGCGCTTGCTTGTGGCGGATGATGGTGTGGGAGATGTGCTCAAGCGCGCCTAGGAGCGTCGCGCTCGCCGCCAAGGATTCCTTCGAAGGGCGGCTGACGCGGTGAACCTGCTTGGGGAGGAGCTTGCTGATGAAGACGTGCGCCTCGAGGCTGAGGGCCTGCGCCTGGCTACAGAGAGGCGCGAGCTGGAGGCCGCCATCGCCCTTGCGCGCCATCAGCGTGATCTTGACGATGAAGAGGCGAAGGCGTCGCTAGAGGCCTCTCAGGAGGCCCGATCCCAGGCTGCCGAGGAGGCCCGGGGAGCTGGCCGACGGCGAGAGGCGGCGGAGGAGCGGGCTCGGGAGCTCCTGGCCTGGTGCCACTCACTGGAGGAGCAAGCGGAGCTGCGCGAGGCGGCCCTTGCGTCGATGAAGGTGGCCTACGGCGACCCAGCTGAGCTCCAGAAGCGTTGACGCTGGAAGCCGCCGAACGCACTCGCGAGTACGAGTGGCTGGAGACGAGGGAGCGCTTGGTGACGCAGGCGGAGGACGATGTCGCTGCACGGGAAGCCCGTGTCATGGAGGAGGTTGGACGTCGGGTGGCGATGGCGTGCCAAGACCTCGAGCGCGAGTTCGAGGGGAGGCTGGAGTTGATCCGGGTCGAGGCTGAAGGAAGGACCGCAGCCTTGAGGGCCCAGCAGGAGGAGGCGACGCGGCGGGCCGATGCTTCTTGGGCCGCCCTTGAGGTAGCGCAAGGGGAGTTAGCTGCCTCCCAAGCCGAGATGCTCCGTCTTCGCCAGCAGGTGGAGGAGGCTGAGGCCGTCGCGCGCCAGAACGCGGATGAGATACGCTAGCGGCAGGTCCTGGAGCACGTGCACGGCCCCATGCTCACCACGCTCCGGGAGAGAGCCAACACAGCCTTGGGCAACATCTGCGAGGCGGCTGTTGGCGAGCCGCACACAATCAACTATGCCGGCAACCTTCAGTTCTTCACCGCCGTGGTGACACAGCTGGAGGCGCGGTTGGTCAGGGCCGACAGGTTGGTGGAGGAGAGGAGCCGCGCCCTGCTCGGGCGCGCCTTTTCCTGTGTCTTCAGCCATCTCCGGAACATGGATCCCCACTTCGACTTTGACGCCGCTATCGCCCCAGTCCCCCAGGCCGTCCGAGACGACCTGGTGCACTGGGTGGAAGACAACGTGGACGCTCTTGTCAGGGCCTTCGCTTCGTACGACGACGACATGATCGTGGCTGCTGACGAGGGCGGTGTGGTGAATGGCCCTGACGCCGCCGGTGGCGATGCAGACAACGATGGCGAATTCAGCGACGCCAGCAATGGTTCGGGAGGTGCTCCTGAGGACGCATTGGGGGATTTTTCCGACTGAGTATGTATCGCTCCTGTTTTTCTTTTTACCCTGCATGAATAGAACTCAGGTTTTTGGCCTGATGGCTGTGAGAGCATTTTGGGAGGGGGAGCCCCTCATGTAAAACCTGTGTCCATCGTATTAGTAGTTGTTACATTGCGCGAGCGCCCACACCTGGTAGTTGGCTGGTTTACCTTTGTTTTGTTCAGGCCCCAAGGCAGCCTGCGGGAGGACGTGATGCCTTGGGTGTTCTCTAGTTGAATCCGTAGGATGTGAGAGTGTCACTGGCGGGGAGCTTCACAGGCGTTGGCCTTCTTCACAGGCTCCGGGCCTTTTCCCAAATGCGATTGCTTCACAGGAGGTCGCCCTCTTCACAGGCTCTGGGCCTTTTCCTAAATGCGACAGCTTCACAGGCAGTCGCCTTCTTCACAGGCTCTGGGCCTTCTCCTAAACGCGACAGCTTCACAGGCAGTCGCCTTCTTCACAGGCTCTGGGCCTTCTCCTAAACGCGACAGCTTCACAGGCAGTGGAAAATCCTCCCGAGGGGGAGCGACAGCGGCAGTCTGGGTTGCGCACGAGCTAGGCCTGACCCGACTCGCGAGGGGCCCGCGAGGGGAGGCAGCTGTGGTGAAGCGGTAACCAGAACGCAAGAAATGGCTCGGACGAGACTAAGCACCCCTTCCCCAAACACATGCAAATCTCAAATTCGAATCCAACTTAAATCCAGTGGGGGAAAAGTTACAACCAAAGGAAAAAGCAATGAAAGTAGACAAAAGGCCGCGTCCGGCACCTAATCTAGTCTTGGACGTCTTCTCACCAGCGTGGAGCTAAGTGCTGTCCACTAGGCGTGGGAGGGAGCCCCAGGGCCTGAGGCCGGCACCCCTAAGACTCTGGGGCGTGTACAGCCCCACTCATTATTACGTGAGAGTGTCACGGGGCGGCGAGCTTCACAGGCACTGGGCCTTCTTCACAGGTACTGGCCTTGCTTCATATCGCCAGACGAGGGCCCCGCCTTGCGCCACACTCTAGTGCCACCAACGACGACCGGAAACCAGGACGCCGCCGATGGGGTAGAGCGGTCGCCAGCGGTTCCCCCGACGACCATGGGTCCTCCGCCAGGGGCAGGCCCTTAGGCACCTCCCCAGCGGAGGGCCTACCTCCTGAGAACGCCTTGCTCCGAGCGCCGCGGTGGTGATGTCGGATCTCTGCCCCTCTCCTGCAGCCCCCTGCGCCCTCCTCCCGAGGGTAGGAGACTGTGGGAGTGGGGCAGCTGCTCGCTGTGGCGACCTGCACCTCCTGCGATCCATGATTAGCATACGTCTGCTCCTGAGGAATTAGCGGTACCCAATAATCGTCGCCTCCAGCATGGCCGGTGGAGCCGTCCCGGGGCTCCTGGAAGAGCTCAGCTTCTGGTGTCTCGTCCCCCCAACTCGGGCTGAGGAGCGAGCCTTGTTCGCCCTCGTGAGTGTGCCCTTGGTCCATCATGTGGGGCACGTATTCTTCTGGCGCCGTCATCCCGAAGGCTACGCCGTAGTGCTCTGTGTGCCATGCAGCTCTGCTTGACGTGCCCACCGTGGGGTGGTAGCGCGGCTGCCCGCTGGGGCCGTGGGCCGCGCCAAGTCCCTCTCCTTTGCGTGCCGGGGGCGGGGGTAGCGCCACCGCCGGTCCGGCGCCGACAGCTTCACTGGCGTTGGAGTAGCCTTGGGGCCAGCAGGCGCGCGCGGGGCCCCCGCGCGTGCCGCCTAGGGCTTGAGACGGGAGCTGGATGCAGAAGGGATGAGCCCCCGAGGCGGCAAAGCCCAGGAGCTGGGCGACCCGCTCTAGCATCACGCCGCGGCCGCCTTCCAGCAGCCTACACTGCAGCTCTCGGGCCACCGTGAGCGCGGCCCTCGAGTTCGCCTGCTCCCGGCGGGTGTACGGTGTCATGGTCGCGGCGTGATTGGAGGCCCTTGCTGCTAACCGCGCTTGCCGCGGTGTGAGGGTCGTTGAAGCCTGTCCGCGCTGCCCGCGGCCCACAGCACCCTGCGGACCACGGGCTGCCTGGGGCGCAGGGTCGCCCAGGGCGAGCGGCTCTACGTGGGCGGGCCACGCCGCCCATGGATATGGGTTGCCCGGCTGGTCGCCGGACATGGTGATGACGACGCGACGGGGTACGAAGTGGTAGAAGGGTGGACTCCGGCGCACCCCTACCTGGCGCACCAAATTTCGGATTTCGGGTTCCGGCAGACCCTTGAATTTCGAACTCTGGGGTGCGCGCGGAGACTTCGCCCTCTACCTCTCCGTCTCGCAAGGATCTAAACTACTGAAAGAACAACACAAGAGACACAACGTTTATACTAGTTCGGGCCACCATTGTGGTGTAATACCCTACTCTAGTTTGTGGTGTGGTGGATTGCCTCTTGGGCTGATGATGATGAACAATACAAGGAAGAACAGCCTCGCGAGGGTCTGCTCTTGGCTGGGGCGATGAACTGCTAGGAGGAGTTCAGCCGCCCTTCTCTCTCTCCCTCTTACTGATTCCTTGCTTGCCGAGGTCCTAGATTGCCTGATTGCTCGGCCTAGATTCCCCTCTCCCTACCCTGGGGGCGGCTAGTCCTATTTATAGGCAAAGGCCCTGGGCCTCTTCCCAAATATTGAGCGGGAAGGGCGCCAACAGTTGGCCATTTTGAAGGGGAACATCTGGTACACTTATCCTGACTAAAGTTGGTCCTCGCCTGCTAAAGGCTCTGTGGTGACGCCGTCCTGGGCTCCACGATGACCTCCTTCCCACCGTTGGACTGTTCTTGGTCTCGTTGCACCGAAATGGATGCGTTTGCTTGATCCTCTCGCCTGCGCTTGCCCCCTTTGCACCAAAGAGGAAAGGAGGACACTGCGCGGGCTGGCGCCCGCCTGGCGCCTTGGTCGTCATGGCCTGCGTCATGGACACTCGTGAGGTACCCCGCTTTGATCTCTCCGCCTCCTCGTAAGCCAGCCTGATGAGGCCGCGCCTGAGGAAGTTCCGCGTCGTCCGCCCCACGAGGCTTGGCCCCTCGCGAGGGTCTTGGGTCTTGTGTTGATGAAGATGGGCCGTGCTGGGCCCCAATTGAGCCACGCCGCAGGCCGCAGGCAGGCAAGTCTGGGGACCCCCGTTCCCAGAACGCCGACAGGTACGCTGTCATAGGTGCAAACCTCGACAGCAAATAGGAAGGCGAGCTCGTCGATTTCCTCCATGAGAATCGGGACATCTTCGCATGGTCCCCTAAAGACATGCCAGGTGTACCGACGGAATTCGCCGAGCACAAGTTACATGTCCGATCTGATGTGAAGCCCTTCAGGCAGCCCTTGCGCCGCCTATCAGAAGAGAAGAGAAGAATCGTCGGAGAAGAGATAGCCCGACTCCTAGCAGCCGGCTTCATTATGGAAGTATTCTTTCCAGAATGGCTAGCTAACCCGGTCCTGGTGCTGAAGAAGAACAAGCAGTGGCGGATGTGTATTAACTACACAAGCCTCAAGAAAGCTTGCCCCAAGGACCCATTTGCTCTGCCGAGAATTGATTAGGTGATAGACTCCACAGCCGGATGCGAGCTGTTGAGCTTCTTAGATGCATATTCACGATATCACCAGATCAAGCTGAACCCGGCTGACAGACTGAAGACCGCCTTCATCACGCCGTTTGGAGCCTTCTGCTACCCGACCATGACGTTTGGCTTGAGGAATGCCGACACCACCTTTCACGTTGCATGCAGAAGTGCCTCCTCAAGCAACTCGGCAGAAACACCCACGTTTACGTGGACGATGTGGTGGTGAAGACGGAAAAGCGTGGAACATTGCTGGAAGACCTCAAGGAGACCTTTGAGAACTTGCGCCGATTCCAGATCAAGCTCAACCCTGAGAAGTGCGTCTTCGGAGTACCAGCCGACCAGCTCCTTGGCTTCCTGGTCTCTGAACGCGGCATAGAGTGCAACCGTGTAAAGATCAAGTCCATTGAGAGGATGGAGGTACCCAGCCGACTGCTAGATGTGCAAAAGTTCACTGGCTGCTTGGCGTCCATCAGCCGATTCATCAGTCGGCTGGGCGAGAAAGCTCTCCCCTTATACCAGCTCATGAAGAAGACCACTTTTTTCGAGTGGAACCACAAGGCGGACGAAGCTTTTCTCTAGTTGAAGAAGATGTTGAGTACTCCACCCGTGCTGGCGGCTCCGACTCCTAAGGAGCCCATGCTCCTGTACATCACCGCCACCAGCCGGGTAGTCAGCACAGTCATTGTAGTGGAACGCAAGGAGGAAGGCAAGGCACTACCTGTCCAGAGACCGGTATATTACCTGAGCGAAGTACTGTCGACCTCCAAGCAGAACTACCCCCACTACCAGAAGATGTGCTATGGCATGCACTTTGCCGCCAAGAAGTTGAAGCCTTACTTTCAAGAGCATCCAATCACTGTGGTCTGCACAGCCCCACTAGCCGAGATCATTGGAAGCCGAGATGCTTCTGGCCGAGTGGCCAAATGGGCCATAGAGCTGGCTCCCTACACCATCTACTACCAGCCCCGCACCGCCATCAAGTCGCAAGCACTGGCCGACTTCCTCGTCGACTGGGCCGAGACCCAGTACCTGCCGCCAGCGCCCGACTCCACCCATTGGCGGATGCATTTCGATGGCTCCAAGATGCGCACCGGCTTGGGAGCCGGCATCATCCTCACTTCTCCTAAAGGCGACAAGCTCAAATATGCACTGCAGATCCATTTTGCCGCCTCCAACAACGTCGCCGAATACGAGGCGCTCATTCACGGGCTCCGGCTTGCCAAAGAACTTGGCATTCGCCGGATCCTGTGTTATGGCGACTCCGACTTGGTGGTCCAGCAGTCATCTGGCGACTGGGACGCCAAAGATGCAACATGGCGAGCTACCGCTTCCTTGTGCAGCAACTCAGTGGATATTTTGAGGGGTGCGAGTTCCTCCATGTGCCAAGAAACGACAACGACCAAGCAGACACCCTGGCACGAATCGGCTCCACCCGCCAAGCAATACCATCCGGCGTCGCCCTTCAGCGCCTCCTCAAGCCGTCTGTCAAGCCTTCACCAGAATTAGACTCCATCTTTGTGCCAGCTCCCCCCGAAGAAGTCGGATCCGACTCCAGAGCTCCAGCAGTTGGCACAAGAATTTTGGCAGATGGCTCCAAAAACGCCGCAGTCGAAGCCGGCCCGGGGACTTCAGAACCTGGCCCGGGGACTGCGGCGACCAGCCTGAAGACTCCAGAACTTGGCCCGGGGGCTGCACCAGTCGGCCCGGGGACTTCATCAATCCAGCAAGCGGTTGCAGACTCCAGCCCGCCGCCTCCCAGCCCAGCCGCCCTCGTCCAAGTCGCAGTTCTGGCAGTCGAAGAAATAGCAGCACCCTCATGGGCCCAGCCCATCCTCAAATTCCTGGTGAGCAAAGAGCTGCCTGCCGATGAGATCTTGGCTCGGCAAGTACAACGCCGAGCAGAATCCTACACCATAGTCAACAGAGAGCTGGTCAGGCGCAGCGTCACTTGTGTCTACCAGCGCTGCGTAGAGCCAGAGCAAGGCCAAGCAATTCTCAAAGACATCCATCAAGGCGAGTGTGGCCACCATGCGGCCTCAAGAGCACTCGTCGCCAAAGCCTTTCGACACTGTTTCTTCTGGCCGACTGCCCTGAAGAGGCCAAGGAATTGGTCCAAAAATGCAAGGGGTGCCAGAAGTTCCGCTCCAAGCCGCATCAGCCGGCTTCTGCACTCAAGACTATCCCCATCGCCTGGCCCTTTGCAGTTTGGGGCCTGGACATGGTGGGACCATTCAAGACGGCGCGAGGTGGCTTAACTCACTTACTTGTCACGGTGGACAAGTTCACCAAATGGATAGAAGCAAAGCCCATCAAGAAGTTGAATGGTCCGACTGCAGTGACTTTCATCTCCGACATCACGATTCGGTACGACATACCACACAGCATCATCACCGACAATGGCACAAATTTTGCCAAAGGCGCCTTGGCCCGTTACCCATCCGCAGTCAAACGGCCAGGTGGAGCGAGCAAACGGCCTCATCCTGTCTGGCATCAAGCCTCGACTGGTCGAATAGCTGGAGCGTTCAGCCGGCTGTTGGCTTGACGAGTTGCCAGCCGTCCTCTGGAGTCTGCGCACGACTCCAAACAAGTCAACCGGCTTCACGCCTTTCTTCCTCATCTACGGTGCTGAAGCCGTCATCCCAACGGACATAGAGTTCGACTCCCCGCGAGTCACCATGTACACCGAGGAGGAAGCAGAAGAAGCACGTCAAGACGGCGTCGATCTGCTGGAAGAGGGCCAGCTGTTGGCACTCAGCTGGTCCAGCATCTACCAGCAGAGCCTGCACCGATACTACAACAGGAAGGTCAGGCCGAGATCTTTCCAAGAGGGCGACCTTGTGCTCCGACTGATCCAGCGAACAGCCGGCCAGCACAAGCTGTCGGCACCTTGGGAAGGCCCCTTCATCATCAGCAAAGTGCTGGGCAACGACTCCTACTACCTGATCGATGCTCAGAAGCCCCGAGCACGCAAGAGGGACGACTCTGGCAAAGAGACGGAACGGCCAGGGAATGCAAATCTCCTCCGAAGATTTTACAGTTAAATGCAGTATGTACCACGCTACCCTTTGTATTAAAGTACCAAGACTTCGGGCCCCCCGAGAAGAGCTCGGGGACTGCCCTTTTTTGTTATCTATATGATAAGAATTATGCCTTCGAGTATGCTACTCTTTGTTATGCCACTTGGCACCGGGTTCGACTAGTCGGCCCGGGGACTTGCCGCTTTGCGCTATGAAATGCTTCCTGCAGCCGGACAAGTAGTTGTGGCGCCCAAACCGTCTCCTGTCAGAAGCCGCAGCTCGCAGAGCGACTGTTGGTGGGCCGGAGTAAGGAAGAATGGGCGTCCACATGAAAAATGGCTAAGGACTCAAAGCATAAACATAGCTTAAAGCCGGCTTCCAGCCTTCTTTCACAAACCGACTCTTGAGTAGTCGGCTTGCCGCCTTCTATCCGACTTTCTAAAAAACTCTAAAACGGCTAAGTACTTGCCTTCCCAAAAGTAGCCAAGCATTTGATCCAGCGGCAGTCCGCAGAGCGGCTGTCCGACTGGCAAGACGGCAACTAAGGGAAGGCGGAAAAGGAAAAAGCCAAAGGAGCAATGAGCAAGAAAAGATAGAATTCGGATAAATATTTACATAAAAAAGGCCCTTGGCTGAATCTTCGAGCAGAAGTTCAAAATACACCCCGCAGGTGGAATTGTGCAAATTAACAAATTCATTCAAAGACTACTAAAGCAGATAAAACAAAGATAAGGCGGCAGCCTAGGAAGCGGCAGACGGATTCGGAGGGTCAGAGGAGGCGGCGGTGTCAGGCGTTGGGGCAGCCGGTTGGGCAGTCTCGGCTTGATCGCCTCCGGCGGCAGCTGGCTCGGTCGCGTGCGGCTCGTTGCTGGAGGCGCGGTTGAGCTGAGGCTGGCCGTCCGCTCTGTCTTCTGGCGCCTCCGTCTCGCCTCCATCCTCCGCCTTGCCTTCCTCCTCGACGCTGGAGCCAATCACCTCCGCCGAGTCCTCGCCATAGTCTGGGTTCATCCCAAACCACTCCGGCGGTGCCTCCTCGCTGTCTTCAACCCGCTCGGGAACGAAGATGCTGGTGTCGGTGTACTCTGCGATCGCCACAGCACGCTTGACGAGGGCGTCTTCCGCGGCTACCAGCTCCGGCTGGGCCTCTGACCGGAGTGTGGCCAGCCGGTCCAGGTCCAGCCCTGGATACCACGCCTTGACGAATTCCAAGGCTCGGCGCGCTCCGGCCCGGGCCGAGGAACCCTTCCAGGCCTCAAGACGGCCAGCCGTGACCTCCAGCCAGTCGGCAGTCCGACTGGGGGTGCGCGGAGCCTGCATGTCTGGCCACAGGGCAGCGATCGCCTGGGCGCCGACACGTTGAAGCCAGCGCAACATCCGGTGGGCAGGCTGCAGACGAGCCTCAATGCTCAGAATCTGCTCGTCAAGGGTCCGGAGGGCGTCGGCGGCGACCTCCGCGCCTTCTGCCCTCCGCTTCTCGCGATCAGCCTCGATGGCTTGATTGGCGGCCTGCGCGTGGCTGGGGAAGAAGTCTACCGAGGCGAAAAGAATGAAGAACAAGTCAAAAAAACCAGGAGTCGGCCCGACCTATAGTCGGCAACTCAAAGAAGAAAAGTAAAGAAGCTCACCGTCGACGATGTCCTCGATCTCGTGGAAGCCGGAGGCCAGCAATGCCTCATTGTCAGTCCAGGAGGAGCGCTCGCTTGCGAACTCGGCCAGGAGGGCAGTCTCCTTCTCTTCCGCCTCCTCCTGCGCCTTCTTAAGCAGCTCCTTCTGCTCCGCCAGCTGTGCAGCCAGCAGGTCGCGCTCTGCGGCGAGCTTGCTGCACTCCTCCCCCTTAGCATGCAAGGCGGTGTTGGCTTCGCCCAGCTGCTGCTGAAGAGTGGTGTTGGCCTCTAAAGAAAAAGAAGAAAGAGGACGTTAAGTCGTCAAGCAAAAGAGGGTCGCCAGGAAGATCCGGCCCAACTGCTCAGCAGTCGGCCCGAATCTCGGGGACTACAGCCCGCGGGTGTGCCAGCGCGCCACCACGAAGAAGAAAGAGGACTCACTCTGGCTCTCCGACAAGTCGGCAGTCCGCTTGCCCAGCTCTTCGACGTTGCGGTTGAAGGCGGTGACGCGGAGGTTGTGATAATCCTGTGATAAGTATTTTAAACAAAAGTAAGTACTTGGAACTCGCCAAATGGAGTTCCGAGCTGCCTGCTCAGCAGCCGGCCCGAAACTCGGGGACTACACCCAGTGGGTGCGCTGGCGCGCCCCCACAGAGAAGAACAATAAAACAAAGACAAAAGAGAAAGCATACTCGGACGGCTGCCCACGACGCCAGATGCACCTTGGTGCAGTTCTGGATGGCATCGCCCTCGGCTCGCAGCTTCGTCTGGACATCCAGAAGCGCCTGGTTCAGCGGGCCCGTGCCGCCTCCTCGCACCCACCCAATGGGCGCGGCGCTCGTCGCTTCGGCGTGAGGGATCGCCGAGCTGGTGGTGCCGGTCTCCAAGGGGCGTGGCGCCGAAGTCGCCTTCTCAGGGCGGCGGCGCACTGGCGAGCTGACTTGAAGGAGTAGCTTCGCCACGGCCTCGTCTTCAGTCGGCGGCACCGGTGGGTCCACCGGCTGTTTGCCTTGCACGCTCCCAGACGGCGGCGGAGGCGGCGGTGGCGGCACATCTGCGTCCGGCATGGAGGCCTCGCCGCCCTCCCTCTCCATGATGGGGTTCTCGCCGCCGGCTTACCCAGTCTGCCCCGTGAACTCCGGAGGCGATGGCGCAGAGTTCAACGGGATGATGAACACCGCCGATTGGCGGTGCGCGCCCTCCTCAGCTTGCCGCCTTGCCGTGACGGCGGCCTCGGCCTCCTCCAGTTTTTTCTGGGCGGAGGCCTCCGCCTTCTCGGCCCCCGCCTTCTCCAGGCGGGTGGCCTCTTCCTCCTCGCGCTTCTCCTGCGCGTTCCGCTCCGTCGCCTCCTGGAGGTCGGCGGCGAGGTCAATTCGCCGAGTGGTGGCAGATGTCTCCGCCGACCCCATGACGGAGGCGGCGGCAACCCTCTCAAGAGTGAGGGGAGCCCTGAAGCGGGGGAAGCATGGAAATGACTTAGACAAGACCAACAAAGAGAAAATAAAGACAAGAGGCGGAGGCTCTTACGCAGAGACCAGCAGCGGCTTCTTCACTTCCCTACGGAAGTGGTTGGCTTTCGCGGCCACCTCTTCACGCTTGGTCGCAGCGGCCGCTCCCTTGAACTTCTTTGACCGGCCACCAAGCGTACTCGGCCGGGCCCGGCGCTTCTTCGCACCGCCTTGACCATCCAAGACGGCGGAGGAACTCGCGCTTGGCTGGCCAACCTTTGGCTGGTGGCGCGGGGCGACTTCCCCCTCGGCGTCGTCATCAGGCCAGTCGGCAAAGGTGGCCGAAGGCTTGAAGCCGCCTGCCTCTCCTCCTCCTCCTCCTTCGGCGTCGGCCCCCATCGCTGCCGCCCCCAAGTCAGGGTCGTCGATGTCGCTCTCCGCTCGGTCAGGGACGAACTGATGGGCCGGTCCCGTGGTGCCGGCCGAAGGCTGGACGAGGGGGTTCTCATGCAAAAGTTAAAAAGGTCAGACTGGACAAGTCGGATTCGGCTGCAAAAGAAACAGAAGAAGAAGAGAGACGACTTACAACAGGTGGGGGGTTGGCGCGTGAGTACGACTCCTTGCCGAACCGCCAATCCGCCATGAGACCATAGTTCACGATGTAGTTCACCGTGTCTGCCACCTCCGCGTGGGGCATGTCCTTAGAGCACATCCGACTCAGGTCCCGGTGGCCGCTCATCTGGCAGATCAGGTGAGGTCGGCCTTGGAGTGGGAGGACTCGGCGCGCCATGAAGGCGGCCAGCAAGTCGGCCCCGGTCAAGCCCTCTGACTGCGTCAGCACTCGGAGTCGCACGACGGTGGCGGCGCCAGCAGGAGACAGCGTCCTGGCTCGGTGGGACCAGCTGGGGAGCCTTCCAGCCGGCGCGCCGGCTTCGTAAGCCGGCAGATTGACCCAGTCACCTTCTGGGGCGACGTTCTTCACATAAAAGTAGGACCGCTGCCACATCTTCACCGACTTAATTAGGGCGATGGTGGGAAACGGATTGTCGGCCCCCGATCTCCGCATCGCGATGAATGCACCGCACTGGGCTGGCACGCCGGCGACGTGCGTGCCGAGCTTGGACTGGAAGAACTCCCCCCATAGCTCGATGGTGGGGAGAACGCCGAGGAAGCCTTCGCATAGGGTGGCGAAGGCAGCCAGCAACACCACCGTGTTCGGAGTAAGGTGGTGCGGCAGGAGCCCGTGAAACTCCAAGAAGGAGCGGAAGAAACCGCTCGCTGGCCGCCCCAGGCCGCGCATAAGATGCGAGCGGAATATGAACCGCTCGCCCTCCTCCGGCGCCGGCGACACTTCCCCCGCCGGCGTGGAGCGGGCCCGCACTAGGCCCTCGCCGGGGAGCCGACGCGTCTTGCGAAGGAAATCGATGTGGTCGTCGTCAACCTCGGAGCCGTCCCACACGCCGGAGCGCACGACAGGAGGCGCGACGGCGGAGGAAGAGCTTATCACTGCGGTCGTGGCGTGGTTCGACGCAGCGGCGGCGAGAGGAAGAAGAAGCAAGAGGGAGCGAAAGGGAGTAGGGAGAGTGGGCGCGTGTGCTTCACTGCCCCCTCCCCCCGCCTACTTATAGGCTCGTGGGCTGAGAAGCCGATGGGGTGGTCGTGGGATTAACTACGCCCAGGACCCCACGACCCCCACGATTTACCACACGAAGTTACTGCGTGCAGTTATGACGTGGGAACCCCAACCGTCCGCATGGCCACAACGGATCCGTTCGCATGCCGAGGCGCGGTAGTGGCGGGCCCCGCCTGTAGGCCTGTCCCGTCGCGCGCATGGGTGGGCAGACTGGCCCCGCCACGTGGTGCGTCGCGACGGGTCCGCAACGGGCGGCAGCCTGGAAGCTTAACAGGCACGCCGCCTGGATCCCGTTACGACGTTCAAACTCTTTGAGGGCAAGTCGGCTTTCTGCGAGTCCGGCTCGAGCTAGTCGGCCTGAAGGAAGACGGCGAGCAAGGCCCAGATTCAACCACCAGAGGGAAGAAACTTTTGAGGCTCCTCGACATGTTGCCCTCGGTGCCTCACCAGCTTCGGGGACTACAGTCGGAGTAATGGGCCACGGGTAGGCTAACCCGAGCCCTAAACCTTTCAAGACATCGGGCGAGCTGCGCCCCTCAAGACCCCAGGACAAAGAGCCGCCTTCTGAGAGTCGGCAGCAAGGCCGCCGACTACCCACTCGCGGCCGAGTCCCGGGGACGACTTTGAGATGAGCCGACTCTTTAACTGGCGACTTCCAGAGAAGCCGGCTATGGGTAGTCGGCCCGCAACTCCAACCACCCCATGCCCTCGTAAGGAGGGACGGGACGGGGAGTGGCCACAGTAAGGTCCACTCCGCCCCCTTTTCCAAGGGCAGGCATGGCCATAGTGCGCCGAACCGACGGAGATCTCTGTCCGGCGCAGCACTGTTGCCATGCAAGCCTTGACATCAGCCCCAGTGGGCGGAACCCTGTACCCACGATGGCCTGTCTATACGACCCAAAGACGGCGGGTCCCACCAGTCAGCGGGAGTCCAGAAGACGGCAAGAGTGCCACCAGTCGGACCCGGTGGGAGTCGGCCCCCAGGAGTCGGCCAGCCCCTCCCACGGGCCCCGCACGCCATTAACCAGACAAGATGAGGAATGGCAACAGTGATCGCCCGTCATGCGGCGGTACTGTTGCCACGACCCCACGACCAAGCCTGCGTCATTAGAAGCACGACTACAGTAATCTGTAGCCGGCAAGACCCGCCTGCGGCGGACACGGCCTGTCGGCCCCATACCGAGCCAGTCGGAGGGGCCCACCAGTCGGCGGGCCCCAGCAGTCGGCGGAGAAGACGGCGCCAGAGAGACAGACGGCTGGGACCCGCGCCCAGCCGGATTACCATTGTACCCCCGGGGGATAGGCCTATATAAACCCCCCGGGGCGCCCATGCGAAGGGGTTCGAATCCATTAGCACTAGACTAGATCATATAGGAAGGAGAGAGCTAGCCTTGCCTTCTCCTACCTCCGGGAAACAGCTCAAGGAGCAACCTTGTACACACTTTGCCATAGTGATCATGCGGAGACCCTGCAGAGCAGCAGTAGGGGTGTTATCTCCACGGAGAGCCCCGAAGCTGGGTAAGATTCACCGGCGTGCATGTCTTCGCCTTATCCCGTTTCCAGGCACCGGCGATGTTCTACTTGCCCCCACCATGATAAGCCATCCCTTGGCATATGTCGCACCCAACCCCCGACATTCTCCTTGTTGTACAAGTTGACATGACACATCAAAGCAGTGCACTCGATTTTCTCCACTATTTAGCAGATCAGTGTGCAAACCTCAATCACCAAGATGACAGGTAGGGCCAGAAGTTATTTTAATCAGAAAAAATGCTTGGAGATGGCCTCTTGGCATGGAGGCGACTCCAATGATTTTATGCTTAGAGGCATGGTCTGTAGTGTATGGCACCGACTTCTAATGCTTTAGAGGCAGCATCCCTAACATACACGGTACCCTAGGCAATGTTACTCCTCCTCCATAGCGGGTGGTATAAGGGCATCCACAATGTATGCCAAATTGGTGGTGCCAAATCCTAAAATAGCTTTTGGCATCGGTTTGATCCATTATGGAGGGTGGTGCTAAATTGAAGAAAGTGGGAACTGATGCTTCTATGTTAGCCAATGTCAAATTAGCCCAAGGCAAAATTTGGTGCCGATGCCACATCCCGTTTAATACATGAATTTGGCAGCATCACACTGTGGATGCTCTAACCGGCCCTAAAAATGGAGAGTAACTTTACACTAGTAACATAGTACTACACGCTATCGTAGACTATGTTACTACCTCCTGTACACATGAAACTTCCAAGCGAGCGTTCGGGTTGCGCTTGATGACCCACAAGTATAGGGGATCAATAAGTAAGAGTTTCATGGTGAAGTGTCATGTAGTTGACATTCACATAACACCACTATGGGAATCACAACATATACATCATCGCAATATCGAACGAATACCAAATTCACATGATTACTTATGCCAAGATTCCACCCATGTCCTCAAGAACAAAAGCAACTACTCACAAATCATATTCATGTTCAAGATCAGAGGGGTATTGAATGACATAATGGATCAGAACATATAATCTTCCACCAAATAAACCAACTAGCATCAACTACAAGATGTAATCGACACTACTAGCAACCCACAGGTACCAATATGAGGTTTCATACAAAGATTGAATACAAGAGATGAACTAGGGTTTGAGATGAGATTGTGCTGATGAAGATGTTGATGAAGATTGGTCCTCCCACGATGAGAGGGTTGTTGGTGATGACGATGACTTTGATTTCCCAGTGTCCCAGGTGGAATCGCTCCGCTGGAGAACAAAAGTGTTCCTGCCCAAGTTCCGCTTCAAGACGGCGGCGCTCTGTCATGAAATTCTTCTCCTTATTTTTTCTAGGGCAAATGGGCTTATATACCAGAAGATGGGCACCAGAGGATGGTTAGGGGCCCCACAATACACCAGGGCGGGCACCTGGGTGTCCCCCTCTGGTACTTCTTTGCTCCAGTATTTTTTATTTATTCCAAAATAATTCTTCGTAAAATTTCAGCTCATTTGGAGATGTGCATAATAGGTATCTCCGACATAGCTTTTTTAGGTCCAGAATTCCAGCTGCCGACAATCTCTCTCTTCATGTATATCTTGCATACTAAGAGACAAAAGGCATTAGAATTGCTCTACAAAGTATTATATTGATTAAAAAAGCTATAAATAACAGTAGTAATACATGATGCAAAATGGACGTATCACGCTTGGCTCTTCGCCTCTTCGGGAAGTCGAATAATGATGGTACTACTACAGTATGCTTCTAGCCATCTGACACCGACTGAACTGATACATGTCCACCGCATGCGGGAGGGAGAACATGTAGCAAAAGCTTCTCCTCGCCCTGCGAGCGACCATGCTCATGGGCGAGGGAGAGGGTGTTGTAATCAAGCTTCTCCTTGTTGTATGGTTTGACACAACACATCAAAGCAGTGCACTCGAGTATTTCAAAAGTTTGTGTTTACCGATGCATTAATTACAATGCATGCATGCATGCATGCATGCTGTGAGTTTCCTTTTGATCCTTGCATGTGTTGATTTAATGCACTTTAAAGTATGAATATGTGATGGTAAAACTTTCTAAGACTACCCACAGTGGGAGTAAACATAGATGGTAACATCATATATATCTAGGAAAAATAGATGATGTGGCAAGTAATTAATGAAGAAAAAGAGGCATGAGGTAGTATGAGGCTGATTGTAGTGGGGAGTATCATATAGTAGTATCATGCATATAATACTAGTGTATAATACTACTTCAATAATGCATAGTATCATAGGTTAGTATATCTTATGTTTCCTTATTAATTGTCATGCATGACACAAAGTAGTACATGTGACAACCTGGTTTTTGCCCATTTCTCTCTGTCTCATTTTTAGTTGGTTTGGATTTGAATTTGAAATTTTGAATCACTTCAGATGGACTTAAACACTTGGGTACCACCTTGAATTTCACCCAAGTGACTTATTTCTCTCTCTAGCCATCATTTCTTCTCTGATCCATCTCAAAATAATATTATGAATAATTTTTCTTAAATGAAAAAATATTCATTTTCCCTCTAAAACCCTAACTAGCCCATTGTGTTTCAAAGCAACCCCAATTTTTCTTGCCCACAAAAATCTGAGAAAATTCCCAAATATTCTTTGAACCCTAGGGCACCTTCTTGAGCAAAAATATTGCATCACTTTGGAATATTTTTGCTATAGAAAATATTTTCTGTTCGGGACAGAAATGGTAGTTTCTACATCAACGACCATTTTAATTGCTCAAATGTGGCTGAATTTTGTTGTGCATCACTACCCTCGTAGATGATTGCTAACCTCCAAAGCTTAGCTCCCAACTCTTAGTATTTTGACCTCAGTAAGTGCTCAAAGTTACTGTCCAGAAACTTACCAGGAAGTTAAAATCCATCTTACTGCGCCTGAGCTCAACTCAAAGTGTTGTAACCACTCAAACCAAAAAGGACTACGCGCCAAACATGAAGTTTAGGCTTAGCGCGGCCTGATGTCATAGTTCACGCGGTGACCGCGTTCGTCCAGGCGTGCTGGCATGTGGCCGACGTGCTCTGCGACGCGCCCGAGCCTCTGTTTCTCGCGTGCTCTCTTCCCCACCTGCCGCGCCTTCCCAAACTTCGCCACGATCATTGTCCCGACCCCCTTAACTCCCTCCTGGCGCTCGCCGACGCCGGAGCTCACCGCAGCGAGCACGGACGCGGTCCGGCCAACCCAACAATGTGTTGCGCACTGTGTTCGTCGCTACCCCTTGCTCCTGTGCTCGTCTCCGCTCACCCACAGTGCCCGCTTGAGCTGCGTCGCCTTCCCCCTCGCTCACTGATGCCGTTCGTCACCGGGCGCCGTGTCCAGGTGTCCTCCGGCGGAGCCCGAACCCCTCACCTCGCTCGGCTATAAATACAGCCCTTCCCAGTCTCCTCGAGCATCATCCACTCCTCACACACCCTCCACAAACCAGTAGAAGGCCATAGCCCGGCCGGGCAGGCCGCGGGCCGCCATCCCCGAGCTTGAGCTCGTCGGCGATCCCCTCGGATCGTCTCAGCAGCTCCAGCCCTTCCAGGCTCGGGCCACCCTTCCGGGGCCTCTGCCGGGCCTCGATGGTGCCGTTCCGCCTGGTTGGAGCCCCTGGTGCTGCCTCTGGTCACCGTCATCTCCAACTCCGGCGACCTCTGCTTTCTGTCACCGTTGGAGAGGCCATTTCCGACGCCGTCCGACCACCCCTAGCTAACCTACGGGTACGGGCAGGTGCGCCTTTGTCCCCTCTTTTGATCCATCCCTCTAGCTCGGGCCAAGGAGCCCTCCTCGTCGGCGTGTGCTCTGACGGAGCCTCGCCGCCCTTTGTTTTCCTCTCCCCTCCCTCTCAGCCACTCTAGTCGCGCCCGAAGCGGTACGAGTGGTGGCGTATAATATGAGAAAGAGACCTGGGGCCGTAGGTTTCTCTAGTGGCTTCTCTCGAGAAAAATAGCAAACAGTGGGTAAATGAATTACTATTGGGTAATTGATAGAACTTCAAATAATCATGACGATATCTAGGCAATGATCATTGTGTAGGCATCACGTCCAAGATTAGTAGACCGTCTCATGCCCGCATCTACTACTATTACTCCACGCATCGACCGCTATCCAGCATGCATCTAGTGTATTAAGTTCATGGAGAAATAGAGTAATGCAATAAGAACAATGACATGATGTAGACAAGATATATTTATGTAGAAATACACCCCATCGTTGTGACGCCCAGATATTTAAGCTACAGTAATTCCCTGTTAATGCTGCCACATCACCACGGTTACTGTTGTTAATCTCGCGTTAGTTCAAAATGATTCAAATTTGAGTTAAAGGCAAACCACAAAAGTTTTCAAACAATAAAAGTAAAATGTTCGGGTTGTGCCAAATAATGCGTAGGTAATTATGGTGCAGAAACCACACTTTATATATAATGCTTAAATACTCTAAAGTGATTAAAATAGTAGTTAAAATGATTAAATAAATGCCTTTGATATTTTACAAAATACTAATCTAATTTATATAGGGGTTTAAAGTTTTTGTAGCAGAGGTATAATTAGTGCTACTAATTTAGGTACAACTTTTATGTTTTATAAAAAAATTAAATAAAACACTAAAGGGAAAATAAATAAATAAAAAGAAATTATAAAGCAAAAAGAAAACCAAAAATATCCCCCCCGCTGGGCCTCGTCCCAGCTGGCCATCAGGCCAACCAGGCCGGCCCATCTAGCTACCATCCCCTTCCTCCTGTTCACAGGGGGGATCGTGGCAGAGATCCCCCGGCTGTAGCCGAGGCATGTTATCGTGGCAACCATCCGCCCTCCCCCACAGCGCCTACTTGACGCTCCGAGCCCCTTCATCGAACCCTAGCGTGCTCGTTCCCCTCCCTACTCCCCTCGTTCACCCCTCTCCCTCTCTGTCTCGTTCGCCCGAGCGCGGTCGCCGACGTACCGCCGTCGATCCCGCGGCCACCAGCCACCCCGCGCCGCCTGGAGACGTCCAGGAGGACTACCGCCGCCTGCTGGTTCCTCCACACCGATGAGCTGGAGCCGGAGGTCCACCTCGACGACGCCCGCGACACTTCTTCCCCTACGGCCGTGGACACCTCCCTGATAATTGCGTCGCCGTATCGCCATCACCAACGCCTATCCGGTCCACCCCGACCCTCCCCGAGTGCGTCAATGGTCTCGCAGTGAGCAACTCCTCCGAATCCATCCTTCCCCCGCTTCGATTCGATCGCCATTTGCCGTCCCCGGGCACATCCGAGCTCGTGCATACACGTACATACATGCGTACGTGAGTTGCTGCTGCTTAACTGCCATCTGTTGCTGCTGCGTACTGCTACCAGCGCACGCCTGCCCTGGCCTCGCCTCCGCTTGCAGCTGCTCGCCGGCCATCGCCTAGCGCTGCCTTGCTGCCGCCCGCCACCTAGCGCCACCCCTGTTGCTGCCTTTTGTTTCTGCCGCTGCTTAGCTGCTGCCCTTTGTTGCTTAGCTGCTTAGCTTCTGCCGATGCTGCTATTGTTAGCTGCTACCGTTGTTGTGCGCTACTTGCTGCTGCTAATGGCCACGACGGCCTTGCTGTGTGCGTGGGTGTGCACAGCCACCAGTGGCCGGGCGTGCAAATTAGATAAGGGACTAATTGGTAGTACTACTAGTTATGTTAGTTGCTACACTATGACATATGGGCCCCATTTGATTAAGTTATTTTTTTTATTAGATTAGATATAGCTTTATGACAGGTGGGCCTCCCTCTAATAAGCCTATTAACTGTTAAAATATTCCAAAGTATGACAATTGGGTCCCGCAGGACCTTTGACCGGTCAACCGTGGACCAGTCAGCCGCTGAGTTAGCAGTTGACTGGACCCACTGGTCAGCCTCACTGGTGCACTGCACCAGGTGCATGTACTTTCTAACTACTGATTTTCGAAATTAAAAATAAGTAAGAAAATCTAGAAAATCATTTTAAACTTTGAAATATCATAAAAAGCAAACCCTAGCTTGGATGAAAATGTTTTCTATATGAAAGTTGCTCAAAACGACGAGATGAATCCGAATATGCAGTCCATTTGTCTGCCACACGTCCCTACCATTGCGAACATGCAACAATCCTCCTCCGGTTCACTTGTCCAGAAACGCCGAACACCAGGGATACTTTCCCATATGTTTTCCTCTTTCGCCGGTATCACCTATCCCTGCGTTAGCTCACCCCTGGCACCGCGTATTGCCTTATTATTTATTTGTGATGCTTTGTTTTCTCCGTATTTACTATTTCTTCCCCCTTCTTCTTCGATAGACCCCGAGACCGGCGTTGATGCCACTGAGTATGACTACGGTGTTGACGACCCCTCCTCCTAGCTAGAGCAATCAGGCAAGCCCCCCTTGATCACCAGATATCGCCTATTCGTTCTCTCTACTGCTTGCATTAGAGTAGTGTAGCATGTTACTGCTTTCGGTTAATCCTATTCTGCTGCATAACCTGTTACTGCTGTTGTTACCTTTACTTGCAATCCTAAATGCTTAGTATAGGTTGCTAGTACTCCATCAGTGGCCCTACATTCTTGTCCGTCTGCCATGCTATACTATCGGGCCGTGATCACTCGGGAGGTGATCACGGGTATATACTATCATACATAATGTATGATACTTGTGGTGACTAAAGTCGGGTCGGCTCGTAGAGTACCCGCGAGCGATTCACGGATTGGGGGCTGAAAGGACCTTTGTCCCGACGGCCCTCTGGGTGGATCTTTGTGGCGGAGCGACATGGCAGGTTGAGACCACCTGGGTGAGAGGTGGGCCTGGCCCTGGTCGGCCTTCGTGGTTACTTTAAAATAACACGCTTAACAAGATCTTGGTATTTGATCTGAGTTGGGTCGTTGACTTTATATGCACTAACCGCCACGTGGGACAAGATATGGGCAACCGGCGTCGTGGTACCAGCCGAAGCTCTTTTTGACGTCAGCGACTGAGAGGCGCGCGCTGATGACCCACAAGTATAGGGGGTCTATCATAGTCCTTTCGATAAGTAAGAGTGTCGAACCCAACGAGGAGCAGAAGGAAATGATAAGTGGTTTTTAGCAAGGTATTCTCTGCAAACACTAAAATTATAGGTAACAGATAGTTTTGTGATAGGATAATTTGTAACGAGAAACAAGTAACAAAAGTAAATGAAGTGTAGCAAGGTGGCCCAATCCTTTTTGTAGCAAAGGACAAACCTGGACAAACTCTTATATAGAGAAAAGTGCTCCCGAGGACACATGGGAATTATCGTCAAGCTAGTTTTCATCACGTTTATATGATTCGCGTTCGGTACTTTGATAATTTAATATGTGGGTGGACCAGTGCTTGGGTGCTGCCCTTAATTGGACAAGCAATCCACTTATGATTAACTCCTATTGCAAGCATCCACAACTACAAAAGAAGTATTAAGGTAAACCTAACCATAGCAGGAAACATATGGATCCAAATCAGCCCCTTACGAAGCAACGCATAAACTAGGGTTTAAGCTTCTATCACTCTAGCAACCCATCATCTACTTATTACTTCCCAATGCCTTCCTCTAGGCCCAAACAATGGTGAAGTGTCATGTTGTCAACGTTCACATGACACCACTAGAGGAGAGACAACATACATCTCATCAAAATATCGAACGAATACCAAATTCCCATGACTACAAATAGCAAGACTTCTCCCATGTCCTCAGGAACAAATGTGACTACTCACAAAGCATATTCATGTTCATAATCAGAGGAGTATTAATATGCATAAAGGATCTGAACATATGATCTTCCACCAAATAAACCAACTAGCATCAACTACAAGGAGTAATCAACACTACTAGCAACCCACAGGTACCAATCTC
Source organism: Triticum urartu (assembly GCF_003073215.2). Classification (NCBI taxonomy): domain Eukaryota; kingdom Viridiplantae; phylum Streptophyta; class Magnoliopsida; order Poales; family Poaceae; genus Triticum; species Triticum urartu. The sequence continues at coordinate 464,533,099 of NC_053028.1, forward strand.
AGACTTAGAGACAAGAATTGGATACAAGAGATGAACTAGGGTTTGAGAGGAGATGGTGCTGGTGAAGATGTTGATGGAGATTGGCCCCCTCCCGATGAGAGGAGCGTTGGTGATGATGATGGCGATGATTTCCCCCTCCCGGAGGGAAGTGTCCCCGGCAGAACAGCTCCGCCGGAGCCCTAGATTGGTTCCGCCAAGGTTCCGCCTCGTGGCGGCGGAGTCTCATCCCGAAAGCTTGCTTGTTATTTTTCTTCGAAGAAAGACTTCATATAGCAGAAGATGGACACTGGTGGGCCACCAGGGGACCCATGAGGCAGGGGGGCGCACCCAGGGGGTAGGGCGCGCCCCCACACTTGTGGCCAGGGTGTGGGCCCCCTTTGGTATTTTTTCCGCTCAATATTTTTTATTATTTCCAAAAATAACTTTCGTGGAGTTTCAGGACTTTTGGAGTTGTGCAGAATAGGTCTCTAATATTTGCTCCTTTTCCAGCCCAGAATTCCAGCTGCCGGCATTGTCCCTGTTCATTTAAACCTTGTAAAATAAGAGAGAATAGGCATAAGTATTGTGACATAATGTGTAATAACATCCCATAATGCAATAAATATCGATATAAAAGCATGATGCAAAATGAACGTATCAACTCCCCCAAGCTTAGACCTCGTTTGTCCTCAAGCGGAAGCCGATAACGATAAATATGTCCACATGTTTAGAGGTAGAGGTGTCGATAAAATAAAATACGAACATGAGGGCATCATGATTATTCTTATAACAGCATCATATATGGATATTGTCATATGATTTCTTATGCTCAAGTAATAATCTATTCTCAATGCAAAGTATGAATCAGAAACTTTATTGAGAACTAACAAACTATAATCTCAGTCATTGAAGCAATTGCAATTTATCATAACTTCAGAAAGAGTCTATGTCAGAGCTTTTTAGCAAGTCCACGTACTCAACTATCATTTAGTCTTTCACAATTGCTAACACTCACGCAATACTTGTGGTTACGGAGTTTCAATCGGACACAGAGAAAGATAGGGGCTTATAGTTTCGCCTCCCAACCTTTTACCTTAAGGTTAATGTCAACAATAATAGCTCATGCTAACTTACATCCAATTAGATATATCTATTAGGATCTTTCCAACACACTGTGCCTGCCAAAAGGATAAAATGTAAAAATAAAAGGTGAAGATCACCATGACTCTTGCATAAGGTAGAATATAATAATAAAAGATAGGCCCTTCGCAGAGGGAAGCAGAGGTTGCCATGCACTTTCAGGGTTGGATGCACAAAATCTTAATGCGAAAGAACATCACTTTATATTGCCACTTGTGATATGAACCTTTATTATGCAGTCCGTCGTTTTTATTTCTTCCACATCACAAGATCGTATAAAGCTTATTTTCTCCTCACTAATCAATCATACATATTTAGAGATCAATTTTTATTGCTTGCACCGATGACAACTTACTTGAAGGATCTTACTCAATCCATAGGTAGATATGGTGGACTCTCATGGCAAAACTAGGTTTAAGGGTATTTGGAAGCACAAGTAGTATCTCTACTTGGTGCAAAGAATTTGGCTAGCATGAGGGGGAAAGACAATCTCAACATGTTGGATGATCCTTGACACTATACTTTATCTCAGATATAAGAAAACTTAACCCATTACGTTGTCTTCCTTGTCCAACATCAACTCTTTAGCATGCCATATTTTAGTGAGTGCTCCCAATCATAAAAGATGTCCAAGATAGTATATTTATATGTGAAACCTCTCTTTCTTTATTACTTCCTATTAATTGCAACGATGACCAAAGCTATGTTTGTCAACTCTCAACAACTTTTAATCATCATACTCTTTCTATGTGAAGTCATTACTCTCCATAAGGTCAATATGATCTCTTTGTTTCTTTTTATTATTTTGTTTTGTTTTATTCACTCAAGATCATGGCAAAATAATCAAGCCCTTGACCCAGCACTAATCTTTATTATATAGCTCACGAACTCGATTACATAGAGGGATCATAAAACAAAACTCAAAACTAAATCATGCCAAATTTTTTTATTCTACTAGATCAAGATACTACTAAAATGATCGAACTAAGAAAAACGGTAAAGATAGAGATGTGATGGTGATACGGTACCGGGGCACCTCCCCCAAGCTTGGCGGATGCCAAGGGGAGTGCCCATACCCACGTGATTATGTCTCCTTCTTCAGAGATGGTGATGAGATATTCTTAGCGATGATGCCCCTCAGGATACGATTCTCCTCCTCGAGCTTATTGACTTGCTGCTTGAGGTCAATTATTTCCTTACGAAGCTTTCCTGTAACGGCCAGAGCTCCTTGCACCCAAGGGTGTTGCATAGCTGCGGGAGAACAAGTGACACTATTCTTCATATTTTCATAAGAAAGAAATCTAACATTGGAAGGGATAACCGAGTTTGGAATAGCCGAGCTCTGTAGTTCCCCCATTGTGAATCCAGCTTGGAAGCGAGAAGTGTCCTCCTGATCCTCCTCCATGGCGTCTACCCTCTTCAAATCAGTCTCCATCTCTTCCTCCGTTGCTGGCCCAAAGTGGTCAGCATCGCTGTTTGTGCTTGATCTCGATGCCAGATGAGACACCCGGCTCTCCCCGACTGACTCTTGAGAAGACATCTTGCTCTAATCTGCAGCAGCAATAGGTCGAAACAAAAATAGAGGATATTTGCGTGATACCGGAGTCAAAACCTTCGGGAGATTATATAATGAATTTTTACCGACCAAAATACGTAACATGCAAGAAAACGGAGTCCGGAGAGCGCACAAGGTGCCCACGAGGCAGGGGGCGCGCCCAGGGGGTAGGGCGCGCCCTCCACCCTCGTGGAGACCTCATGTCCTTCCCGGACTGCTTCTTATTTTTCTAATTTTCTAAATATTCCAAAACAGAGAAAAATTGCTATTAGAACTGTTTTGGAGTCGGTTTACTTACCGTACCACATACCTATTCCTTTTCGGAGTCTGAAACATTCCGGAAAGTTCCCTTATGTATTCCTCCGGGGTTACGGTTTCAATAACATTGGTTTCAACATTTATAGGATTACCTAAGATATAATGTTTGATTCTTTGACCGTTCACCACCTTCGGATTTGTGCCTTCGAAGTTGTTGATTTTTATGGCACCGGAATGATAGACCTCCTTGATAACGTAAGGACCTTCCCATTTAGAGAGAAGTTTTCTTGCAAAAAATCTTAAACGAGAGTTGTATAACAATACATAATCACCTACATTAAACTCATGCTTTTGTATTCTTTTGTCATGCCATCTTTTAACTTTTTCTTTAAACAACTTGGCATTTTCATAAGCTTGGGTTCTCCATTCATCAAGTGAGCTGATGTCAAATAACCTCTTCTCACAGGCAAGTTTGAAATCGTAATTGAGCTCTTTAATAACCCAATAAGCCTTATGTTCTAGTTCGAGAGGTAAGTGACATGCTTTTCCATAAACCATTTTATACGGAGACATACCCATAGGATTTTTGTATGCAGTTCTATATGCCCATAATGCATCATCAAGTTTCTTGGACCAATTCTTTCTAGATCTATTACCAGTCTTTTGCAAAATTAATTTAAGCTCTCTATTACTCAATTCTACTTGACAACTAGACTGTGGGTGATAAGGAGATGCAATTCTATGATTAACATCATATTTAACAAGCATTTTACGGAAAGCACCATGAATAAAATGTGAACCACCATCAGTCATTAAATATCTAGGGACGCCAAACCTTGGAAAAATAACTTATTTAAGCATCTTAATAGAGGTGTTATGATCAGCACTACTAGTTGGAATAGCTTCTACCCACTTAGTAACGTAATCAACAGCAACTAGAATATGTGTATATCCATTAGAGGCAGGAAACGGTCCCATATAATCAAAGCCCCAAACATCAAATGGTTCAATAACAAGTTAATAGTTCATGGGCATTTCTTGACGTCTACTAATATTACCAATTCTTTGACATTCATCACAAGATAAGACAAACTTACGGGCATCCTTGAAGAGAGTAGGCCAATAAAAACCGGATTGCAATACCTTATGCGCAGTTCTATCTCCAGCATGGTGCCCTCCAGAAGCCTCGGAGTGACACTTGCGTAGGATCTGTTCCTATTCATGCTCAGGTACACAACGTCTATTGACACCATCTACTCCTTCTTTATAAAGATGTGGGTCATCCCAAAAGTAATGCCTCAAATCATAGAAAAACTTTTTCTTTTGCTGGTATGTGAAACTAGGTAGTATAAATTTAGCAACAATGTAATTAGCATAATCAGCACACCATGGAGCAGTACGAGAAGCATTTATGACATTTAATTGCTCATCAGGAAAGCTATCATCAATAGGTAGTGGGTCATCAAGAACATTTTCCAACCTAGACAAGTTGTCTGCAACGGGGTTCTCAGCTCCCTTTCTATCAATAATATGCAAATAAAATTCTTGTTGCAAGAAAACCCATCTAATAAGTCTAGGTTTAGCATCTTTATTTTCCATAAGGTATTTAATAGCAGCATGATCCATGTGAATAGTTACTTTAGAATCAACAATATAAGGTCTGAACTTATCACAAGCAAATACAACTGCTAAGAATTCCTTTTCGGTAGTGGCATAATTTCTCTGGGCATTGTCTAGAGTTTTACTAGCATATTGGATAACATTTAATTTCTTATCACCTCTTTGCCCTAGAACAACACCTACAGCATAATCACTAGCATCACACATAATTTCAAAAGGTAAATTCCAATCAGGTGGCTAAACAATAGGCGCAGAGATCAATGCTTTCTTAAGTATTTCAAATGCTTCTACACAATCATCATCAAAGACAAATGGTATATCTTTTTGTAATAGATTAGTCAGAGGCCGAGAGACTTTTGAGAAGTCCTTAATGAACCTCCTATAAAACCCGACATGACCAAGGAAACTTCTTATACCTTTGATGTCCTTGGGAAATGGCATCTTTTTAGTAGCATCAACTTTAGCTTTATCAACTTCAATACCTCTTTCAGAAATTTTATGCCCCAAGACAATACCTTCATTAACCATAAAGTGGCACTTTTCCCAATTCAAGACAAGATTAGTTTCTTCACATCTCTGCAAAACTCGATCAAGGTTGCTCAAGGAATCATCAAACGAGGATCCATAAACGCAGAAATCGTCCATGAAAACCTCACAAATCTTTTCACAAAAAGTCAGAGAATATAGCCATCATGCATCTTTGAAAGGTAGCAGGTGCATTACATAAACCAAAAGGCATACGTCTATAAGCAAAAGTACTGAACGGACAAGTAAAAGTGGTCTTAGCTTGATCATCAGCTGACACAGGTATTTGAGAGAAACCAGAATAACATCTAGAAAGCAAAAATGTGTATGTTTGGATAATCTTCCTAGCATTTGATCAATAAAAGGTAAGGGGTAATGATCTTTTTTAGTAGCCTTATTTAATTTGCGGAAATCAATTACCATCCTATAACCTATAATAATTCTTTGCGGAATCAATTCATCTTTATCATTAGGAATGACAGTAATACCTCCCTTCTTAGGGACACAATGGTCAGGACTTACCCACTCACTATCAGCAACGGGATAAATTATACCTGCCTCAAGGAGCTTTAGTATTTCTGTTCTCACCACTTATTTCATCTTAGGATTCAGCCGTCGTTGATGATCAATAACTGGTTTGGCATCTTTTTTCCAAATTTATTTTGTGTTGGCATCGAGTGGGACTAGTGCCCTTAAGATCATCAAGAGTATATCCAATAGCAGCACGGTGCTTCTTCAGAGTTTTCAATAATTTTTCTTCCTCCTTCTTTGAAAGGTTAGCACTAATAATAATAGGATATATCTTCTTTTCATCAAGATAAGCATATTTAAGAGTATCAGGCAGTGGTTTAAGCTCAAACACGGGATCACCCTTGGGTGGAGGAGGATCCCCTAAGATTTCAACAGGCAAGTTGTTTTTCAGAATAGGACCCTATTTAAAGAACACTTCATCTATTTCCCTTCTTTCATTCATAAACATATCATTTTCATGGTCTAGCAAATATTGTTCTAAAGGATCACTAGGAGGCACAGCAATAGAAGCAAGACCAATAATTTCATCTTTACTAGGAAATTCCTCTTCACGGTGTTGTCTACGAAATTTAGAGAAATTAAACTCATGAGACATATCACCTAGACCAATAGTAACAACATCCTTTTCGCAATCTATTTTAGCATTAACAGTGTTCAAGAAGGGTCTAGCAAATATAATGGGACAAAAGCTATCTTGTGGGGAACCAAGAACAAGAAAATCAGCAGGATATCTAGTTTTTCCACACAAGACTTCAACATCTCTAACAATTCCCATTGGTGAAATAGTATCTCTATTGGCAAGTTTAATTGTGACAACAATTTCTTCTAGCTCAGCAGGTGCAATATCATGCATAATTTCTTTGAATAAGTCAATAGGTATTGCACTAGCACTAGCACCCATGTCACATAAGCCATGATAACAATGATCTCCTATTTTAATGGAAATAATAGGCATGCCTACCACAGGTCTATGTTTATCTTTAGCACAAGGTTTAGCAATTCTAGCAGTTTCATCACAGAAATAAATAACATGCCCATCAATATTATCAGCCAAGAGATCTTTAACAATAGCAATATTAGGTTCAACTTTAACTTGCTCAGGAGGTGTATAAGTTCTAATATTGCTTTTACGAACCACAGTTGAAGCTTTAGCATGATCCTTTATTCTAATTGGGAAAGGTGGTTTCTCAACATAAGCAGTAGGAACAATAGGATTAGTATAAGTGATAGTCTTTTCTTCAACTTTAATAGGTGCAGCTACTTTTACTTCTATGGGAGGATGATATTTAAACCACTTCTCCTTAGGGAGATCAACATGAGTAGCAAAAGATTCACAGAAAGAAGCTACTATCTCAGAGTCAATTCCATATTTAGTGCTAAATTTATGGAAAACATCGATATCCATAAAAGATTTAACGCGATCAAACTTAGGTGTCATACCTGACTCCTTACCTTCGTCGAGGTCCCAATCTTCAGAGTTGCATTTAATTCTTTCCAATAAATCCCATTTGTATTCAATAGTCTTCATCATAAAAGAGCTAGCACAAGAAGTATCGAGCATGGTGCGATTGTTATCAAAAAGCCGAGCATAAAAAATTTGAATAATCATTTCTCTTGAGAGCTCATGATTGGGGCATGAATATAACATTGATTTAAGCCTCCCCCAAGCTTGAGCGATGCTTTCTCCTTCACGAGGCCAAAAATTATATATATAATTACGATCACAATGAAGAAGATGCATAGGATAAAACTTCTGATGAAATTCACATTTCAATCGTTTGTAGTTCCATGATCCCATATCATCACATAGCCTATACCATGTCAATGCATCTCCCTTCAAAGATAAAGGGAAGACCTTCTTCTTAATAACATCATCGGGCATACCTGCAAGCTTAAATAATCCACAAACCTCATCCACATAGATTAGGTGCTCATCAGGATGTAATGTTCCATCTCCTACAAAAGGATTAGCTAGCAGTTTTTCTACCATACCCGAAGGAATTTCAAAGTAGACATTTTCATTTTCAGTAGGTTCAGTAGGTTGAGGAGCAACTCTTTGCTCTGCTAGTCCGGGCAAAAATACCCCGAACAAGCCCCTCAGAGGATTACTTTCCATAGTAACAAGTGACAGTAAATTTCAGCACACTATATAAATTTTTCCTTACCAAATTACACCTACCAAAGGCGCTTCACTCCCCGGCAACAGCGCCAGAAAAGAGTCTTGATGACCCACAAGTATAGGGGGTCCACGTAGTCCTTTCTATAAGTAAGAGTGTCGAACCCAACGAGGAGCAGAAGGAAATGATAAGCGGTTTTCAGCAAGGTATTCTCTGCAAAGACTAAAATTATAGGTAACCGATAGTTTTGTGATAGGATAATTTGTAACGAGCAACAAGTAAAAAAAGTAAATAAAGTGCAGCAAGGTGGCCCAATCCTTTTTGTAGCAAAGGACAAGCCTGGACAAACTCTTATATAGAGAAAATCGTAAAGCTAGTTTTCATCATGTTCATATGATTCGCGTTCGGTACTTTGATAATTTGATATGTGGGTGGACCGGTGCTTGGGTGCTGCCCTTACTTGGACAAGCAACCCACTTATGATTAACTCCTATTGCAAGCATCTGCAACTACAAAAGAAGTATTAAGGTAAACCTAACCATAGCATGAAACATATGGATCCAAATGAGTCCCTTGCGAAGCAACACATAAACTAGGGTTTAAGCTTATGTCACTCTAGCAACCCATCATCTACTTATTACTTCCCAATGCCTTCCTCTAGGCCCAAACAATGGTGAAGTGTCATGTAGTCGACGTTCACATGACACCACTAGAGGAGAGAGAACATACATCTCATCAAAATATCGAATGAATACCAAATTCACATGACTACTAATAGCAAAACTTCTCCCATGTCCTCAGGAACAAACGTAGCTACTCACAAAGCATATTCATGTTCATAATCAGAGGAGTATTAATATGCATAAAGGATCTGAACATATGATCTTCCACCAAATAAACCAACTAGCATCAACTACAAGGAGTAATCAACACTACTAGCAACCTACAGGTACCAATCTCAGACTTAGAGACAAGAATTGGATACAAGAAATGTACTAGGGTTTGAGAGGAGATGGTGCTGGTGAAGATGTTGATGGAGATTGGACCCCTCCCGATGAGAGGAGCATTGGTGATGACAATGGTGATGATTTCCCCCTCCCAGAGGGAAGTGTCCCCGGCAGAACAGCTTCGCCGGAGCCCTAGATTGGTTCCGCCAAGGTTCCGCCTCGTGGCGACGGAGTCTCGTCCCGATAGCTTGCTTGTAATTTTTCTTCGGACGAAAGACTTCATATAGCAGAAGATGGACATCAGAGGGCCACCAGGGGACCCACGAGGTAGGGGGCGCGCCCAGGGGGGTAGGGCGCGCCCCCACCCTCGTGGCCAGGGTGTGGGCCCTCTGGTATTTCTTTCGCTCAATATTTTTTTATTATTTCCAGCTGCCGGCATTCTCCCTCTTCATGTAAACCTTGTAAAATAAGAGAGAATAGGCATAAGTATTGTGACATAATGTGTAATAACAGCCCATTATACAAGAAATATCGATATAAAAGCATGATGCAAAATGGACGTATCACGCGTCGGGTTGGACTGGAACGCCTGCTCTTGTATAAGGGAGACTAGGTCTGCTCGCCGGCCACGTACGCAACGTGCAGGTGGGCAATGGGCGATGGGCCCAGACCCCTGCGCGCATAGGATTTAGACCAGCGTGCTGACCTCTCTGTTGAGTCTAGGTGGGGCTGCGACGTTTTGATCTCCTGAGGCCGGACATGACCCTGGAAAGTGTGCCTGGCCAGAGGGATCGAGCATGTCTGGTAATGTGGTGCACCCCTGCAGGGAAGTTGATCTATTCGAATATTCGTGTCCACGGTAACAGGCGACCCGGAGTTGTACCTTGACCTTATGACAACTAGAACCGGATACTTGATAAAACACACCCTTCCAAGTGCCAGATATAACCCGATGATCGCTCTCACATAGGGCGACGAGGGGAGGATCACCGGGTAGGATTATGCTATGCGATTATACTTGGTGAACTTACCATCTACTCTCTTCTACATGCTGCAAGATGGAGGCTGCCAGAAGCGTAGTCTTCAACAGGACTAGCTATCCCCCTCTTATTCTGGCATTCTGCAGTTCAGTCCATCGATATTGCCCCTTTACACAGATACCCATGCATATGTAATGTAGATCCTTGCTTGCGAGTACTTTGGATGAGTACTCACGGTTGCTTTTCTCCCTCTTTTCCCCATTTCATTTCCCCTCGGTTGTCGTAAACAGATGCTGGAGCCCAGGAGCCAGACGCCACCGTTGACAATGACTCCTACTACACCGGAGGTGCCTACTACTACGTGCAGGCCGCTGGCGACGACCAGGAGTAGTTTAGGAGGATCCCAGGCAGGAGGCCTGTGCCTCTTTCGATCTGTATCCCAGTTTGTGCTAGCCTTCTTAAGGCAAACTTGTTACTTATGTCTCTACTCAGATATTGTTGCTTTCGCTGACTCATCTATGATCGAGCACTTGTATTCGAGCTCTCGAGGCCCCTGGCTTGTATTATGATGCTTTTATAACTTATTTTATTTTAGAGTTGTGTTGTGATATCTTCCCATGAGTCCCTGATCTTGATCGTACATGTTTGCGTGTATGATTAGTGTACAATTGAATCGGAGGCGTCACAAGTTGGTATCAGAGCCGGCTGCCTGTAGGAATCCGCCTTCCACACTCCTTGGCCGAAGTCGAGTCTAGTCATACTAACATGGTTGTGTGGCTTACGAGCCCACGTCGCCATTTGGGTGGTATTAGGATCTTTTATTCCTCGCCTTTACTCTGGGAATCTGATCTCTCTACTATTCGGGTTAACTGAATTTGCTAACTCTGACATTAGGATCTCGTGATCGCATCCACCCGGAGAGCCCCCTATAACAGAGGATCGCCTGCTGCACCAGAAGATTCCGAAGATACTGAAGGAAATATGCCCTAGAGGCAATAATAAAGTTATTATTTATTTCCTTATATCATGATAAATGTTTATTATTCATGCTAGAATTGTATTAACCAGAAACATAATACATGTGTGAATACATAGACAAACAGAATGTCACTAGTATGCCTCTACTTGACTAGCTCGTTAATCGAAGATGGTTATGTTTCCTAACCATAGACATGAGTTGTCATTTGATTAAACGGGATCCCATCATTAGGAGAATGATGTGATTGACATGACCCATTCCGTTAGCTTAGCACACGATCATTTAGTATGTTGCTATTGCTTTCTTCATGACTTATACATGTTCCTATGACTATGAGATTATGCAACTCCCGTTTATCGGAGGAACACTTTGTGTGCTACGAAATGTCACAACGTAACTGGGTGATTATAAAGGTGCTCTACAGGTGTCTCCGAAGGTACTTGTTGGGTTGGCGTATTTCGAGATTAGGATTTGTCACTCCGATTGTCGGAGAGGTATCTCTGGGCCCTCTCGGTAATGCACATCACTTAAGCCTTGCAAGCATTGCAACTAATGAGTTTGTCGCGGGATGATGTATTACGGAACGAGTAAAGGGACTGGCCGGTAACGAGATTGAACTAGGTATTGAGATACCGACGACCGAATCTCGGGAAAGTAACATACCGATGACAAAGGGAACAACGTATGTTGTTATGCGGTTTGACCGATAAAGATCTTCGTAGAATATGTAGGAGCCAATATGAGCATCCAGGTTCCGCTATTGGTTATTGACCGGAGACGTGTCTCGGTGATGTCTACATAGTTCTCGAACCCGTAGGGTCCGCACGCTTAACGTTACGATGACAGTTATATTATGAGTTTATATGTTTTGATGTACCGAAGGTTGTTCGGAGTCCCGGATGTGATCACGGACATGACGAGGAGTCTCTAAATGGTCGAGACATGAAGATTGATATATTGGAAGCCTATGTTTGGATATCGGAAGTGTTCCGGGTGAAAACGGGTTTTACTGGAGTACCGGAGGGGTTACCGGAAGCCCCCGAAGGCTATTGGGCCTTATGGGCCCAAGTGGAGGAAGAGGAGAGGCGGCCAAGGGGCAGCCGCGCGCTCCTCCCCCCTAGTCCGAATTGGACAAGGAGGGGGGGGGCGGCGCCCCCCCCCCCTTTCCTTTCCCCTCTCTCCTCCTTCCCCCCAAGTCCTAATCCAACTAGGAAAAAGGAGGGGAGTCCTACTCCCAGTGGGAGTAGGACTCCTCCGGCGTGCCCTCTCCCCTGGCCGGCCGCACCCCCCTTGCTCCTTTATATACGGGGGCAGGGGGCTCCCCATAGACACAACAATTGATCTGTTTGATCTTTTAGCCGTGTGCGGTGCCCCCCTCCACCATAGTCCACCTCGATAATACTGTAGCGGTGCTTAGGTGAAGCCCTGCGTCAGTAGAACATCAACATCGTCACCACGCCGGCGTGCTGACAAAACTCTCCCTCAACACTCGGCTAGATCGGAGTTCGAGGGACGTCATTGGGCTGAACGTGTGCTGAACTCGGAGGTGTCGTACGTTTGGTACTTTATCGGTTGGATCGTGAAGACATACGACTACATCAACCGTGTTGTGCTAACGCTTCTGCTTTCGGTCTACGAGGGTACGTAGACAACACTCTCCCCTCTCGTTGCTATGCATCACCATGATCTTGCGTGTGCATAGGATTTTTTTTTTGAAATTACTACGTTCACCAACAGTGGCATCCGAGCCTGGTTATATGCGTTGATGTTATATGCACGAGTAGAACACAAGTGAGTTGTGGGTGATATAAGTCATACTGCTTACCAACATTTCATACTTTGGTTCGGCAGTATTGTTGGATGAAGCGGCCCAGACCGACATTACGCATACGCTTACGCGAGACTGGTTCTACCGACGTGCTTTGCACATAGGTGGCTGGTGGGTGTCAGTTTCTCCAACTTTAGTTGAACCGAGTGTGGCTACGCCCGTTCCTTGCGAAGGTTAAAACAACACCAACTTGACAAACTATCATTGTGGTTTTGATGCGTAGGTAAGAACGGTTCTTGCGAAGCCCGTAGCAGCCACGTAAAACTTGCAACAACAAAGTAGAGGACGTCTAACTTGTTTTTGCAGGGCATGTTGTGATGTGATATGGTCAAGACATGATGCTAAATTTTATTGTATGAGATGACCATGTTTTGTAACCGAAGTTATCGGCAACTGGCAGGAGCCATATGGTTGTCACTTTATTGTTTGCAATGCAATCGCCCTATAATGCTTTACTTTATCACTAAGCAGTAGCGATAGTCGTAAGAAGCATAAGATTGGCGAGACGACAACGATGCTACTATGGAGATCAAGGTGTCGCACCGGTGACGATGGTGATCATAACGGTGCTTCAGAGATGGAGATCACAAGCACAGGATGATGATGGCCATATCATATCACTTATATTGATTGCATGTGATGTTTATATTTTATGCATCTTATCTTGCTTTGATTGACAGTAGCATTATAAGATGATCTCTCACTAAATTTCAAGATAAAAGTTTTCTCCCTGAGTATGCACCGTTGCCAAAGTTCGTCGTGCCATACACCACGTGATGATCGGGTGTGATAAGCTCTACGTCCATCTACAACGGGTGCAAGCCAGTTTTGCACACGCAGAATACTCAGGTCAAACTTGACGAGCCTAGCATATGCAGATATGGCCTCGGAACACTGAGACCGAAAGGTCGAGCGTGAATCATATAGTAGATATGATCAACATAGTGATGTTCACCATTGAAAACTACTCCATTTCACGTGATGATCGGTTATGGTTTAGTTGATTTGGATCACGTGATCACTTAGAAGATTAGAGGGATGTCTTTCTAAGTGGGAGTTCTTAAGTAATATGATTAATTGAACTTAAATTTATCATGAACTTAGTACCTGATAGTATCTTGCTTGTCTATGTTGTTTGTAGATATATGGCCCGTGCTGTTGTTCCGTTGAATTTTAATACGTTCCTTGAGAAAGCAAAGTTGAAAGATGATGGTAGCAATTACACGGACTGGGTCCATAACTTGAGGATTATCCTCATTGCTGCACAGAAGAATTACGTCCTGGAAGCACCGCTGGGTGCCAGGCCTGCTGCTGGAGCAATACCAGATGTTATGAACGTCTGGCAGAGCAAAGCTGATGACTACTCAATAGTTCAGTGTGCCATGCTTTACGGCTTAGAACCGGGACTTCAACGACGTTTTGAACGTCATGGAGCATATGAGATGTTCCAGGAGTTGAAGTTAATATTTCAAGCAAATGTCCGGATTGAGAGATATGAAGTCTCCAATAAGTTCTATAGCTGCAAGATGGAGGAGAATAGTTATGTTAGTGAGCATATACTCAAGATGTATGGGTATAATAATCACTTGATTCAACTGGGAGTTAATCTTCCGGATGATAGCGTCATTGACAGAATTCTCCAATCACTGCCACCAAGCTACAAGAGCTTCGTGATGAACTATAACATGCAAGGGATGGATAAGACGATTCCCGAGCTCTTCGCAATGCTAAAATGTCATGCCCAAGATGCGACCCTATCCTAAAGGAACTCGAAGGTCCCACCAAGGATAGAAGCGCATCTTGAAGACGCTTTTGCAAGGTGGATATCATTACATCAACATTACATAATAGATGGGTGAGAATGCTATAGCGGTGCTTAGGCAAAGCCCTATGTCGGTAGAACATCAACATCGTCACCACGCCGTCGTGCTGACGAAACTCTCCCTCAACACTCGGCTGGATCGGAGTTCGAGGGACGTCATCGGGCTGAACGTGTGCTGAACTCGGAGGTGCCGTACATTCGGTACTTGATTGGTCGGATCATGAAGACGTACGACTACATCAACCGCGTTGTGCTAACGCTTCCGCTTTCGGTCTACGAGGGTATGTAGACAACACTCTCCCCTCTCGTTGCTATGCATCACCATGATCTTGCGTGTGCGTAGGAATTTTGTTGAAATTACTATGTTCACCAACAGATACCCTCTGATGTTCTCTCGAGACTTTGTGCCTGTCATTTTTGCAATTCCCTAGCACCGAGACATCCCTATGGATAACTACTTATACTTGCCATCCATATGTTTATTCTTGATTACTCTTGTTAGTGCAAGATACCCTGAACTACTTCCCGCTATTCCAAGAATCCTTTGTGCTTACTGCCTTGCAACTCTTTTCTGCATGATTGCACCTACAAATAATTCCTCACACTTGTCGAGGATTTGTTCCTTCCTAGTTGTTCTTGTGCTACACAATTCTTCGAAATACTACCCAGTTTTCGGAAAATCCTCAGCAGCCTATTGCTCCTGAATTCCTTGCCTTCCTGCATTATGGTTAAATCCATATTTCTAGTAATCTCCGTTGACATCCTTTGTCACTAATATTTCGAATTCCTTGATTCAATATGTTGCGAATGCTCGCAATCCTCAATCAGATCCTAAAATTCATCCTTTCGGCTCAGACGTCATTTTGAACAGGAGCTGGTTGTCGACCAATCGAGTTACCATCGGTGGTACCCCTAAGCCTACTCAATGTATCCATCCTTGATTAGAGCGTTTGCTCCTGATCCTTTGTTATTTAATCGTTGAATTATTCAGATGTTCTATAAACTGATACATTTGCATTCTTTCTTTCTCGTATTGGGTACTGATACTCACATCAGCTCCGTTGTGGATCGCCATATTCGCTGTTAAATTATTATCCGACAATGTCCTTCATAATTAATCACCTTGTGAGTTCTTTCTCCGATACATAATGCCTTTAGTAAATTATATCCTCTCCGTTGGTCAACCATGCTCTGCTTTCGAGCTTCTGTTTATTACTCTTGAAGGTTTTGTTCTATGTTCCTAAGATGCCCCGATGGGTTGAACCAATGCCTTCCCTAATATGTATGAACCCGGGAACTTCTACCGGTCATACTCTACTGGTGTTATGCCAGATAAATTTCAACACTACAACTTCGTCGAAGGCGAGGAGTGATTGAAAGGTTATACATTGGAGAAGTGGGAGTAGACCTTGAACTTTGTGTTCATGCCTATGGAAACGATGTTGAGCTTATCATGATAGCTTCTCGTAACAATAATTATTCACTTGGCATTATTTGATCTTGTATCTATGATTTTGTCCTTTGCAATTGTGGTTCCGACCGTGATTGTTCTTCTTTGATCCCATTCTCGGACAAGTTAAAAGTACTTGCCTTCTGCAGATCATTACGTCTGCCCAACCTCAATTTTGATCTACCTTCGAGTATTACCCCCTGGTGTCTCAAGGATATCAACCCATTACACTACATCTTATGAATTTCTGATGAAGTAGGAACTTTCCCCGTCATGGTCACTGTCGTCAACCGAGAACACTGATTTCTGAATCAAATCAACACTGTGATTCAGTACTTCCAGTACTTTGTTGTTGAGAAGTTTAATACTCCATCACGTCATTCCGAGCCTGATTGGCTACATCATTATCGTGCTAATTTTAACTGTGCTACCTGGTCCTTCTTCCCGGAGCACAAGTTTTGATGATGAGCTAACCTTACATCGATCTTCCTCGTCATATCATTTCTCCTTGAACAATAAGCTTGATTTCGAGTTTTTGTCGTACCCTTGGTTCCAATAACCTTTTGCTTCATCATTCCTGTGACTTGATGTCATCACTCGTCGATTACATCTTCATGAAATCTCTCAACAAATGTGTCGTGATCATCATCAACATTCTGAGATCTTCTAGGATATCAATTGAATTCATGATGAGAAATACCATCCTTGCCCTCGATGAATTGTATTATCATCGACCACTTTATTGCCTTCCCACCAACACAAGCTTGTTCATGTTTGGTGTTATACCTTGAGTTCCTTGCTATCCAGCAATTGTTCTTCTTTACCTTGGAACATTACCATCTCTTATGCCAAGGATGTTGTGAGTATTGCTCCACCTCTTAAGAATTCTTGGTGTAGTGATACTTCTCACAAGTACCATTCTTTCTTGATCCCCATATTGCCTAACCGGGAATATCGACAAGTGAACGATGCTGCTTGGACTCTATAATTCAAGCGACCCTGTTGCTTTGAAGTTAATGGCCAATACTTCATCCTCAGACTATTGGTTATTGAATTACCATTCTAACATTGATCATGCTACATAAGTCCATATTCCAGGTGCACCTTTCAACCAATGTTTAATTGTGTATGTTTTCCTTGAACATACATCATTATATTATATCATTTGATCCGACAAATGTTATCTCCTTGTTCTAGATGAATTGTCACTGAGTCCGTCAGCCACCCACTCACCATCTCTTTGATTTAATGATGAACTCTTGATTCGGGACTCGCTTCCATAGTTCATTTCCCTAGGATCTTACAATGTCATCTCGTCAATTTGTGTTGCACCTTTTTCTTCTCAGGCATCCTGAGTCTGACATATCGTGGCACCAATCAAATCTGAATCTCGAGCAGATATGATGGTTGGAACTCTGTCCAAGAGTCATAACATTGGTCTTTATATGACCCGGTAAGGTGATGTCATGCCTAGCACACCTGGCCGGAGGACCTATTGATTTAGTTTCCCTTTTAGCAAGGTGTTAGCCATTCTTCCATGAGGAAATTCTAAGACTTTTTCTATAAGCCGTTCCTGATGGATCCTTTGTGTATCCAAAGACTGATATTTACATGATGACCATGTCAATACTATCTTGAAGCATGTCTATGGTACTCTGATCTTCAATAAGAACATTTGAAGCACAATGCTAAATTTTCCCTATCAATTATCCAAACACCGTTGTATGGGTTATATCATGAGATTCCTCCCCCCTTACCTAAATGGTTTTCTACTTTCTATTCTGTCATAGATATCATGTTCCGCTTGTCCTTGGGAAGGATATACCCCTGAAATATGTGTTTAAACACATTTTCCTTTCCATTGTTCTGTTTAACCTGATGATCACATTTTCCTTTTCATTGGTTTCTTTAACCTTTCTTGTGATCTGTATAATCTAAGCAGTAATAATTCATTGCTTATGTAAACACCTCGGTATACAACTCTGTCAGTGAGACCTTGTTTCTACTAGTGAAGACATTCCGGTAACCACCGATGGACGAGAACTTTGCCTATTGGTCCGCCTCGTTCAACGAGCAGGAAAATGGTTCTCTTCGTCCCTCGCCCTTGGTACCGATGTTGTTGCCGACATAACCGACAGACTACCCTCTGAAATGCCTTGCTCTCATGATCGTGCAAGATGACAACGCCATCCCTGCTTTTAACCCACATGGTGGGCCCATAACCCACAGTTCCACGGGATCGAAACCTGACTCTCCTATACACCCCCTTGTTCTCAAGGTTGTTCCTCGCACTTGGCCTCGTATGTAATTGACGAGCCAACTTCCGAGAGATCATCAGTTCTGGCATCGGAAACAATACTTATTCTCGTTGCCCTGAAAACCTTTCACATTTTGATTAGGCATCGAACGATTTCCTATCCGTTTGAAATTTCTCATGGTACCTTCTTACTATGCTCTCGATATCTTCTTAAGTTTCAATTCGAGAGATACTTATGCTTCTTCCCCTGAGTTAGCCGTTCGATGCTCAATTTTGTTAGAATCCGTCCTTATAGAGTTTCCCCTCTTATCCTTTCGTAAGTACGGTGAAGATCCCAAAGAAAGGATGCCGACTTCATCATGATGACCTGAAGCAGAGAAATGAAGACATCAATGTAATGGACCGACTGCTTCGAGAAGAGCAACCAAGATCAAGAACGCTCGTTAGAATTTTGTAACCAAATCCCTTCCCCGTCACTTCCCCTCTTAAATCTCGGGACGAGACTTCTTGTAGTGGAGGAGAATTGGACGCCCGAATATTTAAGCTACAGTAATTCCCTGTTAATGATGCCACATCGCCGTGGTTACTGTTGTTAATCTCGTGTTAGTTCAAAACGATTCAAATTCAAATTTGAGTTAAAGGCAAACCACAAAAGTTTTCAAACAATAAAACTAAAATGTTCGGGTTGTGCCAAATAATGCGTAGGTAATTATGGCGCAGAAACCACACTTTTTATATAATGCTTAAATACTCCAAAGTGATTAAATCTGTAGTTAAAATGATTAAATAAATGCCTTTGATATTTTACAAAATACTAATCTAATTTATTATAGGGGTTTAAAGTTTTTGAAGCAGAGGTATAATTAGTGCTACTAATTTAGGTACAACTTTTATGTTTTATAAAAAAAATAAAATAAAACTGTAAAGGAAAAATAAATAAATAAAAGGAAATTATAGAGCAAAAATAAAAACAAAAATATCCCCCCCCCCCCCGTTGGGCCTCGGCCCAGCTGGCCATCAGGCCAACCAGGCCGGCCCATCTAGCTACCGTCCCCTTCCTCCTGTTCACAGGGGGGATCATGGCAGAGATCCCCCTGCTGTAGCCGAGGCATGTTACCGTGGCAACCATCCGCCCTCCCCCACGACGCCTACTTGATGCCCCCGAGCCCCCTCATCGAACCCTAGCGTGCCCGTTCCCCTCCCTACTCCCCTCGTTCACCCCTCTCCCTCTCCGTCTCATTCGCCCGAGCGCGGTCGCCGATGTACCGCCGTTGATCCCACGGCCACCAGCCACCCCGCGCTGCCCGAAGACGTCCAGGAGGACCGCCGCCGCCTGCGGCTTCCTCCACACCGACGATCTGGAGCCAGAGGGCCACCTCGACGACGCCCGCGACACTTCTTCCCCTACGGCCGTGGACACCTCCCCCACGATTGTGTCGCCGTCTCGCCATCACCAACGCCTATTCGGTCCACCTCGACCCTCCTCGAGTGCGTCAATGGTCTCACGGTGAGCAACTCCTCCAGATCCATCCTTCCCCCGCTTCGATTCGATCGCCGTTTGCCGTCCCCGGGCACATCCGAGCTTGCGCGTACGCGTACATACGTGTGTACGTGAGCTGCTGCTGCATACGGCTGCCAGCGCGCACCCGCCCCTGGCCTCGCCTCCGCTTGCAGCTGCTCGCCGGCCATCGCCTAGCGCCACCCTGCTGCCGCCCGCCGCCTAGCGCCGCCCCTGTTGTTGCCTTTTGTTTCTGCCGCTGCTTAGCTGCTGCCCTTTGTTGCTTAGCTGCTTAGCTTCTGCCGATGCTGCTATTGTTAGCTGCTGCCGCTGTTGTGCGCTACTTGCTGCTGCTAATGGCCACAGCGGCCTTGCTGTGTGCGTGGGTGTGCACAGCCACCAGTGGTCGGGCGTGCAAATTAGATCAGGGACTAATTAGTAGTACTACTAGTTATGTTAGTTGCTACACTATGATATATGGGCCCCATTTGATTAAGTTATTTTTTATTAGATTAGATATAGCTTTATGACAGGTGGGCCGCCCTCTAATAAGCCTATTAACTGTTAAAATATTCCAAAGTATGACAATTGGGTCTCGCAAGACCTTTGACTGGTCAACCGTGGACCAGTCAGCCGCTGAGTCAGCAGTTGACTAGACCCACTGGTCAGCCTCACTGGTGCACTGCACCAGGTGCATGTACTTTCTAACTGCTGATTTTTGAATTAAAAAATAAGAAGATCTAGAAAATCATTTTAAACTTTGAAATATCATAAAAAGTAAACCGTAGCTCGGATGAAAATGTTTTCTATAAGAAAGTTGCTCAGAACGACGAGACGAATCCGAATAAACAGTCCGTTCGTCCGCCACATGTCCCTACCATTGCGAACATGCAACAATCCACCTCTGGTTCACTTGTTCGGAAACGCTGAACACCAGGGATACTTTCCCGGATGTTTTCCTCTTTCGCCGGTATCACCTATCCCTGCGTTAGCTCACCCCTGGCACCACTTATTGCCTTGTTATTTTTTTTGTGATGCTTTGTTTGCTCCGTATTTACTATTTCTTCCCCCTTCTTCTCCGGTAGACCCCGAGACCGGCGTTGATGCCACTGAGTAGGACTACGGTGTTGACAACCCCTCCTCCTTGCTAGAGCAATCAGGCAAGCTCCCCCTTGATCACCAGATATCGCCTATTCGTTCTCTCTACTGCTTGCATTAGAGTAGTGTAGCATGTTACTGCTTTCGGTCAATCCTATTCTGCTGCATAACCTGTCTATGCTACTACTGTTGTTACCTTTACCTGCAATCCTAAATGCTTAGTATAGGTTGCTAGTACTCCATCAGTGGCCCTACATTCTTGTTCGCCTGCCATGCTATACTATTGGGCCATGATCACTCGGGAGGTGATCACGGGTATATACTATTATACATAATGTATGACACTTGTGGTGACTAAAGTCGGGTCGGCTCGTAGAGTACCTGCGAGTGATGCACGGATTGGCGGCTGAAAGGACCTTTGTCCCGACGGCCCTCTGGGTGGATCTTTGTGGCGGAGCAACATAGCAGGTTGAGACCACCTGGGTGAGAGGTGGGCCTGGCCCTGGTCGGCGTTCGCGGTTACTTTAAAATAACACGCTTTACGAGATCTTGGTATTTGATCTGAGTTGGGTCGTTGTGACGCCCGGATAATTAGGCTACAGTAATCCCCCGTTAATGATGCCACGTCACCGCAGTTACTGTTGAGAATCCCGCGTTAGTTCAAAAACCAATTCAAATTCAAAATTGAATAAAAGGCAAACATCAAAATTTTCAAACTTTAAAACTAAAATGTTTGGGTTGTGCCCAATCATGCAGAAGTAATTACGGTGGAGGAACCACACTTTTATAAAATGTTTAAATACTCTTAGATGATTAAAATGGTAGAAAAAACAAATGTTTAAATGAAATTATAATTAATAAAATGTTAAACTATTTCATCTAGGGGTTTAAACTTTGGTAACAGAGGTATAATTAGTAATACAAATTTTGGTATAGCTTTTATGTTTCTATAAAACTCAGATAAGATGAGACTAAAAATAAAGCAGTAAAGAGAAAAATAAATAAATAAAGACTAAACATGATTAAAACAAAAACAAAACAAAGTAAAAGGACCCTCCCTAGCTGGGCCTCGACCTAGCAGGCTACTGGGCCGCCAGGCCGGCCCAACTGGGCCCGCTACTACTCCCCCTTGCCCGCGCGCTTGCCGCGCCGGGGCTAGGCTCGCCGCCTTGGCGCTCGTCGGCCGTCGCCCATCCCCGGCTTCCTCATCACCGCCGGACCTCGTCGGTGCTCCGCCGGATCGGCCGCGTCTACCTCCTCTGCCCCGCCGGTCGTCATCGTCAACCCACCACCACCACTGCTTCCTCATCTCTGTCGGGGGTGCTCCCGAGCTCATTGTGAGCTCCCGGTCCTCTGTGGCCTCTCCCCTTGTCTCTCCTTCCCTCCCCGATGGCTTAGGTCGCCGACCTCGCCGGACCCGTGCTTACTTTGCGCTCCGCCAAAAACCCCCGCCGTGCGCCTCACGCATGCGTCCACCACTCTTCCTCCGTTGCTGCCTAGCTGCTGAGCCGCGTCCCACTACTACCTCGCCGCTGCTGCTCCGCCTGGCCCCGCGCGCCCGCCTTTGGCTTCCACGCCGCCGGCGCCTGCTGCCTCGCGGGGGGCTATGCCCGCTCCCCCTGCCACAGCGCCGCTGCCCCGGGTTCGCCCCGGGGCTCCGATGCCCGGGCGCCTGCTAACCCATCCCGTATGCCCGTGCCTGTTAAGGCCTTTCATCCCATTGACAGCCGGGCCCCGCCCCAGAACGTTGTTAAAAAAATATAAATATAAATATAATTAATTAATTAATTAACTAAATTAATTAAGTTAATTAATCCTACTTAATTAATCTAATTGACCTGTTAGTTTAATTAAACAGTATTTTGTTTGACCTAAACCCTAATCAACCTAACAGAGTATGACAGGTGGGTCCCCTTGGGCCCACACGTCAGTTTGACCAGTCAACACCTCCGTTGACTGCTGACGTCATGCTGACGTCAGCATTCACTATTCTGGATAATGTTTGATTAAGTTAATTAGATAAATTCTAAAACTAATTTAAAACTTTAGAAAATCATATAAAAATAAACCGTAGCTCAGATGAAAATGTTTTCTACATGAAAGTTGCTCAGAACGACGAGACGAATCCGGATACGCAGCCCGTTCGTCCGCCACACATCCCTAGCATAGCAAACACGCAACTTTCCCCCTTCGATTCATCTATCTAAAATAAGAAACACCGGGAATACTTTCCCGGATGTTTCCCCCCTTCGCCGGTATCACCTATCCCTACGTTAGATCACCTCTAGCACCGCGTTTGTCATGTTATGTTTTGATTGCTCTGTTATTTATTGTGTTCCCCTCCGTTACTTTTTCCCAGTAGACCCTGAGACCGATGCCCGTACCCCTGTGATCAACTACGGTGTTGACGACCCCTTCTTGCCAGAGCAACCAGGCAAGCCCCCCCCCCCCCTTGATCACCAGATCTCGCCTACTCTTCTCTATACTGCTTGCATTAGAGTAGTGTAGCATGTTACTGTTTTCAGTTAATCCTATACTGTTACATAGCCTGCCCTTGCTACTACTGTTGTTACCATTACCTGCTATCCTACTGCTTAGTATAGGATGCTAGTGTTCCATCAATGGACCTACACTCTTGTCCGTCTGCCATGCTGTACTACTGGGCCGTGATCACTTCGGGAGGTGATCACGGGCATATACTATATACTTTACACTATTACATTACCTGTGATACTGTTCGGAGATGGGGGCTGAAGGGGCAGGTGGTTCCACCCAGGTATTGGTGGGCCTGGGTTCCCGACGGCCCCCGACTGTTACTTTGAGGCGGAGCGACAGGGCAGGTTGAGACCACCTAGGAGAGAGGTGGTCCTGGCCCTGGTCGGCGTTCGCAGATACTTAACACACTTAACGAGATCTAGGTATTTGATCTGAGTTGGGTCGTTGACCTTATACGCACTAACCGCCACGTGGAACAAGATATGGGCAACCGGCGTCGTGGTATCAGCCGAAGCACTTCGTGACGTCAGCGACTGAGCGGCGCGCGCCGGATTGGACTGGAACGCCACTAGGCTAGGTCTGCTTCCGTCCGTGTACGCAACGTGCAGGTGTGCTAAGGGCGATGGGCCCAGACCCCTGTGCGCTTAGGTTTAGACCGGCGTGCTGACCTCTCTGTTGTGCCTAGGTGGGGCTGCGACGTGTTGATCTTCCGTGGCCGGGCATGACCCAAGAAAGTGTGTCCGGCCAAATGGGATCGAGCGTGTCGGGTAATGTGGTGCACCCCTGCAGGGAAGTTGATCTATTCGAATAGCCGTGTCCACGGTAACAGGCGACCCGGAGTTGTACCTTGACCTTATAACAACTAGAACCGGATACTTAATAAAACACACCCTTTCAAGTGCCAGATACAACCCGGTGATCGCTCTCTAACAGGGCAACGAGGAGGGGATCGCCGGGTAGGATTATGCTATGCGATGCTACTTGGAGGACTTCAATCTACTCTCTTCTATATGCTGCAAGATGGAGGTGGCCTGAACCGTAGTCTTCGACAGGATTAGCTATCCCCCTCTTATTCTGGCATTCTGCAGTTCAGTCCACCGATATGGCCCTTTACTCATATACCCATGCATATGTAGTGTAGCTCCTTGCTTGCGAGTACTTTGGATGAGTACTCACGGTTGCTTTTCTCCATCTTTTCCCCTTTCCCTTCTACCTGGTTGTCGCAACCAGATGCCGGAGCCCAGGATCCAGACGCCGCCATCGACGACGACTTGTACTACACTGGAGGTGCCTACTACTACGTGCAGCCCGCTGACAACGACCAGGAGTAGTTAGGAGGATCCCAGGCAGGAGGCCTGCGCCTCTTTCGATCTGTATCCCAGTTTGTGCTAGCCATCTTATGGCAGCTTGTTTAACTTATGTCTGTACTCAGATATTGTTGCTTCCGCTGACTCGTCTATGATCGAGCACTTGTATTAGAGCCCTCAAGGCCCCTGGCTTGTATTATGATGCTTGTATGACTTATTTATGTTTTAGAGTTGTGTTGTGATATCTTCCCGTGAGTCCCCGATCTTGATCGTACACGTTTGCGTGCATGATTAGTGTACGATTGAATCGGGGGCGTCACAAGTTGGTATCAGAGCCGACTGCCTGTAGGAATCCCCCTTCCATACTCCTTGGCCGAAGTTGAGTCTAGTCAATACAAAACTTTTACTAACATGGCTGTGTGTCTTACGGGCACACGTCGCCATTGCGTGGTAGTAGGATCTTTTATTCCTCGACCTATACTCTAGGACTCTGACATCTCTTCTATTCGGGTTAAACAATTTTACTAACTCTGACTCTAGGTTCTCAATAATACTTTCTCCCGGAGAGCCCCTTATTACAGATGATCGTCTGCTGCACCAGAAGAATCCGAAGATACTCTTTGATGTTCTCTTGAGACTTTATGGCATCGCTTTTGCTATTCCTCTCCATCAATAAACCCCTATGGATAACCACATATACTCGCCATTCATACAATGCTTCCCAGTTGATCTTGTTATTACAAGATACATCGAAATTCTCTCTATTGTTTCAAGAATACTTTGTGCCTACTGCCTTGCAGTTCTTTGCCACATGAATACCCCTACGGATAATTCCTCGCTCTTACCGAGTATCCGTTCGTCCAAAGTTATTCATGTATTTCACAAAAGTCTTCAAAATACTATTTGAACTTTCAAAAATCCTGAGTAGCCTATTACTCTTGAAATTCTTACTTGCTTGCATCATGGTTAATCCCATAAGTCTATAATCTTATTGGCATCCCTTGTCATTATCATTTTGAGTCCGTTGACTCAAAATATTGCGAATGCTCGCCACCCTCAATTAGATCCTAGAATTCATCCTTCCGGCTCAGACGTCATTTTAAACATGAGCTAGTTCTCGACCAAACTATTTGTCGTCGATTGTGTCTCTAGTCTATTCAAATTACCCATCCTTGATCAGAGCGTCTGCTTCTGATCCTTCGTTTTGGAAATCATAATTCCTTTGTTACCTAAGCATCCAATTATTCATATGTTCTATAATCTGATGCCCTTGCATTCCTTCTTCTTCTGGTTGAGTACCGCTGCTCACATCAGATCCCTCATGGACCACCAGATCCTTTGTTGAATTTATCATCCGACAGTTTCTTTCATATTCAATAACCTTGTGAGCCTTTCCATGGGTATATAATGCCTTTGGCAATTTGTATCCTCTACTTTGATAACCATACTCTAGTTTCGAGCTTGTATTATTTACTCCGAAGCTTGTGGTATATGTTTCTAAGACCCCGATGGGTTGAACCTATACCTTCTCTAAAACCGTGTGAGCCCGAAAGTTTTCACGAGTCATACTTTTCTGGTGCTTCGCCAGATAAAATTTCAACACTCAAACTTCTTCGAAGTCGAGAAGTGAATGAAAGTTTATGCATTAAAGAAGTGGGAGTCGACCTTGAACCTTGTGTTCATGCCCATGCACCCGATGTGGAACTTATCATGAAAGCTTCTTGCAAAATATTTAATCATTTGGGTAATTCTTCGGTGTTATTAAATTGGATCCCATGTAGCTGTAGTTCTGACCATATTGTTCTACTTTGATCCGATTTCTCAGGCAAGTTTAAGTATTTGTCTTCTGCGGATCAATACCCCACTCCAACCTTTACTTTGATCTATCGTCGAGTATCACACTCTGGTATCTCGAGAATATCATGAAATTGCATAACTTCTTATGGGTTCTTCATCAACTGTTATTTCTCACTGATTCCAATTTTCCTGGGTTCTGGGTTGTCGTCAACCGAGAACTCTGATAAGTGAATCAATTCCGCACTTCGATTCAATAACTCTAAGTAATCTTCATTGCTTATGAGTTTATTAATCCTTCAAGTCATTGCTAGCCTGATCGGCTATATCATTATCATGCAACTTTTTAACTGTGCTACCTGGCCCCTCTTTCCGGAGCACAGATTTAGATGGTAAGCTAATCTTACGTGATCTTCCTCATCATATAATTTCTCCTTGAACAGACTTGATTTTGAGTTTGTGTCGTACCCATGGTTCCAATAACCTTTCACTTCATCATTCCTTTGACTCGATGTCGTCGCTGATTAATTACATCTTCATGAAATCTCTCGACAAATGTGTCGTGATCATCATCAACCTTATAAGCTCTTCCAGAATATCAATCGGATTCATGAAGAGAAATACCATCCTTGCCCTCGATGAGTCGTGTTATTATCGGCCACTTTATTGCCTTCCCTCCGACACAAACTTGTTCATGTTTTGTGTTATGCCTTGGGATCCTTGCTATCCAGCACTTGTTCTTCTTTACCTTGGAGTATTACCATCTTTTATGTCAAGAATGTCGTGAGAATTTCACCACCGCTGGGAATTCTTGATACAAGTGATAATTATCACCATCACCATTCTTTCTTGGTCCCCGTGTTGATTCCAACAAGTGAACAGCGATGTTTGGATTCTGCCCTTCTAGCAACCCTATTGCTTTGAAGATAATGGCCGACCGTTCATTCTTAGACTATTGATTATTGAATCACCATTCTGACATTGGTCGTGCAACCCAGCCCATATTTTGGGTGCACCTTTCAACCAATGTTTGAATTGGGTATGTTTTCCTTGAGCATATCCCCTTATATCATTTCATCTAACAAATGTTATCTCTTTGTTCACATGATTGCGGAAATCCATCTTTTGGAAATCTCGATGAATTGTCGTTTAGTTCATCAGCCACCCTCTCATCCTATCCTTGGTTTAATGATGAACTCTTGTTTCGGAACTCGCTTCCATAGTTCATTTACCGAGAATCTTACAATGTCGTCTCATCAATTTGTGTTGCACCTTTCCTTCTCAGGCATCCTGAGTCCGAGGTATCCTGCCACCTATCAGAACTGAATCTCGGTCTGATATGATGGTTGGAACATAATTCCAAGAGTTATAACGATGGTCTTTATATGACCCGGTAAGGTGGTGTCATACCTAGCCCATCTGGCCGGAGGCCCTATTGTTATAGTTCCCTTTAGCAATGTTATCCATTCTTCCATGAGGAAACTGTAAGACTTATTCTATAAGTTGTTCCTGATGAATCCTTCGTATATCCAAAGTACGACCTTTGCTTGAAGACCATGTCAATGCTATCTCGAAGCATGTCTATGGTACTCCGATTTTCAACAAGAACATTTGAAGCCCAATGCTAAATGTTTCCTGCTCAATTATCCAAAAAACGTTGTATGGGTAATGTCATGAAATTTCTCTCCCCTACCTAAAAAGTTTTCTACCTTATATCCTGCCATGGATATCATGCTCTGCTTGTCCTTGGGAAGGGTATACCCCTGGAATATGTGTCAAACACATTTTCCTTTCCATTGTTCTGTTTGATCTGATAATCACATTTTCCTTCCATTGATTTGTTTAACCTTCCTTGTGATCTATATGATCTAAGCAGTAATATTCTCTGCTTATGTAAACACCTTGGTGTACAACTGTGTCAGTAAGACTGTGTTACTATTGTTGATGACATTTCGGTAACCACCGATGGACGAGAACTTTGCCTATTGGTCCGCCTCGTTCCAACGAGCAGGAAAATAGTTCTCTTCGTCCCTCGCCCTTGGTACCAACGATGCTGCCAACATAACTGGCCGGTTATTCTTTGACATGCCTTGCTTACATGATCGTGCAAGACGTCACCCCTCTTCCTACTTTTAACCCACATGGTGGGACCATAACCCACAGTTCCACAGGATCGAAACCTGACTCTCCTGTATAACCCTATTTCTCATGGGTTTTTTTTCACGCTTGGCTTTGTATTTAATTCATTCACCACCTTCCTAGTGCTCTATTCTGGTGTTAGACGCAATACTTACTCCCGCTGCTCTGAACCCCTTTCTCACTCTGGTTCAGACTTAGAGCAACTATCTATCCGCTTGGAACCCCTTAATCTACCTTCGTACCTTACTCTCGATGTATTTTATATGTTCAACTCGAGAGATAATCTTATGCTCATTTCATAGGTTAACCCCAGATTGTTTCCCTCAAAAGCATTCTGTCGTAGCTGAGCTGCCCCTTATCCTTTCGTAAGTATGATGGAGTTCCCGAAGAAAGGGCGACAACTTTATCATGATACATTGGAATAAAGAATTGAAGACATCAACGAAAGGGACTAACTTCTTCGAGAAGATCCGTTAGAATATCCTAACCAGAACTTTCCCCCTTACTCCCCTCTTAAATCTCGGGACGAGATTTCTTGTAGTGGAGGAGAATTGTGACGCCCGGATAATTAGGCTACAGTAATCCCCCATTAATGATGCCACGTCACCGCAGTTACTCTTGATAATCCCGCGTTAGTTAAAAAACCAATTCAAATTCAAAATTGAATAAAAGGCAAACATTAAAATTTTCAAACTTTAAAACTAAAATGTTCGGGTTGTGCCCAATGATGCAGAAGTAATTACGGTGGAGGAACCACACTTTTATAAAATGTTTAAATACTCTTAGATGATTAAAACGGTAGAAAAAACAAATGTTTAAATGAAATTATAATTAATAAAATGTTAAACTATTTCATCTAGGGGTTTAAACAATGGTAACAGAGGCATAATTAGTAATACAAATTTTGGTACAGCTTTTATGTTTCTATAAAACTCAGATAAGATGAGACTAAAAATAAAGCAGTAAAGAGAAAAATAAATAAAAAAGACTAAACATGATTAAAAAAACAAAACAAAGTAAAAGGACCCCCCTTAGCTGGGCCTCGGCCCAGTAGGCTACTGGGCCGCCAGGCCGGCCCAACTGCGCCCGCTACTACTCCCCCTTGCCCGCGCGCCTGCCGTGCCGGGGCTAGGCTCGCCGCCTTGGCGCTCATCGGCCGTCGCCCATCACCGGCTTCCTCATCACCGCCGGACCTCGTCGGGGCTCCGTCGGATCGGCCGCGTCTACCTCCTCTGCCCCGCCGGTCGTCATCGTCAACCCACCACCACCACTGCTTCCTCGTCTCCGTCGGGCGTGCTCCCGAGCTCACTGTGAGCTCCCGGTCCTCTGTGGCCTCTCCCCTTGTCTCTCCTTCCCTCCCCGATGCCTTAGGTCGCCGACCTTGCCGGACCCGCGCTCGCGGTGAGCGTGCGCTCACCGCGATTACTTTGCGCTCTGCCAAAACCCCCCACCGTGTGCCTCACGCGTGCGTCCACCACTCTTCCTCCGTTGCTGCCTAGCTGCCGAGCCGCGTCCCACTACTACCTCACCGCTGCTACTCAGCCTGGCCCCACGCGCCCGCCTTTGGCTTCCGCGCCGCCGGCGCCTGCTGCCTCGCGGGGGGCTATGCCCGCTCCCCCTGCCACAGCGCCGCTGCCCCGCCATGCGCAAGCGCGCACACACGGGTTCGCCCCGGGGCTCCGATGCCCGGGCGCCCGCTAACCCATCTCGTATGTCCGTGCCTGTTAAGGCCTTTCGTCCCATTGACAGCCAAGCCCCGCCCCAGAACGTTGTCAAAAAAATATAAATAAAAATAAAAATTTAATTAATTAATTAACTAATTAAGTTAATTAATCCTACTTAATTAATCTAATTAACCTGTTAGTTTAATTAAATAGTATTTTGTTTGACCTAAACCCTAATCAACCTAACAGAGTATGACAGGTGGGTCCCCTTGGGCCCACACGTCAGTTTGACCAGTCAACACCTCCGTTGACTGCTGACGTCATGATGACGTCAGCATTCACTATTCTGGATAATGTTTGATTAAGTTAATTAGATAAATTCTAAAAATAATTTAAAACTTTAGAAAATCATATAAAATAAACCGTAGCTCAGATGAAAATGTTTTCTACATGAAAGTTGCTCAGAATGACGAAATGAATCTGGATACGCAACCCGTTCGTCCGCCACACATCCCTAGCATAGCAAACACACAACTTTCCCCCTTCGGTTCATCTATCTGAAAATACGAAACACTGGGAATACTTTCCCGGATGTTTCCCCCCTTCGCCGGTATCACCTATCCCTACGTTAGATCACCTCTAGCACCGCGTTTGTCATGTTATGTTTTGATTGCTCTGTTATTTATTGTGTTCCCCTCCGTTATTTTCCCTGTAAGAGCCCAAGACCGCTGCCCGTACCCCTGTGATCGACTACGGTGTTGACGACCCCTTCTTGCCAGAGCAACCAGGCAAGCCCCCCCCCTTGATCACCAGATATCACCTACTCTTCTCTATACTTCTTGCATTAGAGTAATGTAGCATGTTACTGTTTTCAGTTAATCCTATACTGTTGCATAGCCTGCCCTTGCTACTACTTTTGTTACCTTTACCTGCTATCCTACTGCTTAGTATAGAATGCTAGTGTTCCATCAGTGGCCCTACACTCTTGTCTGTCTGCCATGCTATATTACTGGGCCGTGATCACTTCGGGAGGTGATCACGGGCATATACTATATACTTTACACTGTTACATTACCTGTGATACTGTTCGGAGATGGGGGCTGAAGGGGCAGGTGGTTCCACGCAGGTAGTGGTGGGCCTGGGTTCCCGACGGCCCCCGACTGTTACTTTGAGGCAGAGCGATAGGGCAGGTTGAGACCACCTAGGAGAGAGGTGGGCCTGGCCCTGGTCGGCGTTCGCAGATACTTAACACACTTAACGAGATCTGGGTATTTGATCTGAGTTGGGTCGTTGACCTTATACGCACTAACTGCCACGTGGGACAAGATATGGGCAAACGGCGTCGTGGTATCAGCCGAAGCACTTCGTGACGTCAGCGACTGAGCGGCGCGCGCCAGATTGGACTGGAACGCCACTAGGCTAAGTCTGCTTTCGGCCGCGTACGCAACGTGCAGGTGTGCTAAGGGCAATGGGCCCAGACCCCTGTGCGCTTAGGTTTAGACCGGGGTGCTGACCTCTCTGTTGTGCCTAGGTGGGGCTGCGACGTGTTGATCTTCCGCGGCCGGGCATGACCCAGGAAAGTGTGTCCGGCCAAATGGGATCGAGCGTGTCGGGTAATGTGGTGCACCCCTGCAGGGAAGTTGATCTATTCGAATAGCCCTATCCACGGTAACAGGCGACCCGGAGTTGTACCTTGACCTTATGACAACTAGAACTGGATACTTAATAAAACACACCCTTTCAAGTGCCAAATACAACCCGGTGATCGCTCTCTAACAGGGCAACGAGGAGGGGATCGCCGGGTAGGATTATGCTATGTGATGCTACTTGGAGGACTTCAATCTACTCTCTTCTATATGCTGCAAGATGGAGGTGGCTTGAAGCGTAGTCTTCGACAGGATTAGCTATCCCCCTCTTATTCTGGCATTCTGCAGTTCAGTCCACCAATATGGCCCTTTACTCATATACCCATGCATATGTAGTGTAGCTCCTTGCTTGCGAGTACTTTGGATGAGTACTCACGGTTGCTTTTCTCCCTCTTTTCCCCTTTCCCTTCTACCTGGTTGTCGCAACCAGATGTCGGAGCCCAGGATCCATACGCCGCCGTCGACGACGACTCGTACTACACTGGAGGTGCCTACTACTACGTGCAGCCCGCTGACGACGACCAGGAGTAGTTAGGAGGATCCCAGGCAGGAGGCCTGCGCCTCTTTCGATCTGTATCCCAGTTTGTGCTAGCCATCATATGGCAGCTTGTTTAACTTATGTCTGTACTCAGATATTGTTGCTCCCGCTGACTCGTCTATGATCGAGCACTTGTATTCGAGCCCTCGAGGCCCCTGGCTTGTATTATGATGCTTGTATGACTTATTTATGTTTTAGAGTTGTGTTGTGATATCTTCCCGTGAGTCCCTGATCTTGATCGTACACGTTTCCGTGCATGATTAGTGTACGATTGAATCGGGGGCGTCACAGTCGTTGACCTTATACGCACTAACCGCCATGTGGGACAACATATGGGCAACTGGCGTCGTGGTATCAGCCGAAGCTCTTTTTGACGTCAGCGACTGAGCGGCGCGCGCCTGTCGGTGTACAAAAAGAGAGGTATAGTTTTTGTACCCCTATAACTGTGCATGGGCAGTCTGAGCCACGGGCACCACCACACTGAGCAAGGCAAGGGAGGTGAGCCAAGGTAAGGCCGAAGCTCAAGAGGAGCAGAACGACGCCAAGACCAAGACCACAAAGAGCAAAGGGGACGAAACGGACCCCCCGGCAAGATCCTTGCCGGGAGGCGGTTCTAGCAAACCCGACAAGACCCTTGCCGTGGCAGCTCGCCCCACACCTACGGAGCGAGTCACCCTTGATTCCACTGCCCCCATGGGGCAAGATTCGAGAGACATCCCCGTGGTGGCATGCAGATCTTTGTGAAGACATTCAAGATCAGATACACACTTTGGAAAATGACGATCCTTGGCGGGATCCCAGCCAAGGAGGACCACAAGGCCCCCGGCAAGAGCCTTGCTAGGGATGACAGTAGGCGCCATGGCAAGACCCTTGCCGGGGCCCCGGCAAGGCCCTTGCCAAGGACACCTGTGGGGCCACCATCAGGCCCGCGCCAGTCACACCTCCACCGCCGTTCGCATGCAGCTGCTGACCCAACCAGCTGGGCAGGCACCTGCGTGGCGGCGTACAGATCTTCATGGAGACCCACCACTGCGCCACCTCAGCTGCCTGCCTGCCTACATGGCATCGCAAGCACCGTTGGCCAGGGCGCGTGTCGACACAAGAGGGAGCGGCGACGGACGAGACAGGGCTCTCCCCCGTCCCCG
Organism: Triticum urartu; assembly: GCF_003073215.2. Lineage (NCBI taxonomy): Eukaryota > Viridiplantae > Streptophyta > Magnoliopsida > Poales > Poaceae > Triticum > Triticum urartu. The sequence goes on from NC_053028.1 coordinate 464,566,412, forward strand.
ATAAAGCAAGGACACCTAAGCAAGACGCATTAAATGCGCCTTGTCATGTAATGCGAGGGATAACCTCGCACCACTGTACCCTTTCCACCTCCTGTGTGCCACTGTGGCAACCCCTTTCCCTATAAAAGGAGGCCCAAGGCGACCAGGAAGAGGATTCGGCTTTTTGGAGCTCCTCACGCCCCATAGCTAGTTCAAGAACACAGATAAACAATCCACCAAAGAAGGAGTAGGGTTTTACGCACCCTCGCGGCCCGAACCTGGATAAACGAACCACGTGCTATATGTTTGATCCGCTCTTCTCACGACCCCGTGCCCCGCAACCGTAGTAGGGATTCCTGTGATCCCATAGGTGTCGTTCCCACCGACATCTTTGGCGTGCCAGGTAGGGGGTGCGCAGGTGTGAGAATCGGCTTTAGCAGTTAGTTCAACGCTCCTTCATCGTCATGGCGCCCAAGAAGAAGACGACAGTGGCGGTTGGCCCGTCGGAAGCCGGACATCTCGTCCCGACGCGGGCGAGCAGCGGACCGGTCGCAGAAAGGACCCGGGGCGCTGTTCGCGAACACCAACACCGTCCCAGCAGCCGGAGTTTGGGAGGCGGCGATGTTCGTGCGCCTGGTAATGGGCCGCATGCTGCCAAATCCAAAGACGGAGCCAGGCCCTCCGCGGGTGGCGCGGGGCCTTCCAAGATCGCTGCCACCCCGCCCGAAGGCGACGCGAGGGCTTCGCAGACTCCCACGCCGGTGCCGACGGCGCGCTCCTCTCAAGCGGCGCGCGATGAACGGCGTAATCACACCGAAGACCCTGGGCGTCGCCGCGGGAAGAGCCCCGAGCGCCACTCCCGAGATGTAGATGACCTGCCCGCTCGCCAAGGCACTGGCGAAGATGGCATGCGACCGCGGGGTCGTGATAGAGCTCCTTGTGACATGGTTAGAAGTCGAAGCGCGCCGCGATCCGTGCAGGTTTCGCTGCCACCAACACCAGTAGAAGCCCTGGCGCGCGCGCAGTTGCTCCTCGATTTTCCTCCCACTACGGGGAAACTAGATGAATGGAGAGCCACTATTCGAAGCCTTGTTGCGGTGGCCAACAAAGACAAACCAAGTCCGGTGGAGCCCCCGGGTCGACGCTCCGACGGAGTCCCACACACCAGTGGCAGGAAAGCCGGCGACGCCGCGACCACGGTGCACTTGCCTCCTCCTCGCCCGGTACCGCGGACGCCAGCCCGTCGCGACGTTACGGGCGACGAAATCTCCATCGCGTCGTCCGACCCGCGGACCCACTGTGACCAGCACCAAGTTCTTCGGGAACGAGAACATGAAGACGCTCGAACCACTATCGAGCGCCCACGCGGGGCGCGCCACCAATCAGACAGGCGAGTAGGGCCTGCTGTGAACCACTCGACACCGGAGAGCCCTGGAGGCCTACCTTACGAGGTAGGTTGTCCGACTTTTACCCGTGAGCTGCGGCAGTTCCAGTGGCCCACTCACCGCACTTTCAAACTTGACATGGGCGAAAAGTACAGTGGCAAGACCCACCCGTCCGAGTTCCTCAGCATCTACACCATCGCGATGCAAGCTGCCAGAGCCCGCGACGATAAGGTGCTTGCGAATTACTTTCCGTTGGCTCTTAAACCCAACGCCATGTCATGGTTGATGCACTTGCCGGTAGACTCCATTTCCTCCTGGTCGGATTTGTGCCATGAGTTCGTGGGCGCCTTTAATGGAGGCCACCAAGCCCATGGCCAAGCGAGCGATCTGCACGTCATTCCCCAGAAGGGAGGCGAGAGCCTCCGCAAGTATATACAGAGGTTCAGCCGGATACAGTACAATATCCCTGATGTTCACCCTGCCGCCATCATCAGCGCATTCCATCAAAACGTGCGTAACCGCAAGATGCGCGAAGAGCTGGCAATGAACAAGGTGAAAGATGTAGCAGAACTCTATGTTCTTGCTGACAAATGTGCCCAGGCTGAAGAGGGAAGGAAGTACCCCGGCGAAGATGCCGGCGTGGAAACTAACTCCTTAGATGAGGATACTGCCGCCCCGGCGAAGAAGGGCCGGCGCCGCAACAGGAAGCGCAAAGGTAAAGACGTGCTTGCCGTTGAGGGATCTGATGACACCGGCTCCACCAAGAAAACTAAGGCAGATGACCCCGGCAAGGAAATTGCCGGATGTGTCGCCTGCCGGGCCTTGGTGGCTACCGAGAAGCCAGGAAACTCCGACAAGCGATACTGCAAGATCCATCGCGCCAAAGGCCATGCTCTCCAAGACTGCCGACAGGTTGAGCTCCTCGCTGAGAAGCAGAGGGCTGAATATGAGAGGCGGGACAAGGAGAAGGGCCAAGACGGTGCTGAGGGGTCCGGCAAGAAGCGTGACAGCCAGGCGGGCCGTCGCGGCAAGGATAAACAACAGGAGAGGCCCGCCCGGGGCCGTGACAGGAAGCCAGAAGACGACGATCACGAAGAGGACGACGAATCCGGCGACCAAGAGTTTCAGAAAGCTACAGAGGCCATGTGCGTCGACGGTGGCGCCTCACTGCATACTTCTCACCGCCGTCTTAAATAGTGGGCGCGAGAGATTACAGCGGCAGAGCCGTCGTTTGATGCCGAGAGGCCGCTGAAGTGGTCCAGCACACCTATCATTTTTGACACTGAGGATCACCCTGATCGCACTACTGCGGTCGGGTGCTTGCCATTGTTGGTTTCACCAACAATACGCAACCTCAAGGTGAGAAAGATGCTAGTCGATGGCAGGGCCGATCTGAACTTAATCTCGCCTGCCGTGATCGAGAAACTGCAGATTCCTCATGGAGACCTCGAAGAGACGGGCACGTTTCAGGGGGTCAACCCGGGAAGAAGCCAACCCAAGGGAAAGGTCACGCTGCCGTGACTTTTGGAAGCGATCTGAACTACAGGACGGAGAGGATCGTGTTTGATGTTGCCAGGATCCCCTTGCCCTACAATGGGATCCTTGGCCGCCCAATGCTGGCCAAGTTCATGGCGGTGTCACACTACGCCTACAACACCCTGAAGATGCCAGGGCCCGTGACGATCATCACCATCCCCTCCAATAAGAAAGATGCGCTGATTTGCGCTGACCAACTATACCAGCAAGCAGTTGCAGCAGCTGCCGCCACTAGGGCACTTGCTCCTGCCGCTGGGACCCCGGGAGGGAAGAAGAAGAAGAAGACCGGTGAGACCTCGGACACCCACTCCGGCAAGCGCACCTCTTTGGAGTGTAGCGCTCCCGTCGAGGACGTGCCAGAGAGCTCCACCGGCGGAAACAAGAAGCCCAGGGCCATACCGCCGGGAACCAAGAAGGTTTCTGTCAATGAGCACGGCACGGGAGGAGCTTTCACGATAAGCTCCACCCTTGGCGACAAATAGGAAGACGCGCTCGTCACCTTCCTGCGGGCGAATGTCGATGTGTTTGCATGGCAAGCTTCCGACATCCCCGGCGTTCCCAGGGAGGTGATTGAGCACCACCTTACTGTCTGTCCTCATGCGCGGCCCGTCAAGCAGAAGGTCAGAAAGCAAGCTTTGGAACGACAAGAGTTCATCACAGAAGAGATTCGGAAACTGGAAGCAGCGGGTTTGGTAAGAGGAGTGCTCCATCCAACGTGGTTGGCCAATCCGGTCGTAGTGCGCAAGGCAAATGGGAAGTGGAGGCTGTGTATTGATTACACAGATATCAATAAGGCCTGTCCTAAAGACCCCTTCCCGTTGCCGCGCATCGACCAGATTGTTGACTCCACAGCTGGGTGTGATCTGTTGTCATTCCTCGATGCCTACTCCGGCTACCACCAGATCTTCACGACGAGAGAAGACGAAGAGAAAACATCATTCATCACCCCATGTGGTACGTATTGTTTCATGCGGATGCCTTTCGGGTTGAAGAGTGCTGGTTCGACGTTTGCAAGGGCGGTCCAGATTGGTTTTAATCCCCAGCTCCATAGAAATATGGAAGCTTATATGGATGACATAGTGGTCAAAACCAAGGACAGGGCAACCCTCATACCAGATTTGCAAGAGACATTTGCGAACCTGCGCGAGATCAATCTCAAGCTGAACCCTGAGAAGTGCGTCTTTGGCATCCCATCCGGCAAGCTTCCCGGGTTCTTTGTGTCACAACGTGGGATAGAGGCCAATCCGTACAAGATCAAAACTATAGAGTAGATTAAAGCACCCAAGCGAATCAAGGATGTGCGTCGGCTTGCTGGTTGCGTCGCCGCCATGGGCAGATTCATTTCCAAGTCTGCCGAGTGCGCCCTTCCCTTTTTCAAGATCCTGAAAAAGGTGGGCCTGATGGAGTGGACGCCAGAAGCCGAAGTAGCGTTGCAAGATTTGAAGAAGTACCTCTCCTCCGCGCCAATACTAGTTGTGCCTAGGCCACAGGAGCGGTTGCTGCTATACCTGGCGGCAACGAACCAGGTGGTCAGCGCCGCACTAGTGGCGCAGAGAGAGGTTGACGACGAGGTAGTGGCAGCAACAGAGCCCGACACCACCAATGCAGAGACGACATAGCTAGTTGAAGTGCCGCCGAAGAAGAAAATGATGCAGCACTCGGTCTACTTTGTTAGCTCCCTCCTGCAGGGGGCTAGATCAAGGTACTCTGGCATGCAGAAACTGCTCTTCGGCCTTCTTATGGCCTCGAGGAAGCTGCGTCACTACTTCCAGGTACACGAGATCACTGTCGTCACTCGCCTCCCTCTGCAACGGATATTGCACAATCCAGATGCAACGGGAAGAATTGTGGAATGGGCATTGGAGCTGTCCAGCTTTGGCATCAAGTTTGAAAGTACTTCGACGATTCAGAGCCGAATCCTGGCAGAGTTCATTGTAGAATGGACCACAACGCCTGACGAAGAAACCCAAGAGACTGCTCTCCCCGGCAAGGAGGCAAGTTGCAATTAGATCATGTACTTTGATGGAGCTTTCTCCTTACAAGGCGCCGGGGCTGGCGTACTGCTTGTCGCCCCCACCGGAGAGCACCTCAAGTACGTGATCCAGATGCACTTCCCCAGGGAGGTGTCAACAAACAATACGGCAGAGTACGAAGGGCTGCTTGCCGGTCTTAGGATCGCAGCAGACCTTGGAATCAAGAAACTCATCATCAGGGGAGACTCGCAGCTTGTCGTCAAGCAAGTCAACAAGGATTACCAGAGCCCGTTGATGAAGGCCTATGTCGATGAAGTGAGAAAGCTGGAAGAGCGTTTCGACGGTATACAGGCTGAATACGTTCCCCGAGCGGAGAGCGATATCGCCGATTACCTGTCAAAACGCGCTGCCCTCAAGCTAGCTGTGGAACCAGGTACCTTTGTGCTTCAGCTAACTCAGCCATCCGTTGATCCATCAACAGAGCAGAACAAGAGGAGGAAATCAGGGCCTGGCAAGTACTTTCCCGCCGAGCTCCCCGGAGCCGCCGGCAAGGATGTTGCCGGGGACGCTGAGCCCGCCATGGGAGGGCTAGCTCCGGCGGAGCGTCAAGCTCTTGTCGTCGAGACAGCCACTCCTATAGCAGAGGAAATGCCTTTAGTACTCGCCGTCAAGCCCCAGGCTCCAGCGTGGGCACAACATACCGTCTGATTCCTCCAAACAGGGGAACTTCCTGAGGAGCAGGAAGAAGCGGAAAAAGTATCCCGTCGCTCTACCATGTACCAGTTCGTCGATGACGTCCTGTATAGAAAGAGGACGAACGGTGTGAAATTGAAGTGTATCCCTCGAGAGGAAGGACTGGAGCTGTTGGCGGAGATACACGGAGGCATATGTGGATCCCACATCGGGTCAAGGGCCCTTGCCGGCAAGGCATTCCGGCAAGGCTTCTTCTGGCCCACCGCCCTCCAGGATGCGACGACACTAGTCACCAGGTGTGAAGTGTGTCAGTTCCATTCAAAGAAGCTTCATCAGCCAGCTCAAGCCCTTCAAACCATTCCTCTCTCCTGGCCCTTCTCGGTCTGGGGGCTCGACATACTGGGCCCTTTCCCCCGCGCTGTCGGGGGCTTTGAGTACTTGTACGTTGCAATCGACAAGTTCACTAAGTGGCCGGAGGTGGAGGCAGTGAGGAAGGTCACAGCTCAGTTAGCCGTCAAGTTCTTTAAGGGGCTAGTGTGCCATTTTGGTGTACCCAACAGGGTCATCACCGACAATGGCACACAGTTCACAAGCCGCACCTTCATGCAATATACCCAAGACCTCGGCAGCAAAGTCTGTTTCGCCTCCGTTGCCCACCCACGAAGCAACGGTCAAGCTGAGAGGGCAAATGCTGAAGTACTGTGGGGCTTAAGGACAAATACCTTTGATAGGCTGCACAAGAGCGGAAGGCGCTGGATTGATGAGTTGCCGACGGTTCTTTGGTCGATTAGAACGACACCAAATTGAGCCACCGGCCAGACACCCTTTGCCCTAGTATACGGGGCAGAAGCAGTTCTCCCCACTGAACTCATACATGGGTCACCTTGAGTGCTCGCTTATGATGAGCTTGAGAAAGAGCAACTGCGGCAAGATGACGCAATGCTCCTTGAGGAAGATCGTCTTCGGGCGGCTGTGAGAGCAGCATGCTACTAGCAAGCCTTGCGCCGCTACCATAGCCGCAAGGTTCATGCCCGAAGCCTTGAGGAAGGCGACCTTGTCCTTCGGCGCGTTCAATCAGCCAAGAATTCCAACAAGTTGACGCCAAAGTGGGAAGGCCCTTATCGGGTAATACGAGTCACCAGGCTGGCGCAGTCTGCCTGGAGACCGAAGATGCCGTTTCGGTGAGTAACTCCTGGAACATTGAGCATCTTCGCAAGTTTTACCCGTGAGGCGCGGCTTGCCGGGCCCCCCGGCAAGCCACCTTTTGTACAAGCATTGCCGATGATGCATGTAACCCTTTGTACAAAGCCAGGCGTAGACCCTGAGCATAAATAAATGGAGCGTTGGTGCCCTAAGTTATAGCATGCATGCTAGGTCGAGTCTCGTCCTTGGTTAGGGTTGATAGTGCTTAGCGGCAACTAACCCCTAGCTTAGAGGTCGAGTGTGCGTCCCTTTGCCGTTCTTTTGTCTTCTTTGGTTCGCAGGACTCACAGATATCCTTGCCGGACCACTTGAGGATGAAAAAGAGAAGAGGGACAGACCAGCATCTAGACCCCGGCAGGCCAGTATTGCCGGGGGCTGCAAGAGCTAAGATTCACCCACGGCAAATCGGAGTTGCCGGGGGCTACAGCTTCAGATAAGTTCTTCATCCCTTATCGTGCATTCCCTTATGGACTGAGGTATGTGAAACCTCATTTTCCCTAAAGCTACCTTGCTCCCCTAACTCTAAGCCCTAGAGCTCGTTCCTGGGGCCAGGTTTGGTCATAGTCGCGACAGTGAAAGGATAAAACAAGGAGCCTAAACCCGCCTAATCCCTGCCTCCGCCAAAAGCGTGAGAAAGGTCGAGCGAAGTGGGAAGATGGCAAGGCCTGTTGCCGGGCAAGGAAATGTTTATCTTAGAGATATCAAGGATTTACTCCTTGTCGTGGGTTCTACCCACAAACAAATGACCCGGCAAGCATCCCTTTTTCATTAAAAACATTCCACTCAGGTAGAGTCCATAGGGAATGAAAAACATGAATGATGGGATTACAAGTTTTAAATTCAGCTAAGGCCCGAAGGCTTACAAACTAAAAAGAGATAAGGTGCCCGTAACCCCTTTCTTGTCCCTCCCCTCAGGAGGCAGGTCAAGGAGGCGAAAAGGGCAAAAGGGGCGCCTAGGCGAGCTACGGGTGGCAGAAGACACCAAGAGAACATCTCGGTGGCCGTCCGAAGGCTGGATGGTGTTGGCAGCGCCGGAAGCAGAGCTCGAAGACGATGCGGCAGGACGTCAGCACGCGTCGAAGGCATCGGTGCCCGCGTACTCCGATTTGACGGCCTTGCCGCCCGCCCTCTTCCTCTTCAGTAGCCTCCCAACGCCAGCCGCCCAAGGAGACGGCCCCGAGAAGTTCAGGGAGCCGGCGACACGGATGATGGGGTCGCCGGTGCCGCACGGAGCGGCGCCCGACACCTAGTCGGACCCGTCATCCTGCCGCCTACTACCCACATCGTCGCTGCCGCAGTCCTCCTCGTCACTCTCGCCCGAGGAGGAGTCTTCGCTATCAGAAGAGCTCTCCACGCAGCACCTTGCACGGGTCCCGAAGAGCCCGAAGACCTTGACGGAGAGGAGGCCGCCCTCCATCAGCTTGAAATGGAGAGTGAGCCCCTCCGTCAAGCAGTGGATATGAGCGAACGTCTTCCATCCCCGACGAAGATACCTCACGTGAGGGGCTGGGAAGTCAACGCGAACCCGCGTGTCGCTGATCCCGCAGCCCCTCATGTGCAGCCACAATGACTCCGGCGGATCCAACTCCATCTCCTGCGCGAATGGAGTCGGGAGATGAAGGCGACGGCAAGGCGGCCGGCGCAGCCTGACGAAGAACTCGCAAGGATCATCCCCAACATGGCCCTCCATGGGGGGAGGAACTGCTGGCGGAGGCGAGGCCGGCGCACCGCCCCGTCCTCCTCTTCCCCGAGCGCCTCGGCCTCGCCCACGGCCTCGCCCCCTCCCCCTTCCCCTCGCGGCTGGCTCTACCACCGTAGGTGCAGGAGAGGGAGGGACGCGTTGTCAAGTGGCGACCCTCGCGCCACCGTTGAAGGACCAAGATTCCCTCTCTCCATGGCGGATGGAAGGGGGAAGCAGAAGCTGAAGGAAGGAGGATATGAAAGAATGTGGGACGCCATTCCCCCCTCTCCCGCTCTTTATAAAGGAACGGGGTGGGGGCTCGACCGCCCCGCTCAGCCAATCAAGACACGGAAGGCGCAGGGAACTAGGACCGACCCGCTGCCCCAGCCCGCGGCGGCCCGCTTTCCCGCCTCCACCGTTATCCACCCCAAGCGCATGAGAGCCACGTGGCAGGCGTGCAGGACCGAGGCGACGGGTGAGGCGACCTCTCCCTACCCCGTGATCGTGGGGAGTGGACGCCTTGAAGACCAAGCCTCGGCCCCGTTTAGTAAATGGGCCGCGCCTCCACGCCTCCCTCCGTTTATGGGGAAGGTGCGAACCGCCCCCTTTACTATGACATGACGCATGCGTGCAGAGCTCAGCCCCACGCATGCCGCCCACGTCACACACGCCTCCCCACGCCGTGCCACGCACGGGAAGCATGGGAAGCGCGGCGCGCGAAGAGACTTACCGCGGTAAAAACCGCCCCGCCTGCCCGCGCACCGTTTTTGGGCCTAGCCCAACGACGCGATTGCACTTACGTGTGGCCCAGGCCCGGGGGGCTCCTGTCGGTGTACAAAAAGAGGGGTACACTTTTTGTACCCCTATAACTGTGCACGGGAAGTCTGAGCCACGGGCACCACCACACTGAGCAAGGCAAGGGAGGTGAGCCAAGGTAAGGCCGAAGCTCAGGAGAAGCAAAACGACGCCAAGACCAAGACCACAAAGAGCAAAGGGGACGAAACGGACCCCCCGGCAAGATCCTTGCAGGGAGGCGGTTCTAGCAAACCCGGCAAGACCCTTGCCGTGGGAGCTCGCCCCACACCTACGGAGCGAGTCACCCTTGAGTCCACTGCCCCCATGGGGCAAGGATTAGGGAGACATCCCCGTGGTGGCATGCAGATCTTTGTGAAGACATTCAAGATCAGATACACACTTTGGAAAATGACGATCCTTGGCGGGATCCGAACCAAGGAGGACCACAAGGCCCCCGGCAAGAGCCTTGCTTGGGATGACAGCAGGCGCCATGGAAAGACCCTTGCCGGGGCCCCGGCAAGGCCCTTGCCAAGGACACCCGTGGGGCCACCATCAGGCCCGCGCCAGTCACACGTCCACCGCCGTTCGCATGCAACTGCCGACCCAACCAGCTGGGCAGGCACCTGCGTGGCGGCGTACAGATCTTCGTGGAGACCCACCACTGCGCCACCTCAGCTGCCTGCCTGCCTACATGGCATCGCAAGCACCGCTGGCCAGGGCGCATGTCGACACAAGAGGGAGCGGCGACGGACGAGGCAGGGCTCTCCCTCGTCCCGATAAAGCAAGGACACCTAAGCAAGACGCATTAAATGCGCCTTGTCATGTAATGCGAGGGATAACCTCGCACCACTGTACCCTTTCCACCTCCTGTGTGCCACTTTGGCAACCCCTTTCCCTATAAAAGGAGGCCCAAGGCGACCAGGAAGAGGATTCGGCTTTTTGGAGCTCCTGACGCCCCATAGCTAGTTCAAGAACACAGATAAACAATCCACCAAAGTAGGAGTAGGGTTTTACGCATCCTCGCGGCCCGAACCTAGATAAATGAACCGCGTGCTATCTGTTTGATCCGCTCTTCTCACGACCCCGCGCCCCGCAACCGTAGTAGGGATTCCTGTGATCCCATCGGTGTCGTTCCCACCGACAGCGCCGGGTTGGACTGGAACGCCTGCCCTTGTATAAGGGAGGCTAGGTCTGCTCGCCAGCCGCTTACGCAACATGCATGTGTGCAATGGGCGATGGGCCCAGACCCCTGCGCGCATAGGATTTAGAACGGCGTGCTGACCTCCCTATTGAGCCTAGGTGGGGCTGCGACGTGTTGATCTCCCGAGGCCGGACATGACCCGGGAAAGTGCGCCCGGCTAGAGGGATCGAGCATGTCTGGTAATGTGGTGCACCCCTGCAGGGAAGTTGATCTATTCGAATAGCCGTGTCCACGTAACAGGCGACCCGGAGTTGTACCTTGATCTTATGACAACTAGAACCGGATACTTAATAAAATACACCCTTCCAAGTGCGAGATAACCCGGTGATCACTCTCACACATGGCAACGAGGGGAGGATCACCGGGTAGGATTATGCTATGCGATTATACTTGGTGAACTTACCATCTACTCTCTTCTACATGCTGCAAGATGGAGGCTGCCAGAAGCGTAGTCTTCGACAGGACTAGCTATCCCCCTCTTATTCTGGCATTCTGCAGTCCAGTCCACTGATATTGCCCCTTTACACAGATACCCATGCATATGTAGTGTAGATCCTTGCTTGCGAGTACTTTGGATGAGTACTCACGGTTGCTTTTCTCCCTCTTTTCCCCATTTCCTTTCCTCTCGGTTGTCGCAACCAGATGCTGGAGCCCAGGAGCCAGACGCCACCGTTGACGATGATTCGTACTACACCGGAGGTGCCTACTACGACGTGCAGGCCGCTAACGACGACTAGGAGTAGTTTAGGAGGATCCCAGACAGGAGGTCTGCGCCTCTTTCGATCTGTATCCAAGTTTGTGCTAGCCTTCTTAAGGCAGACTTGTTACTTATGTTTGTACTCAGATATTGTTGCTTCCGCTGACTCGTCTATGATCGAGCACTTGTATTCGAGCCCTCGAGGCCCCTGGCTTGTATTATGATGCTTGTATGACTTATTTTATTTTAGAGTTGTGTTGTGATATCTTCCCGCGAGTCCCTGATCTTGATCGTACACGTTTGCATGTATGATTAGTGTACGATTGAATCGGGGGCGTCACAATCATTTTATCCTTAGTAGCAACGATACATTTGTTGGTTCCCCTTCTGTCACTGGGATCAAGCACCGTAAGATCAAACCCACTACAAAGCACCTCTTCCCATTGCAAGATAAATAGATCAAGTCGGCCAAACAAAACCCAAATATCAGAGAAGAAATACGAGGCTATAAGCAATGATGCATATAAGAGATCAAAGAAACTCAAATAACTTTCATGGATAAAAAGAGATAGATCTGATCATAAACTCAAAGTTCATCGGATCCCAACAAACACACTGCAAAAGAATTACATCATATGGATGTCCAAGAGACCATTGTATTGAGAATCAAACGAGAGAGAGGAAGCCATCTAGCTACTAACTACAGACCTGAAGGTCTACGAAGAACTACTCACGCATCATTGGAGAGGCACCAATGGAAGTGGTGAACCCCTCCATGATGGGTTCTAGATTGGATCTGGTGGTTCTGGACTCTGCGGCGGATGGAATTGATTTTCGTCGACTCCCCTAGGGTTTCTAAATATTGGAATATTTGTAGAGCAAAGAGGCGGTCCCGGGGGCACCCGAGGTGGGCACAATCCACCAGGGCGCTTCTCCGGCCTATTGGATGTCTTTTGGTCTAAAAAAATCCATAAAAAGTTTCGCTGCGTTTGGACTCCGTTTGATATTGATTACCTGCGATGTAAAAAACATACAAAAAACAACAACTGGCACTTGGCACTATGTCAATAGGTTAGTACCAAAAAATGATATAAAATGACTATAAAATGATTATAAAACATCCAAGAATGATAATATAACAGCATGGAACAATCAAAAATTATAGATACGTTGGAGACGTATCAGTGTTACTTCTTACATGCGGTCACACATAACAGTGACACACCAAGCTGATGCGTGTCCCTTCAGTGAGCATCGAGTCGGACCAACCGTGTGTTGGGGCGATGCCAGTGCGACGGGCTATAAGTTTACTGCCTAACTTAATTTATAAAGGGTAACACTTGCTTTTGCTCCTTAACGAGATCGATCGCCAGAAATCCACATTACATACGTTTCTCGGACGCGTATGTGCGCCCGCATTCTCAAAGGCCATCGTGGCGGAGCCAGACGCCCACAACCTCTCAGAGCAAAAAATGAGTAGCCCGATGTTGGCTATTTCTATAACCAGTTTAGAAATTCTCAATTTCACGTGTGACACGATATTAGCCGTTCATTGATGTTGATGCGATCGTCTAAGTGCCTGGGATTCGCATCTACAGTAACCTCATTGTACCCACCAGTGTCTACGTTCTTTTGGAAGCATCAACATGTTAGTGTGATCAATCCATGCAAGAAGCTGGCAAACAACACCTCCACATGTGCCACATTGCTTCATTGATGCCCCCTCCCCCATCATTTTATTCATAAATATATTGACTGAAAAAGAGAGACATCGCCCGAAAAAAATCTTGGTTGTATTTTGTTTCCTACCTGCTTTGCATGTACTGGAAGAGCAAGTGTAATAAGGTACAGTCAGCAGGCTATAATGATTAAACAATTATATTTGTGTTGAGTTGGATGAGAAAGAAGAGGAGAGAGAAGGGAAGCGGGTTGTAGATTAACAACCGGCTGTAGCACAGACTCCAATAAACATTGTGAGAGTGTACAGTGGGCCATGCATTAATAAAGTAGTACTAATTAGCAACTGGCTAGTACTATACATGTTGGCTATTAGGTTGACTATATATGACATGGCAACTCCATATATGTGACACCCCAATAGTTAAAATTTTGCTAAACCTCACTTGTTTCAAACTAATTTAAATTCAAAATTCAAATAACAATTCAATTTATTGTTTCCCCAAACTATAAAACACTACTGCAGGATGCTGCTAACGCGACAATACGATCAGAGACCCTTTGACAAAATTGTGTGCGATGCATTAATCACAAACGGTGATGTAAAAAAACCGTCTAAAAGATGCAAAACATTTGCGATGAATGATACATCAAACACTGTTCAGATTTTAGTTGCGTGTGCGATGATGGGCATATGGTTGATCCATACGAACCGTTTGCGATGAGACAGAACAACAGAAACGGGCAGCCAGATCAAGGTGTGTGCGATATACGACATATAGTTTGCTCTGATGAACTATTTGTGATGATCGAGGTGAACACAAATGATTCGGCATAACAAGATGTGTATGATACTCGACAAATAGGTCGGTAATCAGAATTGTGTACGATCATTATAGACAACCCATATGGTCTTTTTTTTGAATTGTGTGCTCGTCAGGGCACATAGTTCAACAAACCAACCTGTGGGCGATAATGTAGAAGATCTCTGTCCAATATGTATTACTAACCGTATGCGATGAGATTGACAAGATAAACAGAGATAACAAATTAATATGAGCGAACGGAAACAGAGATATATACAGTCTGCTTAATTTAGTCCTTGTTGTTGTTGTTGGATGGCCCCACGACATCGTCTTGGCGAGGACGCTTCTTGCCGTTGACCATTGGCTTTTCATCGTCGCCGCCGTTGTCATCGTCGTTGTCCTCCTCCTCGTTCGACCATTCCTCCTCATCAGCATCGTTGTCCTCTTCTTCATCCTCCGATGGCTCCTCGTCCATCTAGTTGTCATCTGATGACTCCAGAGGCAGCGTCCATTCCATGATCCGAATATATTCTAGGTCTGGGCTTGACGCTGGACTCATGGAAGACGATCGGGATGATTCTGATGTTGACCTATCATCGGGCGCCAGACTCCTGGCCAAATTGTCGTCCTCGCTGTCACTCGACATGGCTGCAGAGTGTGTGCCAGTGTGTAGCGCGGCCTGCCAGGGACGGTGAAGATGGTGGACACTTAAGCTGGGTATGCAGAGAAGAGGAAATGCAAATTGAAGCGGGGGTTGACGTATTATCTAACCATTGATATAATCAACCGCAATTATTTGTACCCAGTCGCTCCAAATTCCTGGGGTTGCGCAAGACTCCTATTGGCTGGTTTCTTTTTTCAGGACAAAAACAAGGAACGAGTTTTGGGATTGTGCACCGGTACCGGTACGAATGGAGTAGGACAGTTGGTAAGCAATACATTGAGCTCTTCTTATTGATAAAGCCAGTAATAGTCAAACTATAAAGGGAAAGAAAAAAGACAGAGGAAAATATCTGCACGAATCTTCGCGTAACATCAATGGCATATGACCTAGATGTGCACTACTTAGAGCACATCTAGATGTGCTTTAGCAATACTGTCAAACAAAACCCCTAATCATCATTGCAAACAGCGCATAGAACATGGCTAATGTGACAACCAAAACTACACATGCTAGTTCCTTCTTGTCTCTTGCTTTCATCTGTTGCCTGTGATTGATTCTTTCTTGCTTCATCGTACTGATTGTACATTCCAGACCAGCCAGTTTCTTCTTCAGCTTTACGTTATCTTCTGTGAGCTCGGTGATAACACTCCGAGTCCTGCCATGCCATTCTTCATCCAGCCATTTAACACAAGCACAAGCCTCATATCCCTGCCAATGTCAAATAGTATTCAGATGAGCGGTGGCATTAACTGAAGTAAAATGATGTACTTAGCACTAACCTCTAAGGGGCAATTGAGAAACCGCCTGCCAATGTTGAATCCCTCCGTGCATACACGTCGAGCGGGTGTGTTCCCGTGCACACAACTCAGCTTTTAGTACTTCTCGGTGGCGCAAAACTCGGAGTCGATCTCGCGTTGCGGGAGTCTGGAGTCATTCTCCGGATCCGGTGGCAGATCGCTTTCCTGGGGGGGTTTCATTCAGGACGTATTCAGCAAGGAGCTACTTTGTACATGCTAAAAAAGATCAGGATAGATTGGAACCTGACAGGACAATTCGGATCCGTAGTACACCTGCCTTTTGATGACCTTAGGCAAGTGCTCGGCGGTGACCACCGTCGTGGCGGCGATACGAGCAGGAGCAGCCACACCGAAACCATCAGCACCACTTATACGTCCATTTTGCATCGTGTTTTATTACTGCTATTTATAATGTTTTTATCCAGAATAATGCCTTTTGGAGTAATTCTAATGCCTTTTCTCTCATAATATGCAAGGTATACACAAAGAGGGAGAATTCCGTAGCTGGAAATCTGGACCTGGAATAGTTACGTTAGGCTACCTATTCTGAACAACTCCAAACAAGCTAAAACTTCATGGAGATTTTTTATCGAATATTTAAGAATTATTGGAGCAAATAACTACCAAAGGGGGCCCACCAGGTGGGCACAACCCACCTGGGCACGGCAGGGAGTCCAGGCGCGCCCTGGTGGGTTGTGCCCACCCAGGCCCACCTACGGTGCCCATCTTCTGGTATATAGGTCATTTTGACCTAGAAAAAATAGTGAGAGGACTTTCGGGATGGAGCGCCGTTGTCTCGAGGCGGAACTTGGGCAGGAGCACTTTTGCCCTCCGGCGGAGCGATTTCGTCAGGGGAACTTCCCTCCCGGAGGCGGAAATCATCGTCATCATCATCACCAACAACTCTCCCATCTTGGGGAGGGCAATCTCCATCAACATCTTCAACAACACCATCTCCTCTCAAACCCTAGTTCATCTCTTGTGTTCAATCTTGTTACCGGAACTATAGATTGGTGCTTGTGGGTGACTGGTAGTGTTGATTACATCTTGTAGTTGATTACTATATGGTTTATTTGGTGGAACATTATATGTTCAGGTCCAATATGCTATTTAATACCCCTCTGATCTTGAGCATGATTATCATTTGTGAGTAGTTACTTTTTTCTTGAGGTCACGGGAGAAATCATGTGAACTTGATATGTGTTCGATATTTTGATAATATGTATGTTGTGATTCCCTTCACTACAAAAAAAAGACACATCTGTGACATTTTGGGCTGAACAAATTTTTTTTCTGTCATACATATGACACTTCTATGAAAATAATTGTGACAAAACCCGGTATCATCAAAGATGTGGTGGGCTCCTACTTCTATGACAAAAAATCATGACAGAAAATGGGCTTTTCGTCCTAGGCGGGCCGGAGACGCAGCTGCATGACATTCTTTGGGCCGTCCATGACGGAAAAAACCATGGTAGAAGCAAGGGGGAGGAAAATTTCGGGGAGTTCCCGGTTATGGTGGGAGGTCGGGGGCTGAGCGATGCGCGTTTCTCTCGTACACGTACGCGCGTGGCGTTGGCTCTAACTGAACCCAAGCGAGGCGTTGGGCTCTAACTGAAACCGAGCGATTGCACTATAGGCTACGCATTATTGAACCCTAGCGATCGATCGATGGCTGTTAACTGAACCCGATCGAGCGATTCCTTCGCTACTGCTGCTAACTGAAGCCGATCGATGGGATGAACAGTGAGCGTTGCGGGGTGGTTTGGACGAACAGTGAGCGGTGGCGTTGCCTCTGGATGAGTAGGACCCCGTGGTGTGGTGGAGGGTTGGATGAACAGTAGACGGTGGAGGGGTGCCCGTGGAGGGGTGGTTGAACAGGACCCCGTGGTGTGGAGGGCTGGATGAACAGTAGATGGTGGAGGGGGGGCCCGTGGAGGGGTGGTTTAACAGGACCCCGTGGTGTGGAGGGATGGATGAACAGTAGACGGTGGAGGGGTGGTTGAACAGTAGCCGGTGGAGTAGCGCGTGGTGGAGGCTGGATGAACAGGAGCCCGTCGATGAACAGTCGCAGGTGGAGGCTGGAGGAGGTCGACGGTGGATGAACAGTAGCCCATGGAGGCTGGAGGGGGTCGACGGTGGAGATGAACAGTATCCCATGGAGTCCTGTTTTGTGGTACGCCACACCCCTCCCGATGAACAGGACCCCGTTTCGACTGTAGCGCTCCAACACAAGTCCATTTCCTCCGTTTTGCGGTACGCCACACCCCTCCCGATCAACAGGACCCCCGTTTCGACCGTAGGAGGTCCGTTTCCTCCGTTTTGCGGTACGCCAGACCCCTCCCGATGAACAGGATCCCGTTTCGAACGTGGCCGGTCGAACACAAGGCTGTTTCCTCCGTTGTGCGGTACGCCAGGCCTCGTTTCCATCGCCTGTTCCGTCCAAGCCCTCCCGATGAACATGACCACACATTCCGTTCCGACCCAGCTGGTTGGCTCCCATGCGTTCCATTGCCTCCTGATGAACACGATGCATTCTGTTGCCTCCCCATGAACACGACGACGACGTTGTTTCTCCGTTCCGACCCAGCCATGTACACGAGCCCTCGCCGTACGTATGCGCGAGTAGGTGTTTGAGACCCCGCCCGTATGTACACATACGTGGCCGTATTTTCTTTCTTGCACCCTGGCCGCTGTACGTACGTGTACATGCTACGTGCACGCCTCTACTACGACACGTACGCGCCTCTACTACGACACGTGCGCGCCTCTACATCCACCAGTATATATGTACGTACACGTTCGCGACCAGAATGACAACGCTACGTACGCTTCGACCAGGTGGGTCCCGACTGTCAGGCACTTCCTTGCCTGCGAAGATGTAGCTGGTGGGTCCCAGCAGTCAGGGGGCGAATCGTTTTTTTTGCCCGGACGCACTTCCTTGCGTGCGAAGATGTAGCTGGTGGGTCCCAGCAGTCAGGGGCAAACGTTTTTTTCGCGAAATATGTTGGCCCGTCCGGTGGGTCCCCGCTGTCAGGTGGAGGAATAATTATTTTGCACGTAATAAGGAGGCACTTCCTTGATGCGGCCGTGGACCCAGCTGTCAGCCTCTACACATACAGTCCACGTCCGATGGAAGCCGTTCCTTGACCATGTTGACCATGCCGCGCCGAGAGCACCAGGGTGGTGGACGACGGCGAGACCTAGGAAGGGGACGACGCGGAGCCGGGGAAGACGCGACAGTGGATGCCCACGCGTAGAGGAGTACGAGGGTTCACTGGTTCGCTGTGGTGTGAGGCTGCCGTTGCCGCGGAATAACAGGGGGTGTGGGTGAGTAGCGGGATGGCCTGGCCAGCGGTGGGAGTAGTAGGGGGCGGTGAGGCCTCCGCCGCATCGCAGCCGGCCACGGGAGGCAGGAGCACGAGGCACGACCGGCGCTGGTTTGGGCGGCTGGAGCAAGAAGACCAGAGGTTGAAGAAGCACTATGACCGTTGGATGGACATCGTACGGTCACTGGAGCTAGAATCGTGCATATTGACTAAGTTGACAAAGCCCTCCGTCCCCGTCAACTTAGTAGGCCCACAAGTCAGCCTCCCACCAAGGTGGGTCCCAGCTAGCAGGGGTATTCATTTTTTTGTGCGTAATAAGGAGGCACTTCCGGTGGGTCCGAGCTGACAGCAGGGGGAACGTTTTTTTTGCGAAATACGGTGGCCCGTCGGGTGGGTCCCAGCAGTCAGGGGCAAACGTTTTTTTCACGATATACTGGTGGGCGTCCGGTGGGTCCCTACTATCAGGTGGAGGAATAATTATTTTCTGCGTAATAAGGAGGCACTTCCTTGCGGCTGCCGTGGACCCAGCTGTCAGCCTCTCCACGTACAGTATTCTTCCGATGGAATTCAGTCGTTGACCACATTGACCATGCCGCACCGAGAGCACCACGGCGGTGGACGATGGCGAGGCCTAGGAAGGGGACGATGCGGAGCCGGGGACGACGTGGAGCCGGGGACGACGCGGAGCCGGGGAAGACGCGGCAGTGGATGCCCACGCGGAGAGGAGTACGTGGGTTCACTGGTTCGGCTGCGCTGCCGTCGCCGCAAAATAACAGGGGGTGTGGGTGAGTGGAGTGAAGGGATGGCCTGGCCAGCGGTGGGAGTAGTATGGGGGCGGTGAGGCCTCCGCGGCAGCACAGCCGGCCACGGGAGGCAGGAGCAGGCGGCACGACCGGCGCTGCTTTGGGCGGCTGGAGCAAGAAGACCAAAGGTTGAAGAAGCACTACGGCCGTTGGATGGACATCGTACGGTCAGTCGAGCTAGAATCGTGCATATTCACTAAGTTGACAAAGCTCTTCGTCCCCGTCAACTTAGTAGGCCCACTATAATGTGTCCCAACTAGCAGGGGGAGTATTCAGTTTTTTGTGCGTAATAAGGAGGCACTTCCTTGCGTGCGAAGATATAGCTGGTGGATCCGAGCTATCAGCGGCGGTAACGTTTTTTTCGAGAAATACAGAGGCTCTTTCGGTGGGTCCCAGATGTCAGGTGGAGGAATCATTATTTTGCGCGTAATAAGGAGGCATTTCCTTGCGTGCGGCCGTGGATCCAGCTGTCAGCCTCTCCATGTACAGTCCACTTCAGATGCATGTCGGTCGTTGACCACGCTGACCACACCATGCCGAGAGCACCAGGGCGGTGGACGACGGCGAGGTGTAGGAAGGGAACGACACGGAGGCAGGGAAGACTCGGCCGTTGTTTTTGTTTCCCACGCGGAGGGGAGTACGACTGTACGAGGGTTTACTGGTTCGTCTGCCGTCGCTGGAGAATAACAGCAGGTGTGGGTGAGTAGAGGGATGGCTAGGCCAGCGATGGGAGTACGGTGGGGCGGTGAGGCCTGCGCGGCTGCACAACCGGCCGCGGGGAGGAGGGAGCAGGCAGTCCCGCCGGCGCTTGTTTGAGTGGCTGGAGCAGGAAGAGCAGGGATTGAAGAAGCAAGACGGCCGTTGGATGGACATCCAACAGTATACAGGCCATCTGTGGAAAGCCTCAAATCTGTGGAAAACAGCATACAACCCATCTGCCATTATTTCAAATAATTTCCAGCCCATTTGCTAATTCTTACGTGTTTTTTGGAGCCCATATTCTTTTTGTTAGCATTACAGCCCATATTGTGGCCACGGTTAAAAATTTATACGAACTTTTGCATATGTCGGTGCGGTCTGAACTGTTTTTAATCCCGAAATTTTGAGTCACATTCAGACTGATTTTAAAAATAAATGTATATCAATATAAAATCCAATAAATTGTCCAAGCATAAAAATCAATGCAATTTAAAATCTCAAAATGAAAAAAAGATATTCGAAAATAATTGCCGGTTTGATGTGTTTTAAAAATGTATAGCCCATTTCTCATTACTGATAGGCCATTTTCTCGGCCAGCCGAATGAAGCTCTCCTCGTCATGAAAGATTTGCAGCCCAACAGGCCTCATAAAGCGACTTACTTGACAAATCACAAAAAAACTGGGCTAGCCATTTTCAGAAAGAAAAAAAACTACTGGGCTGGTCTGTGGTAAACATAAAAGAAAAGGCTGTCTAGACAGGCCAGAGTGTCCCACACAGCCCAGTTGACACCCTGCTTCCATCTCAAAAACAAATTAGATAAATTCCACTCCAATTATGGTGATTCATAAAAATGCCACTGCAATTTCCAAACTTTGAAAAATGCCACTGCAATTTTTGCAAACTTTGAAAAACGCCACTGCGGTTTGCAAACTTTGAATAACGCCACTCCAGACTTTGAAAAATGCCACTAGAAATGGCATGAAATGGCATTTTTCAAAGTTTGGAAATTGCAGTGGCATTTCTCGGATACACCAGATTTGGAGTGGCATTTATCAAATTAACCCAAAACAAAAATAACTGGGCGAGCTGCTGGGTCCCTCGTGTCAGCCGCTCGTTGTGCAATTCTCTCGTTTATTGACTATGTTGACAATGGCATGGGACCCAGATGTCAGAAATCCACTAGGAGGAGCCATTTTTTTAATTGGCTTGAAATAAGGAGGCACTTGCTTCCGTACTGCCATGACCTTGGCGGGTCCCTGCTGTCATCCTCTCAGCGTACAATCATCTCCTGATTGTGTACGCGTCAACTTGCTAGGGCCACAAGTCAGCCTCTAAACCCGTGGAGGACAAATACAACCCATTTAAAAAAATAACAACCCATTCCATACGTTCAAACGGAAAGTTCAACATTCAGAGCAAAGTAACAGGTCTGATCCACATATAGAGTACTGAACTTCCACGTTGACAACAATCATAGCCAAGTTAACTATCTATTCCCACTAACACTTTAGTAGCATACAATTACTAACTTACTCTTAGCTAACTAGATGACGCCGATCGCCATCTGCTGTCCATGCTAAACGCCGGCACCGGCGTCCTCCACCTTGCCTCGGACTTGCCAAAGGTGCGATAGGGCGCGTTGCTCGCGCGCGTTGGCCCTTTCCATGCCGGCATGGTCCACCAAAGCTTCGGCTTCCAAGCAGGAAACCTACCTGACGAGCTGGTAGTAAAAATCGGCGTCGCGAACACGTGCGTGCCCGACAGCCTCCAGGGCTATTTGCCGGGCGCTGGCCTCCATGTAGTCGGCCCAGTTGCGGGCGCTCTGCTCGCGACTCAGAGCGTCGGTGCGCTGCTGCTCCATGTCCCGCTGGCGGCGCAAATCGGCGATACGCTGCTCCTCCGCCAGGCGGTCGCGCTCCAGCAACTCCTGCTCCTTCGCCATGCGGTCGTGCTCCAACAACTCCTCGATCTCCGCATTGCGATCTAAAGACAGATAGAATGCCTCCTTCCTCCGTCTGCCTTCCGGTGAAAACCCGAACACTAGTTCCGGCGGTGACCGCCTCCGGCGTCGCCTACCGCAGACGGGCGGGGGCATGGCGGATGTGGCGAGCGACGTCGGGCCGATGGGGGCTTATGAGGATATGGCGAGTTGGGTCACGGTGGCACCGGAGAAGGCCGGGAAACAGTACTTATAGGCGGAAGGTAGCGCGATGGTCATCGGAATTCAATGCATAATGGCTTAGCGTGCCAGCTTGCCGTGGAAAACTAGAGAAACTGAAATTATGACTGTGCCGTCCAGTCCCGTCTGGGTCGCACGCCGGCATGGCGATCAAACGAGTGCACTCGAATCATCTCCCTCCTTGTCAATAATGATTCCATGGATTTAAAGCGTATCTTTTTTCGCATCAGTTAGCTGCCTTAATTACAGCCAGCTGCATGCAGGCACTCATAATCGCTCGCAGGTAGTACGCGAAGCAGCATGCAACGACTCGCAGCCGAGGGCATGCATGCAGCCACTTAAATCGCTGGAATTAATTAGGCTTAAACTTCTGCATGCTGTTAATTATTGCCATGCCTTGGTCTTGCTACTTCGCTCACGGGACTAATAAACCCGGATGGAGGGAGTACCTTGGTTGGTGAGATGTTTGAATTAAGCCCTGCAAACCGGAAAGGAGGTACTAGTATGTGCATGATCCGCTATTTATTCGTGTAGGATCGAGTAGGTCGTTTCTTGAATTGAGCCCTGCAAACCGGAAAGGAGGTAGTACATGCGTGATCCGCTATTTATCCGTGTAGGATCGATAGTGTAGCTTGTCAGTTTCTTCAGAGGTAGGCATTTTTATCCGTGTAGGATCGATAGTGTAGCTTTTCAGTTTCTTCAAAGGTAGGCATTTTTATTCAAAAAACTGCCACTTCGCATCTTGCGTCGCAAATAAAACTGCAAGGAGCGCATTTGTAGGCTAGTTAGTGATCGATCAGTAACTTGTAAACACTGACCGAACATAAATAAGTAATTGTTAATGCATCTCAATGATTCACAGATCATATACAAATATGTAGCTCCAAAAGCAAAGATCAACCACTTTGGATCTTGCGTCGCAACTAAAACTAACTAGTACGATTCCCATACATAAGATCAACATGTTAATGCATCTCAATGATTCACAGATCATATACAAATATGTAGCTCCAAAAGCAAAGATCTAGAAAAAACATCTGTTCTTCCTACTAACATGGATGCTTCTCTTGGCCAACATTCAGTACAGAATGAAAGACAAATTTATTTGTGAAGTCTACAATACCTCTTGCAAACGTAAGTGGTTTCACCAACAGATGGAACCACGAGAATGAACCACACATGATGGAGGAACATCCACTGCAATATGATTTGGTCTTCTCTCGATCACACCGTGAGACTATTTTCGGAATACAAACTTTAACTTAGGCAAAATGATGCCCATTGTATAATCAAACCAAAGCAGAAGCACCTAGTGTTGGCCAATAAATAGTACAATACTACTTTTCTGTAGTCCATGAAGTGACTATCCAATCTTTTTGTGTCTATTTTCAAATGGCCATGCAGTGACTATACTATTCTCTTGTGCAGTTCAACCAAAATTGCGGACACTTTGTTTGTTTGCCAAATAGCAACGGGCAGACATCTCTGTCTGCACAAATATCAAGCAGCTAGTAAACATATACCACACCTTGTATTTTCGGTTTAAACATGTCTCTTTCGCTTAGCATCTGTCATGTTCTGCACTGGACAATCTGATACAGTTAAGTTTTACCCTGGACAATTTCATACTGAATTGATTTGCTGGTTCAGAGCAGAAATATAGTGCCTATTCTTCATCAGACCAAGGATATCCATGTTCGCAGTGATGGAAGAGGTGAAATCGATACAACCGAAATTGAGCATCCAA
Organism: Triticum urartu; assembly: GCF_003073215.2. NCBI lineage: Eukaryota > Viridiplantae > Streptophyta > Magnoliopsida > Poales > Poaceae > Triticum > Triticum urartu. The sequence continues at coordinate 464,590,257 of NC_053028.1, forward strand.
TCATTGAATCCTGTCCTGCACCTCCAATGTAGGTCCACCCTGCCAATAAATTCACATGCAAACCACTAGTATTACTATCTAATGACAGTACAAAAAGAGTAGCAAGATAGTAGCAAACCATGTACCTTCGTAATGAACAGCTCATAGTGCTACCAATTGGATATAAAGGTTTAAAAAAACATGCTCCTAATGTTGAACCAGTTGGACTTTTTGTGCAGTTCCACTAAAATCGAGCATCCCTGTTTGAATAGATATTGAAAGTTTTATTACTCTAAAAGTGGCACTAGTTGAAGCATAGACTCACAAAATATAAGCATTCCAATTTCTTAATGGGAAAAGGTAGCAAGACTGTTTCTAACCACCTGTTTGAAGGGATAAATAAAGTAACAGCGGCTGATGTCAGGAAGGCATACATAGTTTTTTCTGGAAAAGTGAGCCATTCCTGACCTTTCCTCTTCTTTTAAGCAAATTTTGTGCAGTTCTACTAAAATAAAATGCCATCACCGCCTTGACAATTCAGTGACACTGTACAAAAGGAAATGACTTAACATTACATCATGATGTTAGGTATGTAGTCGACAGGCATTAGAGACAAACATACAGACCTCCTCCGATAACATAATGAACATTAATTTTAACAAAGGTGTGACTAGCTTTACTGGGATATTTGAGTGAACTCTACACCCTTTGTTCCTTAATATAAGATGTTTTCGCGGTTCAATTTAAAGTACCCAAACATCTAGTATTTAGAAAAACAGGTAGTAGTTTTCTTGAGCACATATCTGGGAAAGCTTGCCACACATTATTTATGTCCATACGCTAATGCAATACCATTCGAATACTACAAATATACAGTAATCCAGTGGCTAGTGCAACAGTAGAGTAGTTAGTTTATTACAGGGTACAGTACAATGGTTTTACTGAAAAAATTTCAATAAACTCTAGCACTGGAAGGTTTCTATAAGAATTAACAATACAAAATGCAAAGGTAACAAGTTTCAGCATTGGTATACTAGCTGTGCATGAGCATTAAACCAAATACAAAAGTCTGAAAGTAACTATCATTATTAACTAATGATAGTATAAAAAAGTTGCAAACCATGTACCTCCAAGGCAAATATCATTTCGAACTCAGGGGGACCTTAAAAATTGCTATCTCAATCTTGATAATCGATCAAACATAAAAACTTGATCGAACGAATCAAGAGAACAGCCGGAGGAGGAGGTGCCCACTCTTGACCTTTCCTCTTGTCTTCATAATTGTCTGTGCAGTTTAACCAAAATAAAATGACATCAGCGCCTTGGCATTTTGGTGACACTGTACAAAAAAATTTACTTATCTCAAGAAAGTGAGGTATGTAATCTATAAGCATTAACAGTGCAAAAATATGAAGGTAGTAACAAGTTTCATCGTTGGTATACTGGTTGTGCAACAACATTAGAATGTCTTAGCTGAAAAATCTTTAATACATCCACAATGAACAGCTAACCCTGAAATAATCCAGTGACATTAAATGGCATTGCTTAAATTTATGGGTGGCATTAGACTGAGAGCGGCATTAGTTAAATGTGGCATCACTTTAGTAGTAGCATTGCTTGACTTGACTGCTGGCGTTATACTAACAGCAAAAAAAGTGGCAATAAGAGCATGGGAGGCCCATTCGGACAGTGGGCGCACCAGTACGATGTACCTCCACGGACGCAGAGTGGTGAGGGAGGTATGGTTGCCCAGAGCAACAAATATCCAGGCAGCATATGTGGATTACGTCCCATTTTGTTCTCTTTAGCCACCTTTTTCCTATGCGAGGACAACAAACCGATCGACCTGGTCATTCTCTATTGCATTGTCATGCCTTTCTACCCTTCTTCAACCAAGAGACACGAGACTCGTTCCTTAGCTACTGATTTTACCCTTTTCAACCTAGATGCGGGTTCGATGCCTACTCTCTTGGACAGTTCAGTCTCCCTTCCTTTCCTTATTCAACCCAGACATGGATTAGTCTGCATGAAGTAGGGTTTCCTTTAATAGTGCAAATTATGGTTTTTGTCTGCGTGGCCAGCAGAGCAGAGGATAGCAAATTGGGAAGATGGTGGAGTGGAAAAAGATCCACATGCAACGACGTGGCCGATGGGGAAATAGAACAAGGTTATGGTTCGAAAAGAGGTAGCATACCTAAGGGTCGGCAGGATGTGGCTTCGCTCGTGGTCGTCATCCTCCGCCTCACACTACGGCAGCGAGCTTGGGGACGGAGGCCATCCCGCGCGGGCGCTAGGTCTGAGAGGACGACCTTGTCGTCAGTGCATCACCTCGCTCGCCGACGACGATTGCGTCAACGCTGCACGTCCTTTTCTTCCCCGGTGGATCTGTGAACACCGATGAGGAGGGAGAGAGGAGCCGTCTTTTTTAGATCTGGAGAGAGGGTGGTAGTGTGAGAAGCAAGTGGGCAGCCCTTAGCAAGAAAGCGCTGAAGCTCCAGCCTATATATCTTTTTTATACTACTAGTACTAGAGGTGGAGTAGTGGTAGAGTAGTTTATATTTTTTCTGCGTACAGTACCAGTTAGTCGTGCTTCAAAACTGATCGGCACGCCATTAAAAAAATAAAGGTCAATAACTAATGCGGCACCTCGGGCCAACGCGGCCAGATCGCATTTTGCACGAGAAATTACACACGATGTTTCGTTGACATGTGGTCCCATTCCAACATATCATTGAGACGACGGCGAGTAGTAGGAGTATTTCCGAACGGACGTGTAGGCCGGGCGCCTCTTCGTGAACCTTGGCAAACTCGCAACCGTCCAGCGACTCTTTGCCTTTCCCTCTCGATTTGGAACTACTGCCGCACGCTCTTCCTCGCCCTCCTCCATTTTCCTTCAGCCCTTCACCCTTTCTTCTGCCATTGTTCGATCGTCTTCTCCATGGAGGAAACAGGCCGGAAACGACCCCGTTATTCTTGCCCCGATCTGAAAGATGACATGGTGCAGGAACTCATTGATCGGTGCGACGTCATCACCTCGGCTAGCATGGCAGGTTCGTTCAAGCCCATTCTCGACTCAACTAATAACATTGTTACAAGGAACCCAAGAGTCAAGGAGCGGTTTGATCTCCCCTATCTTCTTCTCTGTGACCCTGATGACTGGCGCCGACACGACGGAGGCCTCGCCCTGTGCAAGTTGATGCCGCTTGATAATGATACGTATGATGTTAAGATGCCATCGCTTGAGGGCAAGGCTTGGGCGGGCGCAAATGGAGATTGGGTTGTTTACATTGGGTCCAACTGCGAGTGGGAACTTGTGAATGTGTACACTCATGACCGGGTTCCACTTCCAAAAATCTCAGCACACTGCCCAGAGGTTGAGCACACCGGTAATGTACGCATGTTCAGATCTGATCATGGTGACTGTCTTCTATGGAAGATAGCAATTTGTCGAGTTCCCAACCGCTCTTGGAATTACGACAACTACGAAGTTGTTGCTATCCTCGACAAGCTTGTTGCCGTCATTGATGGTTTGACTCGATGGATATTGCTCAAAAATCAGTTTTTGTACACGGATGGGTACTGTGATGCAATTCAATACGAGGACCTTGTGTTTGCTACCACCACTCGTGGCACTGTTTTTGCATGGGATCCTCGTTGTTTCGGTACGTTTGTCTTCCACCATAATTATAATTGTTTCATCCACATGCATGTGGGTTAGCAAGTTTCCCTTTACTAATTAACCTTCTTCTTGTGTTTCCAAGGTCCTGTGAACATCCCACCACCTATACTTGAAAATTTTTATAACCAAGGGGGAGATGCCGATGGTGATGATCACGAGCAGCGCCCATATACTCTGTGGCGCCTGGCAACTAATTCCGATGGATCACCTCTTCTTGTGTGTATACAGCCCACTGATGATGTTACTGCTAAGGAAGCAGGTGTCTCCCATGGTCGCACTCTCCGGACCTATTCCAACACCCGTTGCATGGTATTCGGGATGGATACTAGTGTGATAGCGCCAACTCCTTCTCCCTGGCACAGAATTGATAGTCTTGGAGAAAACTCGCTCTTCCTTGGACAAAACTATCCGATGATGGTGAAAGGCGATCCAAGTGTTGTTGACACAACGTTACTAGAACCATTTATGAGAAGCAACTGTGTCTATACCTCAGACATTTGGGTGGCTCCCTACCCTGGTACTGATATAGTAGGCCGCTTCAGCCTGGATGATCAGTCCTGCATTGGTCTCCAGATCGACAATGGATGGCCCGTCCCAAAGAATCCCTTGTGGTTCAAAGCAAGCGTTTCCAACGCCCCGGAATGGTTGAGTTGAAGTTCATTTCATGGCTTGTTATTTTTTGTGTGGTGAAAACTTTAGTATTTATAATGTATCCTCGTTGTCGATGTGGGTTGATGACCTATTGTATGTAATAAAATGATATGCCTGTGATAAACTTACTAAATTTATGAATGGCTTTCGAGTCGCTTCTCTGAATGAGTGGTGCGACGAGGCAAAAAATATTTTCCGAATACATAATTGTATGTGCATTGCAACAGGTTATCGGATGAGGCCAATCAACAATAGTAGTACACTATTTGTACTAGCTTCACATGCTTCGCGCGTCGGGCGGGTGTTTTTAGTGTAGCCATATGTTAATGTGTTCGTTGTACGTAACCAGCACCTTGAATCCTCGATACTAGTACTATATAGTAGGAGTAAGTAGTAGGAGTAGTAGGGTGGCATGGGCCAGAACAAGCATTCATGTCCAGGAGTACGGCACACGCCACCACCACGACATCCATCTGACACCATATTATTTCTTGGAGTCCGTGCTAGAGCAATCTCTTCAACCTCGTCGTTTCTCTAACTTCAGCCATCGCGCGGCGGGCGAGGTGGGGGTTTTCCGATAGTCGGTTTCCTTAACTGCGGTCCCACTTGTAAGGCCAACTCCAACGCACGACCCCAAACGGACCTCCGTTTTGCACGAACTCCAACGATAATTTTGACAATAAAAGCAAGACCAAAGAAAACAAGAACCACAAGAATACATTTTACTACTCCTGTAAGTTGGATTAGTGCCTTCTCAGTGCATTCATTGTTGATCTGCGGAGGCTCGATCTTGCGTGCTTCTTTATTCTTCGAGTTTAAATAAGTAGACGTTGCTTCCTCGCATCTAGTCTCATGTCTAGCCTCTATTCTAGTAGGAGTATCAACAAGTGCACTAATCTCATCTCTAGCCTCTGTGCTACTAGCTAAAAGTGATAGAACATCTACTAAATTGCGCTCTATCAATATATGGATGTACTCTTCTTCCCAATACAAAAACTTGCATCCATTCTACTCCCTCTGTTGCACAATACATGCCTTCTATTTGTCAAAATATATATGTATCTAGACATGTCTTAGTATATAGGTACATCCATTTTTGGACAAATGGAAGTCAAGTATTTTGGAACGGAGGGAGTATACAATAATTTTTTTAAGTTAGCACAACTAGTCTAATCCGAGAGCACAACCGAAGATTTGGTCGGGTTCTTCCTCCTTTTGCCGACACGTGGGACATCCAGCATCCAGGTCGTGTCATGAAAGAAAATAGAGTGGTAGTTGAAGCCATGAGATGTGCATCTTGGGTTAAACTGTAAATAGAATCTTACTACTCTTGAGTAACTCCAAAAGCGGCCACCGAAGATCTTTATTGGATTTGTTTTTCATCACCAGCACGTCGAGGTGAAAGATGTGCAGGTTCAGTGGGTCCTCTTGCGTTTTCATTGACATGTGGAGCCGCATGTGAGAAAACAGACGATGGGCTCCGCGCGTCCGCTGGCTGGCTGAGAAGAGAGATAGAGGAGGGCTGAGCACGGACTGCATGCAATTTGTTCTACGTACCTCGATATAGGCTCGATATAGTGGGGTGGCATGGGCCATAACTAGCATTCACGTTTAGCAGTACGACACACGCCACCCACACGAGTCCCATCCGACACCAATTTTCTTGGAGTCCGTGCTACGGCCATCTCTTCTCCCTCCTGTTTTTTCAGCCATCGCGCGGTGGGCGGGGTGGGGCTTTGCCGATAGTCGGTTTGCTCAACTGCGGTCCCACTTGTAAGTGAAAATGCAACACCGCACGCATTCCCGCTTGAGCGGCGTGCCGGACCAACCGTGTGGGGGTGCGACGCGAACACGGCAGGCTTTTCCTTTTGAACTCGTAACTTGTAAAATTTGGTTCTGCTCCATGGCGCGACCGATAGATAGAAAATAACGATTTTGCGTAGAGTAATGAGAAGTTTGGTTCTTGCGTCGTTCATGCATGGAGTACGTATGAAAATTATGAAGTTGATGCGAAAGGTAAGATAATTACTGTATTATCATATACTGCTACATGGATTTGACAGAAAGATAAAAATACATACGGATCCATCGACGTTCAACGACATCCTCACGCCCTAGTGCGCCGGGTCACCAACCGACGTGTGAGGAGCAGGGACGTTGGTGGTGAGCTCAACGTGCTTCTGAACAGTGTCGTTGGTCAAATTATTACGTGCTGCTCGTCATACTGAAGTGACCAGACCCTGCGCCGGAGATGACACCTGAGTATAGGCGCTGTGTTCGGCATACCATAGTCAGCCTCACCGTCTGCAGTCACTATCATCATGACTATAGAGCTAGCCTGCTTACAACTAGCCCTGTTCGACATAATTTCCCATGCGTAGATGCCCGTGCATTGCACGGGACACCAAGATTGGGGGTGAACGGCTCCGGCAGCGGCCATCGCGCCAGATTTTTCCACGGCCTTCTAGATGTGGTGGGGAGGAGATAAGGCTGATTGTGAGAGACAAGGAGTTGTTTGTAAATAGGGAACAAGTGCGGGCATCTTTTTGCAAAAATGGAGAAGCTTGGTTTGTATGCGTCAGATCTAGATCCGACGGCTATTGGTGAAAGATGGGAGGCACAACATCATCACCAACTCAGGACCTGTTTGATTCGCAGGATTTTGAAAACGAAGGAATAGGACACAACAATATTACAAGTTTCAAACTGATATTAGAAATGTTAGGAGTAATGCTGCACCTACAAAGAGGGAATTACTAGGAAGTTTACGTAAGAAATTTCGTTACTTTAGGTGGATGCAGCATTATGGTACAAACTAAAATCCACCGCCCTGACAAGTCACTAATGGGCAAATAAGTTTTCGAGTCTCTGGCCACTTGATGTTTCAAAAACAAATTCAGCTTCTGCGGAGACTTTGTCATTTAGGCTTAGAGGCTTGCGGTGATCAACACGCCATTCGTTGTTGTGCCAGAGAACGCCAAACCTCATTACCTTGAGCACACTTGCCTCCAAAACAAAGAACCTGGCCAAATTAATCTCAGATGTGCTGCCTCGGTAGTCGATCAAATCAATTTTTGTAAGATGGAGATCAAGGCATTCGATGAGATTGTTATAGTGCAGCACATTTTTCACTTTCGGGTCTTTTTTTATCTGCAAAAGAAGAGAACATATTAGAGTAGCTGGCTGCATAAGATTGCCGTGTCATCAAGAGGTACCAATATCATTCGCTCATACGATAGGGTTGGCTGGCTAGTGATATTTTTTCACTCTCTCTCTCTCTCTCTCTCTCTCTCTCTCTCTTTCTTTCTGTTTCCTCTCATTTAACTAGGAGCACGTGAAGAGCTTGGGCATTTGTTGCCTTCCACTATGTGGTCGATGCCATATTTCGCAAAAGTATGCCACATAATACACATCAATGTCAAATCAAAAGATTTTAGCACCGCTCTCGCGATGTGAGAGAGTTGGCACCACTGTGCATACAGACCCACATGTATAAACAAATCAATCAAACCAACTACACCAGCCTCTCACTCTCACAAACAAGTGTTTTTTTATTGCCTCGGTCCTCTCTCTCTCCCATGCAGTGTTTTTTCATTGCGTGAGTTAATTTGGCACCGGGGTAAAGTAGGTGATCCAGATTGGGACACCAGGTGAGCAATGGAGGGGCATCGATGCCAAATGCATCACAAGTGAATTTGGCACATGTTTTGGCTTACATAGCCCACTTTTGTACTCCCTCCGTCCCAAAATTCTTGTCTTAAATTTGTCTAAATACGGATGTATCTAGTTACATTTTAGTGTTAGATACATCCGTATCTAAACAAATGTAAGACAAGAATTTTGGGACAGAGGGAATACTACCTCGTATTTAGTATAAAATTTTGACCATAGATTTACCTAAGAAAATGCCAATGCATGTCACTAAAAATTACACCATTCGAAATTATGTTCTAATACGAATCCAACGATATAGTTCCTAGTGACATGCATTAACATTTTGTCAGTTAAATCTATGGTCAAATTTTGATACTACAAAATTGGAAGAGTAAACCAGGACGGAGGTAGTACATGCTTTTAGGGTAACCATAGAGTTACTGGAGTAGTCTAAGTTACTTTCCACTATGACTAGCCTAGGCTACTATAGTGGTACAACATAAAAACGATGCAGGTGATCACGTGAGAAAAAATACTAAAAACATTTCTTTCGGTGCAGTGCGTAGATGCAGTTTTGAACACTACACTTGTCATCGTAATTTGGGAAAATTACGAAAAAAATTGAGCTACGTTGTGATTACCGTTTACTTATAGGAAAGAAGTTTCACCTCGATGAGTAGCTTCTCTGTGCACGGAAAGCATGTAAGGAATCCAACAACTTGATCCAGATTGGGGCCGATAGATTTTAGTGCTAAGATCTTCACTGTGCGCATGGACTGGGTCAAGCTTGTGGGAATCATTTTCTGGAATACGGTCGTAAATACATCAAGAAGAAATTTAAAAATGTGAATTTCAAGAAGACAGAGAAGAAGATGAGTGATGTACCTGAACGATTACGGATCCAATAGAGTACGGATAATTTGGCAGACGAGTACACCAACGCTGTCAATTTCGGCGCATCAATGACCCTGATTTTCGTTGGACCTTCTAGATCCGATACAAGCAATCTCTCAAGGAAAGGCGCATTCTCAATGACCATAACGTGGAACAGGTGGAGTGATCTCTTCCCAATTGATGTCTTGTTGCCGGGCCAGCAAGACACATAAATCCATCGGAGATTCGTCGAGGCGATGTGGAGGCTAATGAACCCGTGGATCTGCTCAAGACGAAGGTACTCGAGCACAGTACAGCTGCGGAGCAGGTGCTCCATAGCCTTCTTCGAGATGACAACGTCGAAGAGGTCGAGCTGCTTGAGTTGAGGGAGAAGAAGGGCGGGCGTGACATTAATCTGGGGAAGATAGCAGGAGCTGAATCTGGCACAGCGCAGCATTGGCGTGAGGCGGAGCACGGACGGCGGAAGAAAGTGACATCGTCTAGCTTCAAAGCTGAGCTCCTCGAGCTGATCTAGGGCGGGGGATAAGAACCACTCGTCGAACTTGGGTTGGACCTTGCAGTTGGTACTGAACATGCAGATGTCAAGGCGTCTGGCTGGCCTAGGGTGCGATGAAAGGATCTTGGATACTGCGGCCATGCGTTTGCAATCCCCGTCGCAGAGGCAACTGTCGACGGTGAGGTTGAGGGGGCCACAGCGCCAGAGGGGGCGCCAGCGCCGGGAGAGCAGGGCGGTCCGCACGACAGATTTGGTGGGGAGGAGGCCGATGATGACGAGCAGCATGCCATCGGGGAGGCTGCTGATGAAGTCCAGGCTCACCAGATGCGGTTTTGGCTCGAGCCGCCTCTGCTTGTTGGCTGCCTCGCCATCCATCTCAACCGGCGGCGACGCCGGTGTACACGTGTGCTGGTGTGTGTTGTGTGCTGGGTGTGCGCAAGTGCATCCTTCTGTGCATGCCACCGCGCAGTGGTGAATTGTGTGCGAGTGCGTCCTTCACGCACAAGAAGTTTCTCCTCAATGCGCCTTCAATTTACTAGCGTGTGGGGTGCTACCCTGAGTGGTTTCAACTTTGTTTACTTCACCGCGTGTCAGATGGGCCTCTAGTTTACTTATTTCACCCACTGCCACATGGTCCAGCACACAAAGATACAGAACTCGAGCTGACAAGGCAGCATGTGGATTGGTTGACCGGTCAACTAAACAATATACGGAGCTATACGCTGACACAGTGAGCGTATAATCCGTCGGTATAGAGAGTTCGAGTGAGAGGGGAGGTCCGTGAGAGATAGCAGAGAGAGAGAGAGAGAGAAAGAGCTACTCCCTCTGTTCGATAATGTAGTTCAAACATTTTTTTAAGTCAAACTTTTGAAACTTTGACCAAGTTTATAAAGAAATTACTTATATCTACAATACCAAAGATAAATGATAGTATGAAGTAAGTATATGTTGTGATGAATCTAATGATCGTTCCATATGTAAATGTTTTTCTCCACATATACCTGGTCAAACTTTTCTGAGGTTTGACTTTTCAAAACATCCATATGCTTATGGACGTGACAGAGTCCCTAACTAGAGAGAGAGAGAGAGAGTGAAAAAAGTGTGTGTGCGTGTGTGAAAGAGACATGGACAACACATGATAAAAGTAGAGAAAAAGCGTGCGTGTCTTATGGAAACATATCACACATGCATCTTCAACAATGGAGGCAAGGTGAGGAGATATTGTGTGGTTGTTTGGAATCGAGAGAGCAAGACCCCTAGCACGTGGCCAAGAGGGGTCTGACAAACAAGGGAGAGAGGTCGAGAGAGACGTACGGAGAAAATGCAGACATGGGGAGGAGAGAGTGTATGTTTGTCATAGAGAGATCCCCTGGAGATTGTGATGGGACTACATGGGTGGGAGATCGAGTGACAAGGTGTGTGCGCGATAGAAGATGCCCCGAGAGATATCGAGATAGACGTATGGATGGAAGGAGACAATACGTGTGTTCCTGATGGCTAGTAAGAGATAATCATACTTAGGATGGGGGAGTGCTTGCGCCTATGATGGAGTAAGGGATTATGGTACTTAGGGGGGTGCGTGTCACATGGAGAGAGAACAAGGGCGGAGAGTGTTGGATGGGTCTATATGTATAGCGCGAGCGAGACATGTGTATATGTGAACCAGGGAGATATAAGGTCAGTTTGTCTTGTGTCCTGAGCACCTTTTGCCTGGCCTCGGGTTGTGGCTGGATTTCATGCACGCTTGTTTGGTTGCTACCCTGTGAAAAAGAAAGCCCGGCTGGCCTGGGTTCCCTTGCACTTTAATTAGCCTAGCTAAACTCCAGACACTGCAAGTAGCCTGGCCCAGGCGACCGATTTCGAATGCCAGGCCGTGCCTGGTCGTGTGGCCACGAGGCTAATAGCAACATGGATGGATATTAGCATTAAATAATTGATGCATGGATTGATTGATGGGACGTTGATGCTTTGCCTGGCCTAGGCATGAACCAAACGCTTCAACACCACACAAGCCTGGCCAGGCAGAAATATTTTACATCTCACGTCCACACCAGGCACTACCGGCCATCAAGGCATGAGGGTCAGGTCACGAACCAAACTGACCTATAAAGTTTGAGAGAGATTGAGGAGCCCCGATAAGGCTGAGTGGTGTGTCAGATAGCTGAGAGGGGGAAAGAGATATTCCATCCTCTCGATAATGCAGTGCATGTAAATTTTTTAGAAGTCGAACTTTGGAAACTAGGTTTACGCAAATGTTATTTATATCTACAATACCAAAGATACATCATACAAAACTACATCTCATGGTGAATCTAATGGTATATGTTTGCCGTACTAGATGTAATTCTTTTTCTCCACGTACATGGTCAAACTTTGTGATGTTTGACTTTTCAATAAATCTATATGCTATGGACCGAGGAGAGTGCCTCAGTCGAGACAGATCAAGTGCGTGTGAAGGAGAATGAGTAAGTGTGCAAAAAGAGTATGTGTGTGAAAGAGAAAGTGACAACAAACGATAAATTAGAGAGAGAGAGAGTGTGTGTTTTTTCGTTTCTTATGCGAACATATCACGCATGCATCTCCGAGATGGAAAAGCGAGGCGAGGAGACACACGAAGATAGCTAGTGTGTGATTGTTTGCAACGGAGAGAGACACCCCTGTAGCACATGTTCAATAGAGGTCTGGCCAACAAGGAACAAAGGTCGAGAGGGACACATGGATGGCATGGACACATGGGGAGGGAGAGAGGGTGTGTTTGTGATAGAGAGATCCCGTTTTGATCGTGAGGGGACTATATGGGTGGGAGATCGAGGGAGTGCGTGCGTGATAGAAAGATGCCCCGAGAGAAATCGAGATAGACCATGCACATGTTTGTGATGGAGACTAAGATTAGCTAGTCATATACATATAGGGGGGACTGCGTGTGCCTACAATTGAGTGAGAGACCATCATACTTGGCTAGCTGGGCATGAGATTGTGTGTGTGCGCATGTGAGATGGAGAGAGAACGAGGGGGAGAGATAGAGTTTTAGATGGGCCTATCGAGTGCGAGTGAGATATGCATGTGTATGTGTGACCCAGGTGGATGGAGAGTTTGAGAGAGAGGGGGGGAAGAGCTCCGAGACGACATAGTGGTGCGTGAGAGAGTTACGGGCAAAGAGCCAAGGAATTTGTATGCGTACGATGAGTGCACCCAAGATATCTAGCTTGGACTAGCTAGAGTATCATACATAGTGTGCGAGAGAGACCTATAGATGGTGTATATATGCATGCGAACTAGAAAGACCCCCCCCCCCCACACACACACACACAAAGAGAGATAGAGAGAGAGAGATGGAGAGAAAGGGAGAGGGACCAACAAGGTTTCTGTGTCGGATGTGTGCGACAAAATTGAAGATTGTCGGCGAGAGAGAGAGAGAGAGAGAGAGAGAGAGAGAACAGGAGTCCGGGAGAGGGGGAGGTCGCGTTTTATGCATCAAAGACTGATATAAACCATGTTTCGATATAAACTTGCATTCAAATATTTAAATTGGAGAACATGTTGTCTGCAATCCACACATGAACAGATATATGCGTATATCAAACAAGTTCATTAATTTGACTTGCAACATGTTTATGGAGTACTATAATACTGTACAACATGCTACTCGATTGAGGTGTTCAATTTTGGATTTAGTTCACTATTTTGACCTACTGAACGAGCTATTTCATTGAATCGAGATATTTCATTTTGGGTTTGATTCACGTTTTTGAGTGGGTAAACTATTTGTCATATAGTAAATCGCTAGCAACGAGCATGTAAAAACACATTACTCCCGAGCATCATCTCTGCATCTAAAAAAGAAGTGGCAAGCTAATATTTCAAAATTTGATCCGAATCGACTTGGTAAGGTAGACGTGGATGCTCGTTCTCCCAAAATTTGAACGAACCGTTAAACATCCACTATGCTCGGTGGAATTCGCCCGAGCAAATAAATGGGAGACGCGAAATTACCGTCCTATGTGGGACACACATAAATTGGCCCGTTGTACATCGAGGGTAGGTTCGTAACTTCATCCAAGCGCGCATTCTCCTCTGCCGAAATGACATGTGCCGAATAATTCATAAACCATGGTCGGCAAAACACGCTCTCCTCGCCCAAAATAGCTGGCCCCCACTATTTCAAAACACGCTCTCCTCGCCCGAAATCGCTCGCGCCCGCTATAGTTCAAAACACGCCCTTCTCGCCCGAAATCTCTCCCGCCCACTATTTGGGGAGAAGCAAAGTTACTCTACTATCCCCGACCCTCAGTACACAGACCCAAGCCGAGAAGCCTATAGGCAAGGGTAGAACTGTAACTCCCCCTCACATTTCAGACAAATGCGTCCATAAGACATGGTTCCACTCCCCTCCCAATTCCCCCCCGCCCGCCCCCATTCATACCTCGTTGGCGCCTAATCACCTTCTCCCCAGGAAGCTCCCTTCTCCCGAGCCGCGAAACCTCAGCCCCATCTCCATGGCGCCCCCACCGCACCAATTTCACAGCCGCCCTCCTCCCTAATGCCGGAGACGCTGTCCATTTGCCATCGTGCACTGGGCCGTGTGCCTCTTACTCCGTGCTGCTGGTGCTGCCTCGACGACGGCCGCGTGAACCGTACCGAAGCCGATTCACCCCCGCCGTTGTTCACAGCGCCGGAGCGGCTCCAACTTCGGATCCATCCAGAGTCCTGGCGCTGCTTCGGCGTAGCCGTCGACCGTCGCAACATCGCTCTTTCCCTGCCGCTGGTCGCCACCGCAACCGCGCCGGCCTCACCGACTCGGCAGCTGGAACTGCCTACTTCACCATGCCGCCAGATAGGTCGCACCCTCATCTCAAATCACTTTATTTAGGCGTCAGTTGTCTGAATTTTTATTCTGGGCCAATTGATTCCCAATGGGAAGCAGCACCCCTCGAGGCGGCAGAGCTCCTAGGCTGCCGATTGGCTGGTGTCTAACGTAAGGGTGCGGGGCCGCAAGTTTGCCGCGGAAGCAGCGCTTAGATGGCTATCTTTTAGAGTTGCATGGGTTGAAGGTACTGCCGCCGCCGGATCTGGATGACGGGGAGTCTTTGTGGATTGGCCCGGGGGCGGCGCAACCACGGTAGTGCGGTGGGGCGGGGAGCAGGGTTTTGGCCGGGGCCACGGACGGCGGAGGCAGGCTGCTCTGCCGTTGGTCGCTAGCTCTTCGGGGAAGATCCTGAACAGTGTCAGCTGGGAGTGATACGTCCATTTTACATGATGCTTTTATATCGATATTTATTGCATTATCGACTGTTATTTCACATTATGTCACAATACTTATGGCTATTCTCTCTTCTTTTACAAGGTTTACATAAGGAGGGAGAATGTCGGCAGCTGGAATTCTAGGCTGGAAAAGGAGCAACTATTAGAGACCTATTCTGCGCAACTCCAAAAGTCCTGAAACTCCACGGAATATCTTAAAATAAATAAAGAAAAATCCTCGCCAAAGATGAAGTCCGGGGGCCCACACCCTGCTCACGAGGGTGGGGGGTGCGCCCCCCTCCTAGGGCGCGCTCCCCTACCTCGTGCCCCCCCTGGTGGGTCTCCGACGTCCATCTTCTGCTATATGAAGTCTTTCTATGAGAAAAAAATAAGAAGGAACTTTTCGATACGAGACGCCGCCGCCACGAGGCGGAACCTTGGCGGAACCAATCTAGAGCTCCGGTAGAGCTATTCTGCCGGGGATACTTCCCTCCGGGAGGGGGAAATCATCACCATCGTCATCACCAACGCTCCTCTCATCGGGACAGGGCAATCTCCATCAACATCTTCACCAGCACCATCTCATCTCCAAACCCTAGTTCATCTCTTGTATCCAATTCTTGTCTCCTAGTCCGGGATTGGTGCTAGTAGGTTGCTAGTAGTGTTGATTACTCCTTGTAGTTGATGCTAGTTGGTTTATTTGGTGGAAGATCATATGTTCAGATCCTTTACGCATATTATTACCCCTCTGATTATGAACATGAATATGCTTTGTGAGTAATTACGTTTGTTCCTGAGGACAAGGGAGAAGTCTTGCTATTAGTAGTCATGTGAATTTGGTATTCGTTTGATATTTTGATAAGATGTATGTTGTCTAGCCTCTAATGGTGTTATGTGAACGTCGACTACATAACACTTTGCCATTATTTGGGCCTAGAGGAAGGCATTGGGAAGTAATAAGTAGATGATGGGTTGCTAGAGTGACAGAAACTTAAACCCTAGTTTATGCGTTGCTTCGTAAGGGGCTGATTTGGATCCATATGTTTCATGCTATGGTTAGGTTTACCTTAATACTTTTGTTGTAGTTGCGGATGCTTGCAATAGAGGTTAATCATAAGTGGGATGCTTGTTCAAGTAAGAACAGCACCCAAGCACCGTCCACCCACATATCAAATTATCAAAGTACCAAACGCGAATCATATGAACGTGATGAAAACTAGCTTGACGATATTCCCATGTGTCCCCGGGAGCGCTTTTCCTATTATAAGAGTTTGTTCCGGCTTGTCCTTTGCTACAAAAAGGATTGGGCCACCTTGCTGCACTTTATTTACTTTTGTTACTTGTTGCTCGTTACAATTTACCTTGTCACAAAACTATCTGTTACCACTTATTTCAGTACTTGTAGAGAATACCTTGCTGAAAACCGCTTATCATTTCCTTCTGCTCCTCGTTGGGTTCGACACTCTTACTTATCGAAAGGACTACGATAGATCCCCTATACTTGTGGGTCATCAAGACTCTTTTCTGGCGCCGTTGCCGGGGAGTGTAGCGCCTTTGGTAGGTGGAATTTGGTAAGGAAAAATTTATATAGTGTGCTGAAATTTACTGTCACTTGTTACTATGGAAAGTAATTCCCTAAGGGGCTTGTTCGGGGTATCTTCGCCCCGTCCAGTAGAGCAAAGAGTTGCTCCTCAACCTATTGAACCTATTGAAAATGAAACTCCTTTTGAATTTCCTTCGGGTATGATGGAAAATCTGCTAGCTAACCCTTTTACAAGAGATGGAACAAAGCATCCTGATGAGCACTTAATATATGTGGATGAAGTTTGTGGACTATTTAAGCTTGCAGGTGTACCCGATGATGTTGCTAAGAAGAAGGTCTTCCCTTTATCTTTGAAGGACGATGCATTGATATGGTATAGGCTATGTGATACGAGATCGTGGGACTATAAAAGATTGAAATCGGAATTTCATCAAAAGTATTACCCTATGCATCTTGTTCATCGTGATCGCAATTATATATATAATTTCTGGCCTCGCGAAGGAGAAAGCATCGCTCAAGCTTGGGGGAGGCTTAATTCAATGTTATATTCATGCCCCAATCATGAGCTCCCGAGAGAAATAATTATGCAAAGTTTTTATGCTCGGCTTTCTGAAAACAATTGCACCATGCTCGATACTTCTTGTGCTGGCTCTTTTATGATGAAGACTATTGAATTTAGATGGAATTTATTGGATAGAATTAAACGCAACTCTGAAGATTGGGACCACGACGAAGCTAAGGAGTCAGGTATGACACCTAAGTTTGATTGTGTTAAATCTTTTATGGATACCGATATTTTCCGTAAGTTTAGCACTAAATATGGACTTGACTCTGAGATAGTAGCTTCTTTCTGTGAATCTTTTGCTACTTATGTTGATCTCCCTAAGGAGAAGTGGTTTAAATATCATCCTCCAATAGAAGTAAAAGTAGCTTCACCTATTAAAGTTGAAGAAAAGACTGTCACTTATAATGATCCTATTGTTCCTACTTCTTATGTTGAGAAACCACCTTTCCCTGTTAGAGTAAAGGATCATGCTAAAGCTTCAACTGTTGTTCGTAAAAGCAATATCAGAACTTATGTACCCCCTGAGCAAGTTAAAGTAGAACCTAATATTGCTATTGTTAAAGATCTCTTGTCTGATAATATTGATGGGCATGTTATTCACTTCAACGCTGAAACTTCTAGAATTGCTAAACCATGTGATAGAGATAAACATAGACCTGTGGTAGGCATGCCTGTTATTTCTGTTAAAATAGGAGATCATTGTATCATGGCTTATGTGATATGGGTGCTAGTGCTAGTGTTATACCCATTGACTTATATGAAGAAATTAAGCATGAAATTGCACCTGCTGAGATAGAAGATATTGATATTACAATTAAACTTGCCAATAGGGATACTATTTCACCAATTGGGATTGTTAGAGATGTTGAAGTCTTGTGTGGGAAAACTAAATATCCCGCTGATTTTCTTGTTCTTGGTTCCCCACAAGATAGCTTTTGTCCCATTATATTTGGTAGACCCTTCTTGAACACTGTAAATGCAAAGATAGATTGCGAAAAGAATGTTGTTACTATTGGTTTGGATGATATGGTTCATGAGTTTAATTTCTCTAAATTTAGTAAACAACATCGTGAGGAAGAATTGCCTAGTAAGGATGATATTATTGGTCTTGCTTCTATTGCCGTACCTCCTAGTGATCCTTTAGAACACTATTTGCTAGACCATGAAAATGACATGTTCATGAATGAAAGAAGGAAAATAGATGAAGTATTATTTAAACAGGAACCTATTCTGCAACACAATTTTCCTGTTGAAATTTTAGGGGATCCCCCTCCACCTGTAGCGACCTGACCTGAATGGATCACGTCTACTGTGCTATGGTGTCATCCCTGGATCAGTAATGCTGACACCACACAGTACATCGAAGGATTTATAGCAGAGTTGCAATCACACACTTATTACATCGATGGCTCAAAAAGAACTTATTACAGTAAATATGGCTGAAGGCCATCTAATATCGATAACAGCGGAAGACTCGGAAGATAAATGGGTCCATCAACTCCAACGGCATCACTGAGTATAGGGCCACGACCTAAAAACACCTCAATCGTCGTCTGAAAAGTCTGCAACATTAACGTTGCAGCCCGAAAACGGGTCAGCACATGGAATATGCTGGCAAAGTAACACATAGAGAGTAATGGAATGAAACAGCTATACTATATGCATATTTGGCTGGTGGAAAGCTCTATGGTTACAGTTTTGCGTAAAGCCAGTTTTTCCCTACTGCAAAGGAATAAATTTATTTAACTATCATGGTGGTTGTGAAACATTGAGAATGGTTGACAGCATTCTCAATCCCAATTAAAAATAATTAAAACCCAACAACATTAATTAGAAGTAACATGTTGAGATTCACAGGATATTCAAGTACTAGATACTCAAGTTGTCCATAACCGGGGACACGGCTAATCATGATTAGTTTGTACACTCTGCAGAGGTTAGCGCACTTTTCCCCACATGACTCGATCGCCTCCGTTTGTTTTCTCGTACTACATGGTGTTTGAGAAACGGATGACCGAGACATAGTCTTTCAGAAGCGCTAGCACCTTACATGTGGGGTAGACCGTACCACCTACAACCCCTACATCTGCTAGTCCACCCCGTAAGAGTTCGCAAAACTTAGTCAACTATGCCAGAGCCCATAGTAGCATGTGGCTGCACACGGAAGTTTCTAGCATGAAAGATCTTATGATCCCTTTGAGCCTGGGTGGCGGTCCAAAAAAAACAGGCAAGTCCTGATAGACATCAGGTGCCTCAATCCACCCAGATGTGTGTTTAAGTTGCCACCTTAGATAAACCATTAAAATTATCAACTCACATCTGTCATGGATATCACTCACCCAATCCACGTCTACTAGCATAGCATGGCATAATAAGCAAACATAGAAGTAACTCCCAAGGGTTTGATAATAATACAGGTAATAGGTACTACCTCATCTACTTCCCATCCCACAATTTAATTAGATCCTAATCATGCAATGTGTGAGGATTTATCTAATGCAATAAAACATGGGTTGTAGAAAAGGTATGATCAAAGTGTTACTTGCCTTGCTGATGATCCGCGAGTCCTAGGGTTTCGAAGTAACAGGCGGCGCAATCCGGGTAATCTATCGCAGACAAACAACAAGCGTACAATAAGTACTCATCCAATACACAGGTAAAACTCGAACAAGAGAACGAACCAGGTAGTTCAACTTAAGAACTCCGGTTGCAAAGAAAAAACGAACCGAACAAAGAAACAAACGGCGGAAGAAAACAACTCGGTTCTAGCAAGTTGAAACTAGGTCAAATTTTACCAGGGCAAAAACTTGTTTAAGTTGATTAGACGGAACGGTGGTTTCGAGACGAAACTCCGGGCGCTTGAATCACCTGATTCCGATAAACGAGCGAAAAGAAACACTAGAAAGAAGATCGGATCTGAGATCGCGATCGCGGAAAAGACGCAGAATAAATCCGACGAGAAAAAAAAAGAAGAACGGTTAGACAAACGGATGTTCGTTAACCTAGAAGAATCCGGTGATCACGTTCGTTAGGACGAACGGTCCGGCGAACGGTCCAAAGGCAACTAAATCAGAAAAGAAAACTAATCCGATCTAGGGTTTCGGAGAAGAAAATCGATCGAAAAACCGATCTAGAAAACCGGAACGGTTTAGAAAAGAACCGGAAAGAAAACGAATCAGAAGAGAAGAAAAGAATCGGAACGATTAGAAGAAAACAATCCGAGGAAAAGAGACGCGGGGCAACCTCGGCGAACGGGGCTCCGGCGGCGGCGGCGTAAGGCGGCGGCGTGGGCGAGGTGCGGCGTGTGGGCGCGGCGGCGGCGGTGATGCAGGGCGCGGGCGGCGTCTTAGGGCGGCGCGCGGGTGAGGGGCGGTGCGGCGTGGGGTGTGGTGGAGCTCTAGGCTTTGGGTTTGATGATTTAGAGGGGGGTGCTTGGGTATTTATATTGGGGAGGGGTGAGGAGACTTGGGGTAGGGGGCAAGGAATTAGACTAGGAATAGGAATCCTAGATGAAAAAGAAAAACGGAATAAAGGAAAAAGGCTAAGAATCCTACTAGGATTCGGTAGAAGCAAGAGGCAAGGCGGCGGCCTCCTGGCCTTGCGCTGGCGCGCCTGGGCGCAGGGGCGCATCGGCGGCTGGGGCTGTGGCCGGCCTGGGCCTTGGCCCGGCTGGGCCTGCGGTAAGTCTTATATATATATATATATAAACGGTTCAGCGCGCAGAAAAAAAACAAAAAGAGATCTAAACGAACTTCGAAAAATCTAAAGTAAATTTTCCCCGACTCCTAAAAATGAGCCGAACAAAATGAACTTTTCTCCGAGCCTAAAATTCAATTTTCGAAAACGCGCATTTTTCCCTATCCAAATAAAATGCAAATAAACTCCGGAAAGCAAAAAAAATTGATTTATCCATTAGATCTTCATTTTCCTAAATTTTGGGAAAGTCATATTATTCCCTCTCTTATATATTTTGACACCGGAAAAATTATTGAAGATAAAATAAATAAATCAAATGATCCCCTTTTCAAAATTTGAGAAAACTCAAATATGAAAATAACGAAATCTCCAACTCTCTCCGAGGGTCCTTGAGTTGCGTGAAATTTCTAGGATCAACCAAAATGCAAGAAAATATGATATGCATGATGATCTAGTGTATAACATTCCAAATTGAAAATTTGGGATGTTACAAACCTACCCCCCTTAAGATGAATCTCGCCCTCGAGATTCGGGTTGGCTAGAAAATAGGTGAGGGTGGTCCTTGAGCAAATCTTCTTCTCTTTCCCAGGTGGCTTCATCTTCTGAGTGGTGGTTCCACTGAACTTTGCAAAACTTGATAACCTTGCTGCGAGTAACTCTGCTGGCATAATCGAGAATCTTGACTGGCTTCTCCTCATATGTTAAGTCGTCCTTCAACTGAATCGCTTCGAGTGGCACGGTATCTCTTAACGGTATCTCTGCCATCTCGGCGTGACATTTCTTCAATTGAGAGACATGGAATACGTCATGAACTCCTGACAGTCCCTCTGGTAATTCCAACTTATAAGCGACTTCTCCCATACGTTTCAAGATCTTATATGGTCCAACGAAACGCGGTGCTAACTTTCCCTTAACTCCAAAGCGCTTAACTCCTCGAAGTGGGGATACTCGAAGATAAACTCTGTCTCCGGTTTCGTAAACTGTCTCCTTGCGTTTAGCATCTGCGTAGCTCTTCTGCCTGGACTGGGCTACCTTGAGCCTATCGCGAATCAACTTAACTTTCCGTTCAGACTCCTTAATCAAATCTGGTCCAAAGAATTGACGGTCTCCAACTTCATTCCATGACAACGGTGTCCTGCACCTCCTTCCGTATAAAGCTTCGAAAGGTGCCATCTTCAAACTGGTTTGGTAACTGTTGTTATAAGAAAACTCCGCATACGGCAAGTTATCGTCCCAACTAGATCCATAATCTAGTGCACAAGCTCTCAGCATATCTTCCAAAATCTGATTGACTCTCTCGGTCTGTCCATCTGTCTGCGGGTGAAAAGCTGTGCTGAACTCTAGTCTGGTCCCTAAAGTTTCATGCAACTGATTCCAAAACTTTGAAGTAAATTGGGTTCCTCTATCTGATACGATACTCCTCGGAACTCCATGCAAACAAATGATTCTAGTCATGTATATCTTTGCCAACTTAGCACTGGTGTAAGTGGTCTTAACTGGAATAAAATGTGATACCTTCGTGAAACGATCAACTACTACCCATATCGAGTCATATCCTGCTTTCGTCCTGGGTAGTCCTGTGATAAAATCCATGCCTATGTTATCCCACTTCCATTCGGGTATCGGCAATGGTTGTAACAATCCTGCTGGCTTCTGATGTTCTGCCTTTACTCTCTGACATACGTCACAAACTGCTACATATGCTGCAATATCCTTCTTCATTCCGGTCCACCAGAATGTTTCCTTTAAATCCAAATACATCTTGGTATTTCCTGGGTGAATCGAATAGGGTGAATCATGTGCCTCTTGCAAAATCAGCTTCCTGATCTTCGGGTCATTGGGCACATACACACGGTCCTCAAACCATAGGGTATCGTGCTCATCCTCACGAAATCCCTTCGCTTTTCCTTTGATTAGTTTCTCCTTTATAGCAGCAATCTCCTTGTCAGATTTCTGAGCTTCTCAAATCTTATCCATCAATGTTGACTGAATCTCCAATGCTGCTACATAGCCTCTCGGAACTATTTCCAAACATAGCTCACGAAGGTTTTCTGCTAACTCCTTGGGTATTTTCCCCGTTATTAGGGTATTGACATGGCTCTTACGGCTCAATGCATCAGCTACTACATTAGCTTTTCCGGTATGGTAATGCAATCTCATATCATAATCCTTGATGAGCTCCAACCATCTCCTTTGTCGGAGGTTCAACTCCTTCTGCGTGAAAATGTACTTCAAACTCTTGTGATCCGTGTACACCTCACAATGATTTCCAATGAGGAAATGTCTCCATGTCTTCAATGCATGCACTACGGCTGCTAACTCCAAATCATGCGTGGCATAATTCAACTCATGAGGCTTCAGTTGTCGTGAAGCATACGAAACAACTCTTCCTTCCTGCATAAGCACTGCTCCAAGTCCTCGACGTGAAGCGTCGCAATACACCTTATAATCCTTGGTCTGATCTGGCAAAATCAATACTGGTGAGGTGACCAAACGTTTCTTCAACTCCTGGAAACTAGCCTCACACTCCTCAGTCCAATTGAACTTAGTATCCTTCTTCAACAATTCAGTCATAGGCTTTGCAATCTTTGAAAAGTTCTCAATGAATCTCCGGTAATATCCTGCGAGTCCAAGAAAACTCCGGATCTCTCCAACTGTCGTTGGTGATTCCCATTCGGTTACGGTCTCGACCTTTGTGGGGTCAACTGCTATACCTTCTCCGGATATAACGTGTCCGAGGAATCCAACTTCCTTCAACCAAAACTCACATTTGCTGAATTTGGCGTATAACTGATGTTCCCTTAGTTTCTCCAAAACCAAACGCAAATGTTCCTTATGCTCCTCTTCATTCTTTGAATAAACCAGGATGTCATCAATGAACACTACGACGAACTTATCCAAAAACTCCATAAACACTTTGTTCATCAGGTTCATAAAATAGGCAGGTGCGTTAGTCAATCCAAATGACATAACGGTATACTCATACAGTCCATATCTCGTGGTGAATGTTGTGTTAGGTATGTCCTGCTCTCGAATCTTCAACTGATGGTACCCTGATCGTAAATCGATCTTGGAAAACACTTTAGCTCCTTGCAACCGATCAAACAGATCATTGATCATTGGCAGTGGGTACTTATTCTTGATGGTTACTTCATTCAATCCACGATAATCTACAACCATCCTTAATGATCCATCCTTCTTTTCCACTAGAAGTACGGGTGATCCCCAAGGCGAAGAACTTGGGCGAATGTAACCTTTATCCAATAACTCCTTAATCTGATTCTTAATTTCTACCAAATCCTTTGCTGGCATTCGGTATGGACGCTTCGATATTGGGCCTGTGCCTGGCAATAACTCAATCAAAAACTCAATGTCTCTATCCGGTGGCATGCCTGGCAATTCCTCAGGAAATACATCAGGAAAATCCTTTACCACTGGTACTTCCTCCTGCATGACTCCTGTTAGGCAATTCACTTGTGTCCTTTTTGGTACATGCCGGGATACATACTTGATCCTTCTCCCTTCTGGTGTAGTAAGCAAAATTGTTTTACTAGCACACTCAATATTCCCTTTATACTTTGATAACCAATCCATGCCTAATATCACATCCAGTCCTTGAGATTCCAATACTATTAGGTCTGAGGGAAATACATAGTTACCAATCCTTAATGGTAACCGATCACACCACAAACTTGCCACATACTCTGCTCCTGGCGAGGTTACTAACATGGGTGACCTAAGGGCTTGGGTTGGCAGGTTATACTTATCCACAAATCCCCTTGAGATGTATGAATGTGATGCACCAGTGTCAAAAAGAACGAGTGCAGTAAATGACTTAACCAAAAACTTACCGATTACTGCATCGGGCTGATCTTCAACCTCCTCCACATTAACGTGGTTCACCTGTCCCCTATTAAAAGGGTTCGGCTTCTTCCCAGAGCTTCCATTGCCATTTCCATTCTGGCCTTCAGGACATTCATTGGCACAATGTCCGGTCTTGGAACACTTGAAACAAGTGACTTGATTCAGGTCTCTCTTGGTTGGGGTAGATGGGATGGTCCGGTTCTGGCCGTTGCTTCCTCCATTCCCATTTCCATTCTTGTGGCCATTATGGTTGTGCGAGCTACCTCCTCTATGGGTGTGCTGAAACTTAAATCCCGGTTTAGGGGCAAAACGGGGCTTCTGCTGGGCTCCAGAGTTATACTTCCCCTGTCCATACTTCCTCTTACGGTTCTCAATCTGCTGTTGCTTCCCTTCAATCATGATGGCACGATCTACCAACTCCTGGTAGTTGTTGAAACTTGCTACCATCAACTGCATGCTTAATTCATCATTCAATCCTTCCAGAAACTTCTCCTGCTTAGTTGCATCCGTAGCAACGTCATCTGGGGCATAACGTGCTAGCTTACTAAACTCCTCCACATACTGGCCAACTGTCCTTCCTCCTTGGCGTAAGTTGCGAAACTCACGCTTCTTTATGGCCATAGCTCCTGCTGAAACATGGGCAGTGCGGAAAGCTTGCTGAAACTGATCCCATGTGACAGTGTCAACTGGGTAAGTGGCTGTGAAATTATTCCACCATGCTGCCGCGGGTCCGTCAAGCTGGTGAGCGGCAAACTTCACTTTCTCACCATCCGTGCATCCTGCAGTGGTCAACTCCCTTCCTATCTTACGGAGCCAATCGTCTGCTACTATTGGCTCGGTGCTACTGGAAAACACCGGCGGATTTAGCCTAAGAAAACGGGCTAAGTGGTCAACAGGTGGTGGTGGTGGTGGTGGGTTGTTGTTGTTCTGCTGGTTCTGGACTAACATCTGCATCAACTGGTTCTATTGCTGGATCAACTGAGTGAGCTCCGGTGGGAATCCATTGTCACGTCTCGGAGGCATCTGAGGGTTTAGAAAAGACGAGATATAAGAATAGAGGGGGTCTAAAGGGAAAACACTACCCATATGCACATGTGACAAAAGCACATAATTCACTTCAATCAATCAAACAAGGGCTTACAATCGGTCTAAAACTATCACGAAAAGTGCTCGACTATAATGATTACATGGGGGAATACTACTACTATCTGGTGGTCAACTAGAAATTTGAACCGGTGGAAGACTCCATGATATCTGCTCCAGCTTCGTCTTCAAAGTTGGGTTCACTTAGATCCGAATCGGTGTCGTCGATGATGACGTAGTTGTCCGGACATGCGACGTACTCGTCGTCCTCCTGGGATGCTAACTTCCTCGTGAGTTCTTCAATCTCCTGCTTAAGATCGCAATTGTGCCTTGCTAGAGCTACGATCTCGTCCATATAGTCCTTGCGTGTAGACTTCAGTTCTCCTTCTAGCTCCATGATCCTTGCCTTTGCATTCTTCAACTCTATCATATCATTGCACATCTGGTTCTCATGGCGTCGAATGTGCTGGTTTAACTCCTGGATGAATGATGCAATGGATCTATCCTTCTTTGTGCTGACTAACTCCCATTGTTCATCTCGGCGTTCGCAAATCTGGTAGATAGTGTCCTTGAGGTCTTCTTGATAAACTTCTCCAATGCGTCCTATGGTGATATGAGCTGCCATGCTCCTTACCAGACTCCAGGTTGGTGCATTGAAAACACTATCTATAGGCTTCGTGATTGGCGCGAATGTCCTTCCCGGAACGTGAGCTTGAATCTTCCAGCGCTCCTCTTCAGGCAGAGTGGCGTTGAAGGTTCCCGTGAAGCTTGTTAATCCAATGTTCAGGTACTTGGTGACTTCCTTCAAGTGCAATCCAAATGGTGTGCCTTCATCCGGTTGAGCGTACTTAATCTTCGCGTTCATCATCCTAATAGAGTAGAAAAGATGAGGAGTTAGAAAATGAGAAGAGAATAGTGATCTATGGCTTTAACTTAGTGGTCGTGTCCTACAGTCAGCGTGTGCTCTGATACCATCTCTGTAGCGACCTGACCTGAATGGATCACGTCTACTGTGCTATGGTGTCATCCCTGGATCAGTAATGCTGACACCACACAGTACATCGAAGGATTTATAGCAGAGTTGCAATCACACACTTATTACATCGATGGCTCAAAAAGAACTTATTACAATAAATATGGCTGAAGGCCATCTAATATCGATAACAGCGGAAGACTCAGAAGATAAATGGGTCCATCAACTCCAACGGCATCACTGAGTATAGGGCCACGACCTAAAAACACCTCAATCGTCGTCTGAAAAGTCTGCAACATTAACGTTGCAGCCCAAAAACGGGCCAGCACATGGAATATGCTGGCAAAGTAACACATAGAGAGTAATGGAATGAAACAGCTATACTATATGCATATTTGGCTGGTGGAAAGCTCTATGGTTATAGTTTTGCGTAAAGCCAGTTTTTCCCTACTGCAAAGGAATAAATTTATTTAACTATCATGGTGGTTGTGAAACATTGAGAATGGTTGGCAGCATTCTCAATCCCAATTAAAAATAATTAAAACCCAACAACATTAATTAGAAGTAACATGTTGAGATTCACAGGATATTCAAGTACTAGATACTCAAGTTGTCCATAACCGGGGACACGGCTAATCATGATTAGTTTGTACACTCTGCAGAGGTTTGCGCACTTTTCCCCACATGACTCGATCGCCTCCGTTTGTTTTCTCGTACTACATGGTGTTTGAGAAACGGATGACCGAGACACTGTCTTTCAAAAGCGCTAGCACCTTACATGTGGGGTAGACCATACCACCTACAACCCCTACATCTGCTAGTCCACCCCATAAGAGTTCGCACAACTTAGTCAACTATGCCAGAGCCCATAGTACCATGTGGCTGCACACGGAAGTTTCTAGCATGAAAGATCTTATGATCCCTTTGAGCCTGGGTGGCGGTCCAAAAAAACAGGCAAGTCCTGATAGACATCAGGTGCCTCAATCCACCCAGATGTGTGTTTAAGTTGCCACCTTAGATAAACCATTAAAATTATAAACTCACATCTGTCATGGATATCACTCACCCAATCCACGTCTACTAGCATAGCATGGCATAATAAGCAAACGTAGAAGTAACTCCCAAGGGTTTGATAATAATACAGGTAATAGGTACTACCTCATCTACTTCCCATCCCACAATTTAATTAGATCCTAATCATGCAATGTGTGAGGATTTATCTAATGCAATAAAACATGGGTTGTAGAAAAGGTATGATCAAAGTGTTACTTGCCTTGCTGATGATCCGCGAGTCCTAGGGTTTCGAAGTAACAGGCGGCGCAATCCGGGTAATCTATCACAGACGAACAACAAGCATACAATAAGTACTCATCTAATGCACAGGTAAAACTCGAACAAGAGAACGAACCAGGTAGTTCAACTTAAGAACTCCGGTTGCAAAGAAAGAAAGAACCGAACAAAGAAACAAACGGCGGAAGAAAACAACTCGGTTCTAGCAAGTTGAAACTAGGTCAAATTTTACCGGGGCAAAAACTTGTTTAAGTTGATTAGATGGAACGGCGGTTTCGAGACGAAACTCCAGGCGCTTGAATCACCTGATTCCGATAAATGAGCAAAAAGAAAGACTAGAAAGAAGATCGGATCTGAGATCGCGATCGCGGAAAAGATGCGGAATAAATCCGACGAGAAGAAAAAAAAGAAGAACGGTTAGACGAACGGATGTTCGTTAACCTAGAAAAATCCGATGATCACGTTCGTTAGGACGAACGGTCCGGCGAACGGTCCAAAGGCAACTAAATCGGAAAAGAAAACTAATCCGATCTAGGGTTTCGGAGAAGAAAACCGATCAAAAAACCGATCTAGAAAACCGGAACGGTTTAGAAAAGAACCGGAAAGAAAACGAATCGGAAGAGAAGAAAAGAATCGGAACGATTAGAAGAAAATGATCGGAGGAAAAGAGACGCGGGGCAACCTCGCCGAACGGGGCTCCGGCGGCGGCGGCGTAAGGCGGCGGCGGCGTGGGCGAGGTGCGGCGTGTGGGCGCGGCGGCGGCGGTGATGCAGGGCGCGGGCGGCGGCTTAGGGCGGCACGCGGGTGAGGGGCGGCGCGGCGTGGGGTGTGGTGGAGCTCTAGGCTTTGGGTTTGATGATTTAGAGGGGGGGTGCTTGGGTATTTATATTGGGGAGGGGTGAGGAGACTTGGGGTAGGGGGCAAGGAATTAGACTAGGAATAGGAATCCTAGATGAAAAAGAAAAACGGAATAAAGGAAAAAGGCTAAGAATCCTACAGGATTCGGTAGAAGCAAGAGGCGAGGCGGCGGCCTCCTGGCCTTGCGCTGGCGCGCCTGCGCGCAGCGGTGGCTGGGGCTGTGGCCGGCCTGGGCCTTGGCCCGGCTGGGCCTGCGGTAAGTCTTTTTTTTTATATATAAACGGTTCAGCGCGCAGAAAAAAAACAAAAAGAGATCTAAACGAACTCCGAAAAATCTAAAGTAAATTTTCCTCGACTCCTAAAAATGAGCCGAACAAAATGAACTTTTCTCCGGGCCTAAAATGCAATTTTCGAAAACGCGCATTTTTCCCTATCCAAATAAAAGGCAAATAAACTCCGGAAAGCAAAAAAATTGATTTATCCATTAGATCTTCATTTTCCTAAATTTTGGGAAAGTCATATTATTCCCTCTCTTATATATTTTGACACCGGAAAATTTATTGAAGATAAAATAAATAAATCAAATGATCCCCTTTTCAAAATTTGAGAAAACTCAAATATGAAAATAACGAAATCTCCAACTCTCTCCGAGGGTCCTTGAGTTGCGTGAAATTTCTAGGATCAACCAAAATGCAAGAAAATATGATATGCATGATGATCTAGTGTATAACATTCCAAATTGAAAATTTGGGATGTTACACCACCCAAGGGTGATCCCGTGTTTGAGCTTAAACCGTTGCCTGATAATCTTAAATATGCTTATCTTGATGAAAAGAAGATATATCCTGTTATTATTAGTGCTAACCTTTCAGAGCATGAAGAAGAAAGATTATTGAAAACTCTGAAGAAGCACCGTGCTGCTATTGGATATACTCTTATGATCTTAAGGGCATTAGTCCCACTCTATGTCAACATAAAATAAATTTGGAGGCGGACGCCAAACCAGTTCGTGATCCTCAACGACGTCTGAATCCTAAAATGAAAGAAGTGGTAAGAAAAGAAATACTCAAGCTTCTGGAGGCAGGTATAATTTATCCCGTTGCCGATAGTCAGTGGGTAAGTGCTGTCCATTGTGTCCTTAAGAAGGGAGGTATTACTGTTGTTCCTAATGATAAAGATGAATTGATTCCACAAAGAATTATCACAGGTTATAGGATGGTAATTGATTTCCATAAATTAAATAAAGCTACTAAGAAAGATCATTACCCCTTACCTTTTATTGATCAAATGCTAGAAAATTATGCAAACATACACATTACTGCTTTCTAGATGGTTATTCTGGTTTCTCTCAAATACCTGTGTCGGCTAGAGATCAATGAAAGACTACTTTTACATGCCCTTTTGGTACTTTTGCTTATAGACGTATGCCTTTTGGTTTATGTAACGCACCTGCTACCTTTCAAAGATGCATGATGGCTATATTCTCTGACTTTTGTGAAAAGATTTCTGAGGTTTTCATGGACGATTTTTCCGTCTATGGTTCCTCTTTTGATGATTGCTTGAGCAATCTTGATCGAGTTTTGCAGAGATGTGAAGAAACTAATCTTGTCTTGAATTGGGAAAAGTGCCACTTTATGGTTAATGAAGGTATTGTCTTGGGGCACAAAGTTTCTGAAAGAGGTATTGAATTTGATAAAGCCAAGGTTGATGCTATTGAAAAGATGCCATGTCCCAAGGACGTCAAAGGTATAAGAAGTTTCCTTGGTCACGCTGGATTTTATAGGAGGTTCATTAAGGACTTCTCAAAGATTTCTCGGCCTCTGACTAATTTATTGCAAAAAGATATACCATTTGCTTTGATGATGATTGTGTAGAAGCATTTGAAATACTTAAGAAAGCATTAGTCTCTGCACCTATTGTTCAGCCACCTGATTGGAATTTACCCTTTGAAATTATGTGTGATGCTAGTGATTATGCTGTAGGTGCTGTTCTAGGGCTAAGAGTTGATAAGAAATTAAATGTTATCCATTATGCTAGTAAGACTCTAGACAATGCTCAAAGAAATTATGCTCCTACTAAAAAAGTACTTTTAGCAGTTGTATTTGCTTGTGATAAGTTCACACCTTATATTGTTGATTCTAAAGTAACTATTCACACTGATCATGCTGCTATTAAATATCTTATGGAAAAGAAGGATGCTAAACCTAGACTTATTAGGTGGGTTCTCCTACTACAAGAATTTGATTTGCATATCGTTGATAGAAAAGGAGCTGAGAACCCCGTTGCAGATAACTTATCTAGGCTAGAAAATATTCTTGATGACCCACTACCTATTAATGATAGCTTTCCTGATGAACAATTAAATGTTATAAGTACTTCCCGTAGTACTCCTTAGTATGCTGATTATGCTAATTATATTGTTGCTAAATTTATACAACCTAGCTTCACATACCAACAAAAGAAAAAGTTTTTCTACGATTTACGACATTACTTTTGGGATGACCCACATCTTTATAAAGAAGGAGTAGATGGTGTTATTAGACGTTGTGTACCTGAGCATGAACAGGAACAGATCCTACGCAAGTGTCACTCTGAATCTTATGGAGGACATCATGCGGGAGACATAACTGCACATAAGGTATTGCAATCCGGTTTTTATAGGCCTACTCTCTTCAAGGATGCCCGTAAGTTTGTTTTGTCTTGTGATGAATGTCAAAGAATTGGTAATATTAGTAGACGTCAAGAAATGCCTATGAATTATTCTCTTGTTATTGAACTGTTTGATGTCTGGGGCTTTGATTATATGGGACCTTTTCCTGCCTCTAATGGATACACACATATTCTAGTTGCTGTTGATTACGTTACTAAGTGGGTAGAAGCTATTCCAACTAGTAGTGTTGATCATAACACTTCTATTAAAATGCTTAAGGAAGTTATTTTTCCGAGGTTTGGAGTCCCTAGATATTTAATGACTGATGGGGGTTCACACTTTATTCATGGTGCTTTCTGTAAAATGCTTGCTAAATATGATGTTAATCATAGAATTGCATCTCCTTATCACCCACAGTCTAGTGGTCAAGTAGAATTGAGCAATAGAGAGCTCAAATTAATTTTGCAAAGGACTGTTAATAGGTCTAGAAAGAATTGGTCCAAGAAACTTGATGATGCATTATGGGCTTATAGAACTGCATATAAAAATCCTATGGGTATGTCTCCATATAAAATGGTATATGGAAAAGCATGTCACTTACCTCTCGAACTAGAACATAAGGCATATTGGGCTATTAAAGAGCTCAACTATGATTTCAAACTTGCCAGTGAGAAGAGGTTATTTGATATTATCTCACTTGATGGATGGAGAACCCAAGCTTATGAAAATGCCAAGTTATTTAAAGAAAAAGTTAAAAGATGGCATGACAAAAGGATACAAAAGCGTGAGTTTAATGTAGGTGATTATGTATTGCTATACAACTCTCGTTTAAGATTTTTTGCAGGAAAACATCTCTCTAAATGGGAAGGCCCCTTTGTTATCGAGGAGGTCTATCGTTCCAGTGCAATAAAAATCAACAACTTCGAAGGCACAAACCCGAAGGTGGTAAACGGTCAAAGAATCAAACATTATATCTCAGGTAATCCCATAAATGTTGAAACCAATATTATTGAAACCGTAACCCCGGAGGAATACATAAGAGACACTTTCCAGAACGTTTTAGACTCCGAAAAGGAATAGGTATGTGGTACGGTAAGTAAACCGACTCCAAAACAATTTTCAAGGCAACATTTCTCCGTTTTGGAATATTTAAAAAAATATAAAAATAAGTACTAGTCCGGGAAGGACACGAGGGCCCCACGAGGGTGGTGGGCGCGCCCCCTACCTCATGAGCACCTCGTGTGCCCTCCGGACTCCGTTTTCATGCAAGATACGTATTTTGGTCGGTAAAAATTCATTATATATTCTCCCGAAGGTTTTGACTCCCGTATCACGCCAATCTCCTCTGTTCTTGTTTTGAGCTGTTTTCTATGAGGGTTTTCAAGGCTAGGCATCATGTCGGCCCCCTCCTCCAACAATGGTGACAAAGATGCTTGGCTAATGAAGATATATCTGAAGAGGGAAGAACCCATGAAGGTCAACAAGGATGAAAGGATCAAGAAGGCCACAAAAGATCAAGCTCCGGCAGCAAGAGACATCCTTCAACTTTATCATAACCTTCTTACCCCAACTGAGATTGAAGCTTTCAAGATGATTGAGTTAGCTCGTATACAAAACAAGTATCTCACACAAGAAAATATTTTGTTGAAGGAGCATATTGTCGCACTCAAGGGCATTATTCGCAAGCTGGAGGACCTCTTACGCTCGATGTGCGATTATCCGTCACCTCCACCTTCTTCACCGACAAAGGAGATATAACCAAATGAGTATGGGCACTCCCCTTGGCAACTGCCAAGCTTGGGGGAGGTGCCCCGGTATCGTATCACAATCACAACTCCTATCTTTACCGTTTTTCTTAGTTCGATCCTATTAGTAGTATCTTGATCTAGTAGAATAAAGTTTATGGCATGATCTAGTTTTGAGTTTTGCTTTATGATCTCTCTTTGTAATCGAGTCCGTGAGCTATATATAATAAAGATTAGTGTTGAGTCAAGGGCTTGATTATTTTGCCATGATCTTGGGTGAATAAAAGAAAAGAGAAAAAGAATAAAAAGAAACAAAAAGTTCATATTGATCTTATTGAGACTAATGACTTCACATAGAAAGAGTATGATGATTAAAAGTTGTTGGGAGTTGGCAGACATAGCTTTGGTCATCATTGCAATTAATAGGAAGTAATAAGGAAACAGAGGATTTCACATATAGATATATTATCATTGACATCTTTTATGATTGGAAGCACTCATTAAAATATGGCATGCTAAAGAGTTGATGTTGGACAAGGAAGACAACATAATGAGTTATGTCTTTCTTATATCTGAGATAAAGTATGTTGTCATGGATCCTCTAACTTGTTGAGCTTGCCTTTCCCCCTCATGCTAGCCAAATTCTCAGCACTAAGTAGAGATGCTACTTGTGCTTCCAAATACCCTTAAACCAGTTTTGCCATGAGAGTCCACCATATCTACCTATGGATTGAGTAAGATCCTTCAAGTAAGTTGTCATCAGTGCAAAGCAATAAAAATTGCTCTAAATATGTATGATTGATTGGTGTTGGAGAAATAAGCTTTATACGATCTTGTGATGTGGAAGTAATAAAAGCGACAGACTGCATAATAAAGGTTCACATCACAAGGGGCAATATAAAGTGACGTTCTTTCGCATTGAGATTTTGTGCATCCAACCATAAAAGTGCATGGCAACCTCTGCTTCCCTCTGCAAAGGGCCTATCTTTTATTATTATCTTCTACCTTATACAAGAGTCGCGGTGATCTTCACCTTTACTTTTTCATTTTATCCTTTGGCAAGCTTAGCATGTTGGAAAGAACATGATATATATATATATATATCTAATTGGATGTAGGGGAGCATGAACCATTATTGTTGACATTACCCTGGAGGTAAAAGGTTGTGGGGCAAAACTATAAGCCCCTATCTTTCTCTTTGTCTGATTAAAACTCTGTAACCACAAGTATCGCGTGAGTGTTAACAATTATGAAGGACTAAATGATAGTTGAGTATGTGGACTTGCTTTTTAGCTCTGACATAGACTCTTTCCGATGTTATGATAAATTGCAATTGCTTCAGCGACTGAGATTATAGTTTGTCGGAGCCCAATAAGGTTTATGATTTATACTTTTGCTTTGTGAATAGATCATCACTTGAACATAAGTAATCATATGACAAAATCTATATATGTTGCTGTTATGAGAATAATCATGATGCCTTCATGTCCGTATTTTATTTTCATCGACGCCTCTACCTCTAAACATGAGGGACATATTTATTGTTATCGGCTTTTCACTTGAGGACAAGCGAGGTCTAAGCTTGGGGGAGTTGATACGTCCATTTTGCATCATGCTTTCATATCGATATTTATTGCATTATGGACTGTTATTTCACGTTATGTCACAATACTTATGGCTATTCTCTCTTATTTTACAAGGTTTACATAAGGAGGGAGAATGCTGGCAGCTGGAATTCTGGGCTGGAAAAGGAGCAAATATTAGAGATCTATTCTGCGCAACTCCAAAAGTCCTGAAACTCCACGGAATATCTTAAAATAAATAAAGAAAAATCCTCGCCAAAGATGAAGTCCAGGGGGCCCACACCCTGCTCACGAGGGTGGGGGGCGCCCCCCCCCCCCCCCTCCTAGGGCGCGCCCCCCTACCTCGTGGGCCCCCTGGTGGGTCTCCGACGTCCATCTTCTGCTATATGAAGTCTTTCGATGAGAAAAAAATAAGAAGGAACTTTTCGGGACGAGACGCCGCCGCCACGAGGCGGAACCTTGGCGGAACCAATCTAGAGCTCCGGCAGAGCTGTTCTGCCGGGGATACTTCCCTCCGGGAGGGGGAAATCATCACCAACGCTCCTCTCATCGGGAGAGGGCAATCTCCATCAACATCTTCACCAGCACCATCTCATCTCCAAACCCTAGTTCATCTCTTGTATCCAATTCTTGTCTCAAAGTCCGGGATTGGTGCTAGTAGGTTGCTAGTAGTGTTGACTACTCCTTGTAGTTGATGCTAGTTGGTTTATTTGGTGGAAGAACATATGTTCAGATCCTTTATGCATATTATTACCCCTCTGATTATGAACATGAATATGCTTTGTGAGTAATTACGTTTGTTCCTGAGGACAAGGGAGAAGTCTTGCTATTAGTAGTCATGTGAATTTGGTATTCGTTTGATATTTTGATAAGATGTATGTTGTCTAGCCTCTAATGGTGTTATGTGAACGTCGACTACATAACACTTTGCCATTATTTGGGCCTAGAGGAAGGCATTGGGAAGTAATAAGTAGATGATGGGTTGCTAGAGTGACAGAAGCTTAAACCCTAGTTTATGCGTTGCTTCGTAAGGGGCTGATTTAGATCCATATGTTTCATGCTATGGTTAGGTTTACCTTAATACTTTTGTTGTAGTTGCGGATGCTTGCAATAGAGGTTAATCATAAGTGGGATGCTTGTTCAAGTAAGAACAGCACCCAAGCACCGGTCCACCCACATATCAAATTATCAAAGTACCAAACGCGAATCATATGAACGTGATGAAAACTAGCTTGACGATATTCCCATGTTTCGTCGGGAGCGCTTTTCCTATTATAAGAGTTTGTTCCGGCTTGTCCTTTGCTACAAAAAGTATTGGGCCACCTTGCTGCACTTTATTTACTTTTGTTACTTGTTGCTCGTTACAATTTACCTTGTCACAAAACTATCTGTTACCACTTATTTCAGTACTTGTAGAGAATACCTTGCTGTAAACCACTTATCATTTCCTTCTGCTCCTCGTTGGGTTCGACACTCTTACTTATCGAAAGGACTATGATAGATACCCTATACTTCTGGGTCATCAGGGAGGCACAAGACGGCCAGCCATCCGGCGTAGATCGGATAGTACCAAAATAAAATAAAATCGTGTGACCCCAATTTAGTCTTCAGTCAACAAACGTGTGACCACTCTCTTACCTTGCTGTTGATCTTTTAGTGTATTTCTTCAGATCAAAGAGATATGTAGTTCTTAAATTTATGCGTTATCTGCATCTTCAGACACACCGTCTTCCGACTCACCGCAGCTGCTCCAACAAGGGAAGCATACACCAGAAGGGAGCTATAGTCCCCACTCAACAGTTCCCTGCATCGAATGCGCGTGCCCGACATGGACAGCCACAACAACTGCAGGGCCATCGACAAGTCAGCACATGATGCTCACTCCTATGGATGGCAGCCAGATAGGTTGTACCCTCATCTTACTTGTGTGCAACATTTATGGCTTTGTTATTCATCTAAGCATGGAAAATAGTTCATCACATTTCACTGTATATTCATGCTGATCTCTTACGGGTCTCATTCAGGAGTTAACGATGTCCCATAGTTCAGCTAAGATACTTGTTCTTTAGGTAACGTTGTTCCATAGTTATCATCCATCAGCCAATGCTATCCCACAGGCTGGTGATTATAGTATTATACCACTTCTATTATTACCTATGTTGTTCTTTAATACTTTTGTGTGCCATCTAGTTAATCTTGAGTACAAACGATACATATTCTGTAGCTTTCATCTGTGTTCTCCCTTTAGTTTATGAGACTTGTTGCTGCTAGTTAACCCCAGTCCTACTATTTATGTCATCTCCTACAGGAACTCATTACATAAATCTAACTACTAGTTGTCTTCCATGCATGTCAGATATAATTGCACACACTGATATATCCACAAGAACCTCACGGAGCAATGTAAAGGCCAATAAACTTGATGTCAATGATACCCAATATGATGGAACATGTAAAGGCAGTTCTTCAGAAGACTTGCAGAAAGATGATGAATCCTCTTCACCCCACAAGATCCTTGCTCTAACTTGGCCTGTGATATGGGTACAACATGCATATAATGTCCTGGAGTGTATCTACTCTGTTGCAATGCCATGTGCTTAGCATGCTGATCATGCATGTAAATATGTCATGCCTTCCTATTTTTCAGTACCTATTCCATTCATGATAACATGTTTTCAAATTCAAGTACTGTCATTCTACTCTATCGCAATGCCATCTACTTAATTTGGACATCATGCTTCTGAATATCTTATGCATTGTTATTCATCAGTATGTACTTCATCTATCTACCATACCATGTTTTTTTACATTGAAGTGATGTTCTAGTGCTCTGTTGCAATGCCATCTTATTTTCCCAATCATACACGTGTATGTTGCCTTAGTTATTTCTGTACGTATTCCGCTAGCATACAGTTTTACATTCAACTAGTGTTTTTTTGCTGTGTTGTCCTGTCATATCCCTAGCTCTTACACCATACTCCCTTCGTCCGGATTACATGTTGCCGAAATGGATAAAAAAGGATGTATCTAGAACTGAAATATGCCTAGACCCATCCATTTTTTTCCGGATGAAGGGAATACATGTAAATATGTCATGCCTTTCTATTCTTCAGTACCTATTCCATCTCTCTGCTGCCGCATGTTTTATAATTAAAGCACCATTCTTCTATACCTGGCATGCAAGGGGAAGACGACTATGTTAGAATCTGAAGGGTTACAAACAAGGCCTTTGCAAAAGATCCAAACGCCAGGAGATAATAAACCAGCTCCAGTTTTTATAGATACTGCTCCAGCACAGAGAAACCCAGCTCCTACTGATAATAAGCAGATTCCACTGGCCAAAGAACTAGTCCACTCCAGTCCAGCAAAAAATATGTCAACTCAATTCTAAGAAGCGTGTGTGTATCCTTGCATCATGAAATTTTATAGCACGCTGATCATATTTTCTACATGTTTCTTACCCATCTCTCTTTTAGAAAATAAGCTTAACAGATAGAAGATTTTCTGCAATGGTATCGTTTATGAGGAAAGATTCTTGCAGGAATTCTCTGTGCTCCAATGTAGATGTAAGTACCAGTTGTATATCACTATATTTTTACATCAGCATGTATTTTGTTAATCGGCGTGAATCCAACCTTTATCTGATCTAAATTTAGTTGTAGCAAAATGTATGATTAAAGGCCACAATGTTGATTTTTGCAAGGAAAACTGCCTGGTAGTTTTGCATCCTAAGCTGCATGAGTGTACTATCTCATATTAGTGGGTTTGAATACTTTGGTTCTGCAGTGGGTTTTTCAGTGTTTTTTTACTGTGTTGTCCTGTCGTATCCCTAGCTCTTACATCACACTCCCTCCGTCCGTATTAAATGTCGCAAAAATGGATAAAACTAGATGAATCTAGAACTGAAATACGCCTAGACCCATCCATTTATTTCCGGATGGAGGGAATACATGTCAATATGTCATGCATTGGTGTAATATCTACTATATTACAACTTTTCCATGGTTCATTCC
Source organism: Triticum urartu (assembly GCF_003073215.2). Taxonomy (NCBI): domain Eukaryota; kingdom Viridiplantae; phylum Streptophyta; class Magnoliopsida; order Poales; family Poaceae; genus Triticum; species Triticum urartu. The sequence continues at coordinate 464,628,714 of NC_053028.1, forward strand.
CCCCAATACTAGGCATAGATTCATCAAAATAAGCAAACAACATGTGAAAAACAGAATCTTTCAAAAACAGAATAGTGTGTAGTAATCTGGATATTTCGAATACTTCTGTAACTCCAAAAATCCTGATAACTTAGGAAGTCCTAGAAAATTTGTCTATTAATCTTCTGCAAAATGAATCAGTATTTTATCACGCTCCTGCTGAAAATGAGAATTGTTTTCATGAGCGCAAAAGTTTCTGTTTTTCAGCAAGATCAAATCAACTATTACAGTAGGCTATCCAAAGGTCTTACTTGGCACAAACACTAATTAAAACACAAAAACACATCTAACCAGAGGCTAGATGAAATATTTATTGGAAAACAGGAACTAAAAAGCAAAAATAAAAATAAAGTTGGGTTGCCTCCCAACAAGCGCTATTGTTTAACGGCCTTAGCTAGGCATAAAACACGAATAGATCTAAGTATTATCATCTTTGGCATGCAATCCGTAAGTGGCTCTCATAATAGATTCATAATACAATTTAATTTAATTTCTTGGAAACTGTTTCATGCCTTTCCTTCACGGAAATTGAAATCTAATGTTTCCTTCTTTCATATCAATAATTGCACCAATCGTTCTAAGGAAAGGTCTACCAAGAATAATAGGACATGTAGGATTGCAATCTATATCAAGAACAATGAAATCTAAGGTCACATAATTCCTATTTTAAACAATAAGAACATCATTAATTCTTCCCATAGGTTTCTTAATAGTGGAATCCCCGAGATGCAAATTTAAGGAACAATCATCAAATTCACGGAAACCTAACACATCACATAAAGTTTTTGGAATCATGGAAACACTAGCACCCAAATCACACAAAGCATAGCATTCATAATCTTTAATTTTAATCTTAATAGTAGGTTCCCACTCATCATAAAGTTTTCTAGGGATAGAAACTTCCAATTCAAGCTTTTCTTCAAAAGATTGCATCATAGCATCAACGATTTGTTTAGTAAAAGCTTTGTTTTGATTATAAGCATGCGGAGAATTCAACATGGATTGCAACAAGGAAATACAATATATTAAATAAAAATTATGATAATTAAATTCCTTGAAATCCAAAAGAGTGGGTTCATTGCTACCTAAAGTTTTGACCTCTCAAATCCCACTTATCAATTTTAGCATGAAGATCTAAAAACTCCGAATCATTGGGACGCGTTCTAACTAAAGTTGACTCATCTCCAGTCCCATATTTATCAAGATTCACTTTGGAAAACAAAGATTAAATAGGAGTCACATCAATCACTTTAAGATCTTCATCATTATTTTCACGGAAACTAGAAGAACACGCTTTTATAAACCAATCTTTTTTAGCACGCGTCATAGCGGTTCTTTCTTTGCACTCATCAATGGAAATTCTCATGGCTTTGTGAGACTCCTTGATATCATGCTTATGTGGAATAGATCTAAGTTTCAAAGAATCAACATCAAGAGAAATTCTATCCACGTTCCTAGCCAAATCATCAATCTTAAGCAATTTTTCTTCAATCAAACCATTGAAATTATTTCGCGAACTTATAAATTCTTTAACACTATTATCAAATTCATAGGGCATCTTATTATAATTTCGATAAGAATTGTTGTAGGAATTACCATAATTATTAGAGGAATTACTAGGAAACGGCCTAGGATTAAAATTACCTCTATACGCGGTATTACCAAAATTGTTCCTACCAATCAAATTCACATCCATACAATAATTATTATTCTCAATCAAAGTAGACAAGGGAATATCATTAGGATCAATAGGAGCACTCTTGCTAGCAAAAAATTTCATAAGCTCATCTAACTTTCCACTCAAAACATTTATTTCTTCAATAGCATGCACTTTTTTACTAGTGGAAGATCTTTCGGTATGCCATTGAGAATAATTAACCATAATGTTATCTACGAGTTTAGTAGCTTCTCCTAAAGTAATTTCCATAAAAGTACCTCCAGTGGCTGAATCTAAGAGATTTCTAGAAACAAAATTCAATCAGGCATAATTTTTTTGTATAATCATCCACAAATTCAAACCAAGAGCAGGGCAATTTTTAATCATTAATTTCATCCTCTCCCAGGATTGTGCAACATGTTCATGATCAAGTTGCTTAAAATTCATAACATCGTTCCAAAGGGAGATGATCTTAGCGGGAGGAAAATACTTAGAAATAAAAGCATCTTTACACTTGTTCCATGAATCAATACTATTTTTAGGCAAAGATGAAAACCAAGTTTTAGCACGATCTCGAAGTGAGAATGGAAATAGGTTCAATTTAACAATATCATTATCCACATCTCTTTTCTTTTGCATATCACACAAATCAACGAAGTTATTATGATGGGATGCGGCATCTTCATTGGGAAGGCCGGAAAATTGATCTTTTATAACAAGATTCAACAAAGCGGTATTAATCTCACAAGATTCCGCATTAGTAGCGGGAGCAATCGGAGTACTAATAAAATCGTTATTGTTGGTATTGGAAAAGTCACACAATTTGGTATTATCTTGAGCCATCGTGACAAAGCAAGCAATACAACACATGAGCACGCAAAAAGCAAGCAAAGAAGACGAACGAAAGAGAGGCAAAGAAAGGGCGAATCTTTTAGAAAATTGTTTTATAAGTGAGGGAGAGGAAAACGAGAGGCGAATGGAGAATAATGTAATGTGAGGTATGATAGTTTATGATGGATACTTGGTATGTCTTGGCTTGGCATAGATCTCCCCGGCAACGGCGCCAGAAATTCTTCCTGCTACCTCTTGACCTTGCGTTTGTTTTTCCCTTGAAGAGGAAAGGGTGATGCAGCAAAGTAGAGTAAGTATTCCCTCAGCTTTCAAGAAACAATGTATCCATCCAGTAGGAGGCAACGCAACAAGCCACCGAATACCTGCACAAACAAACACCAACTTGCACCCAACGTGATAAAGGGGTTGTCAATCCCTTCACGGTTATTTGCAAAGTGAGATCTGATATAGAAGGATAAACGATAGAGTAATATTTTTGGTATTTTTGGTTTATGGAATAGAAAGTAAAAGATTGCAAAGAAAGTAAATCTGAAACTAAAATTGTAGATCAGAAACTTATATGATGGAGAATAGACCTGGGGGGCCATAGGTTTCACTCGAGGCTTCTCTCAATATAGAAATTATTATGGTGGGTGAACAAATTACTGCCGAGCAATTGATAGAAAAGCACAAAGTTATGAAGATATCTAAGGCAATGATCAAGAATATAGGCATCGCGTCCGTGTCAAGTAGACCGAAACGATTCTGTATCTACTACTGTCACTCCACACATCGACCGACTCATGTCTGCATCTAGAGTATTAAGTTCATAAGAATAGAGTAACGCATTAAGTAAGATGACATGATGTAACGGGATTAACTCAAGCAATATGATGAAAACCCCATCTTGTTATCCTCGATAGCAACAATAGAATATGTGCCTTCCTGCCCCTACTGTCACTGGGAAATGACACCGCAAGATTGAACCCAAAGCTAAGCACTTCTCCCATTGCAAGAAAAACCAATCTAGTTGGCCAAACCAAATCGATAGTTTGAAGAGACTTGCAAAGATATCAAATCATGCATATAAGAATTCAGAGGAGATTCAAATAATATTCATAGATAAGCTGATCATAAATCCAGCATTCATCAAATCTCAGCAAACACACCGCAAAAGAGTATTACATCGAATAGATCTCCAAGAACATCGAGAACTTTGTATTGAGAATCAAAGAGAGAGAAAAAGCCAACTAGCTACTAGCTATGGACCCGTAGGACTGTGGTAAACTACTCACGCTTCACCGGAGGGGCAATGGTGTTGATGTAGAAGCCCTCCGTGATCGAATCCCCCTTTGGCAGGATGCCGGAAAAAGCTCCTATATGGGATCTCACGGGTATAGAAGGTTGCGGCGGTGGAAAAGTGGTTTCGTGGCTCCCTTGGAAGTTTTGGGGGTATTTGAGAATATATAGGAGGAAGATCTAGGTCAGGGGGTCACCGAGGGGCCCACAAGGTCAGTGGGCGCGCCCTCCACCCTTGTGACCGCCTCATGGTTCTTCTGACTTGCACTCCAAGTCTCCTGGGTGTCTTGTGGTCCAAGAAAAATCATCGCGAAAGTGTTATATGAGTTATATGATTTGGTGACCGAATGTTGTTCAGAGTCCTAGATGTGATCACGAACATGACGAAAAGTCTCGAAATGGTCGAGAGGTAAAGATTGATATATAGTACGATAGTATTCGGACACCCAAGGTGTTCCAGAGTGTATCGGGTATTTATCAGAGTACCGGAGGGGTTACCAGAACCCCCGGGGGAAATATATGGGCCATATGGGCCACAAGAGGGGAGCACACCAGCCCACAAGGGGTGGCGCCCCCTTGTGGCAGGAGGCCGAATTGGGAGAAGGAAAAAGGGGGTTCGGCCCCCCTTTTTTCCTCTCTTCCCCCTTCCCTTTCTTCTCTGGTGAAATAAGGAAGGGGGGTGCCACTTGGGGAAACCCCAAGTAGGATTCAGATCCTACTTGGGGTGCCCTCTGGCTACCTCCCCTCTCCCTCCCACATATATATATATATATATGGGGGGGGCCTAGCACACTCCAGACAATTTCCTAGTCGTGTGTGGCGCCTCCTCCACCGTTTACTCCCACGGTCATATTTTCGTAGTGCTTAGGCGAAGCCCTGCGAGGATCACTTCACCATCACCGTCACCATGCCATCGTGCTGACAGAACTCATCTACATCCTCGACGCCTTGCTGGATCAAGAAGGCGAGGGACGTCACCGAGCTGAATGTGTGCACAACTCGGAGGTGTCGTATGTTCCGTACTTGATCGGTCGGAGCTAGAAGAAGTTTGACTACATCAACCGCGTTGTCAAACACTTCCGCTTAAGGTCTACGAGGGTACATAGACACACTCTTCCCGTCGTTGCTATGCATCTCCATGGATAGATCATTGCGTGTGCGTAGAATTTTTTTGTTTTCCATGCAATGTTTCCCAACAATGGCATCATGAGCCAGGTCTATGCGTAGATGATATGCACGAGTAGAACACAAAGAGTTGTGGGCAGTGATAGTCATACTGCTTACCACCAATGTCTTATTTTGATTCGGCAGTATTGTGGGATGAAGCGGTCTGGACCAACCTTACATGTCCACGTACATGAGACCGGTTCCATCGACTGACATGCAACTAGTTTTGCATAAAGGTGGCTAGCGAGTGTCTGTTTCTCCTACTTTAGTTGAATTGAATTTGACTGCAACCGGTCCTTGAAGAAGGTTAAAACAGCAAACTTGACGAAACACCGTTGTGGTTTTGATGCGTAGGTAAGAACGGTTCTTGCTAGAAGCCCATAGCAGCCATTTAAAACTTGCAACAACAAAGTAGAGGACGTCTAACTTGTTTTTGTAGGGCATGTTGTGATGTGATATGGTCAAGACATGATGTGATATATGTTATTGTATGAGATGATCATGTTTTGTTAAAGTTATCGGCAACGGGCAAGAGCCTTATGGTTGTCTTTTTATTGTATGAAATGCAAACGCCATGTAATTGCTTTACTTTATCACTATGCATTAGCGATAGTTGTAGAAGCAATAGTTGGCGAGACGACCACAACGCAATGATGGCGACCAAGGTTTTGAGCCGGTGACGATGGATATCATGACGATGCTTTAGAGATGGAGATCAAAAACACAAGATGATGATGGCCATATCATGTCACATATTTTGATTGCATGTGATGTTTATCTTCTATGCATCTTATTTTGCTTAGTACGGCGGTAGCATTATAAGATGAGCCCTTAACTAAATTTCAAGGTAAAAGTGTTCTCCCTGATTATGCACCGTTGCGACAGTTTGTCGTGTTGAGACACCACGTGATGATCAGGTGTGATAGACTCTACATTCACATACAACGGGTGCAAGATAGTTTTGCACATGCGGAATACTCGGGTTAAAGTTGACGAGCCTGACATGTACAAACATGGCCTCGGAACACTAGAGACCGAAAGGTCGAACATGAATCATATAGTAGATATGATCAACATAGAGATGTTCACCATTGATGACTACTCCATCTCACGTGATGATCGGACATGGTTAGTTGCTTTGGATCACGTATCATTTAGATGACTTGAGGGATGTCCATCTAAGTGGGAGTTCTTAATTAATTTGATTAATTGAACTTAATTTATCATGAACTTAGTCCTGATAGTATTTGCATATCTATGTTGTAGATCAATGGCCCGTGCTACCGTTCCCTTGAATTTTAATGCGTTCCTTGAGAAAGCTAAGTTCAAACATGATGGTAGCAACTACACGGACTGGGTCTGTAACTTGAGGATTATCCTCATTACTGCACAGAAGAATTATGTCCTTGATGCACCGCTAGGTGAAAGGCCTGCTGCAGGAGCAGATGCTGATGTTTTTGAACGTCTAGCAAGCTCGATCTGATAACTACTCGATAATTCAGTGTGCCATGCTTTACAGCTTAGAATCGAGACTTCAAAGACGTTTTGAACGTCATGGATCATATGAGATGTTCCAGGAGTTGAAATTAATATTTCAAGCAAATGCCCGAGTTGAGAGATGTGAAGTCTCTGACAAGTTCTCTAGCTGCAAGATGGAGGAGAATAGTTTTGTCAGTGAACACATACTCAGAATTTTTGGATATCATAATCACTTGACTCACCTGGGAGATAATCTTCCAGATGATAGTGTTATTGACAGATTTCTCCAATCACTGCCATCAAGCTACAAAGGCTTCGTGATGTACTATAATATGCAAGGGATGGAGAAGACAATTCTCGAGCTCTTCGCAATGCTCAAAGGTGCGGAGGTAGAAATCAAGAAGGAGCATCAAGTGTTGATGGTTAACAAGACCACTAGTATCAAGAAAAAGGGCAAGGGAAATAAGGGTAACTTCAAGAAGAATGGCAAGCAAGTTGCCACTCCCGAGAAGAAACGCAAAGCTGGACCCAAGCCTGAAACTGAGTGCTTCTACTGCAAAGGGACTGGTCACTGGAAGCGGAACTTCCCCAAGTATTTGGCGGATAAGAAGGAAGGCAAAGTGAACAAAGGTATATTTGATATACATGTTATTGATGTGTACCTTACCAATGCTCGTAGTAGTGCCTGGGTATTTGATACTGGTTCGGTTGCTCCTATTTGTAACTCAAAACAGGAGCTATGGATTAAACAAAGATTGGCCAGGGATGAGGTGACGATGCACGTTGGGAATGGTTCCAAGGTCGATGTGATCGCCGTCGGCACGCTACCTCGACATCTACCTTTGGGATTAGTCTTAGACCTGAATAATTGTTATCTGGTGCCAGCGTTGAGCATGAACATTATATCTGGATCTTGTTTAGTGCGAGACGGTTATTCATTTAAATCGGAGAATAATGGTTGTTCTATTTATATGAGTAATATATTTTATGGTCATGCACCCTTGAAGAGTGGTCCATTTTTGTTGAATCTCGATTGTGGTGATACACATATTCATAATATTGATGCCAAAAGATGCAAAGTTCATAATGATAGTGCAACATATTTGTGGCACTGCCGTTTAGGTCATATTGGTGTAAAGCGCATGAAGAAACTCCATGCAGATGGACTTTTGGAATCACTTGATTATGAATCCTTTGATACTTTCAAACCATGCCTCATGGGCAAGATGACTAAAACTCCGTTCTCTGGAACAATAGAGCGAGCCAATGACTTATTGAAAATAATACATACCGATGTATGCAGTCTGATGAGTGTTGAGGCATGCGGCGGGTATCATTATTTTCTTACCTTCGAAGATGATTTGAGCAGATATGGGTATATCTACTTAATGAAACACACGTCTGAAACATTTGAAAAGTTCAAAGAATTTCAGAGTGAAGAGGAGAATCATCGTAACAAGACAATAAAGTTTCTACAGTCTGATCGCGGAGGCGAATATTTGAGTTACGAGTTTGGCCTTCATTTAAAACAATGTGGAAGAATAGTTTCACAACTCACGCCACCTGGAACACCACAGCGTAATGGTGTGTCCGAACGTCGTAACCATACTTTATTAGATATGGTGCGATCTATGATGTCTCTTACCGATTTACCACTATCATTTTGGGGTTATGCATTAGAGACATTTGCATTCACATTAAATAGAGAACCGTCTAAATCCGTTGAGATGACACCGTATGAACTGTGGTTTGGCAAGAAACCTAAGCTATTGTTTCTTAAAGTTTGGGGTTGCGACACTTCTGTCAAAAGGCTTCAGCCTGATAAGCTCGAACCCAAATCGGAGAAGTGCATCTTCATATGATACCCTAAGGAAACAATTGGGTACACCTTCTACCACAGATCCGAAGGCAAGACCTTTATTGCCAAGAATGGAACCTTTCTAGAGAAGGAGTTTCTCTCGAAAGAAGTGAGTGGGAGGAAAGTAGAACTTGATGAGGTAATTGTACCTTCTCTCGAATTGGAAGTAGCTCATCACAGAAAATCGTTAACGTGATGCCTACACCAACTAGAGAGGAAGCTAATTAATGATGATGATCATGAAGCTTTAGATCAAGTTACTGCTGAACCTCGTAGGTCAACCAGAGTACGATCCGCACCAGAGTGGTATGGTAATCTTTTTCTGGAAGTCATGTTAATAGACCATGGTGACCTACGAACTATGAAGAAGCTATGATGAGCCCAGATTCCGATTAATGGCTTGAGGCCATGAAATCTGAGATAGGATCCATGTATGAGAACAAAGTGTGGACTTTGGTGGACTTGCCCGATGATCGGGGAGCCATAGAGAATAAATGGATCTTCAAGAAGAAGACTGACATTGATGGTAATGTTATTGTCTACAAAGCTCGACTTGTCGCAAAAGGTTTTCGACAAGTTCGAGGAGTTGACTACGATGAGACTTTCTCACCCATAGCGATGCTTAAGTCTGTCCGAATCAGGTTAATAATTGCCGCATTTTATGATTATGAAATCTGGCAATTGGACGTCAAAACTACATCCCTTAATGGATTTCTTAAAGAAGAGTTGTATATGATGTAACCAGAAGGTTTTTTCAATCCTAAAGGTGCTAACAAAGTGTGCAAGCTCCAGCGATACATCTATGGACTAGTGCAAGCATCTCGGAGTTGGAATATATGCTTTGATGAGGTGATCAAAGCATATGGTTTTACACAGACTTTCGGAGAAACCTGTATTTACAAGAAAGTGAGTGGGAGCTCTATAGCATTTCTAGTATTATATTTGGATGACATATTGTTGATTGGAAATGATATAGAATTTCTGGATAGCATAAAAGGATACTTGAATAAGAGTTTTTCAATGAAAGACCTCTGTGAAGCTGCTTATATATTGGGTATCAAGATTTATAGAGATAGATCAAGACACTTAATAGGACTTTCACAAAGCACATGCCTTGACAAAGTTTTCGAAGAAGTTCAAAATGGATCAGTCAAAGAAAGGGTTCTTGAATGTGTTGCAAGGTGCGAAATTGAGTCATACTCAATGCTCGACCACTACAGAAGATAGAGAGAAAATGAAAGTCATTCCCTATGCCTCAGTCATAGGTTCTATCATGTATGCTATGCTGTGTACTAGACCTGATATATGCCTTGCCATAAGTCTGGCAGGGAGGTACCAAAGTAATCCAAGAGTGGATCACTAGACAACAGTCAAGAACATCCTGAAGTACCTGAAAAGGACCAAGGATATGTTTCTCGTTTATGGAGGTGACAAAGAGCTCGTCGTAAATGGTTACGTCGATGCTAGTTTTGACACTGATCCGGATGAATCTAAGTCACATACCGGATACATGTTTATTTTGAATGGTGGAGCTGCCAGTTGGTGCAGTTCCAAGAAGAGCGTTGTGGCAGGATCTACGTGTGAAGCAGAGTACATAGCTGCTTCAGAAGCAGCAAATGAAGGATTCTGGATGAAGGAGTTCATATCCGATCTGGGTGTAATACATAGTGCATCGGGTCCAATGAAAATCTTTTGTGACAATACTGGAGCAATTGCCTTAGCGAAGGAATCCATATTTCACAAAAGAACCAAAGACATCAAGAGACGCTTCAACTCCATCCGTGATCAAGTCAAGGAGGGAGACATAGAGATTTTCAAAATACATACAGATCTGAATATAGCAGACCCGTTTACTAAGCCTATTCCACGAGCAAAACATGATTAGCACCAAGACTCCATGGGTGTTAGAATCATTACAATGTAATCTAGATTATTAACTCTAGTGCAAGTGGGAGACTGAAGGAAATATGACCTAGAGGCAATAATAAAGTTGTTATTTTATATTTCCTTATTCATGATAAATGTTTATTATTCATGCTTGTCGGCATTCTAGGAACGGGGGTCCCCAGACTTGCCTGCCTGCGACCCATGGCGTGGCTCCACAAGCGGGCCCGTATGGCCCATCTTCACCAGCAAGCACTCAAGACCCTCGCGAGGGGCCAAGCCTCATGAGGCGGACGACGCAAGACCTCCTCGGGAGCGGCCTCACCAGGCTGCCTCGCGAGGGGCGGAGAGATCAAGGCAAGGCAAACCTCGCGAGGATCTCATGACGTGAGCCATGACGACCAAGGCCAGGCGGGCGCCAGGCGAGTGCCAGCGCACACAGTGTCCTTGTTTCCTCTTTGGTGCTAAGGAGGCAAGCGCAGGCGAGGAGTACCGAGGCGTCAAGCAAAGGTTTCCATATCGGTGCAACGAGACCAAGACCAGCAAGACGGCAAGACAGAGTTCATCGTGGAGCACAAGACAGCGTCACCAGTAGAGCCTTTGGTAGGCGAAGACTACTTTTGTCAGGATAAGTTGTACTAGCTGTCCCCTTTCAAATTGGCCGTTGTGGCATCCCTTCCCGCTCAATATTTTTGAAGAGGACCAGGGCCTATATAAATAGGACTAGCCACCACGTTAGGAGGAGGGACTTTCGATCCTCACACCCACAAGTTCATCAAGCACAAGAACACCTCTCCTCAGGAGGCTGTTCTTCCCCTTGTACTGTTCATCCTCAGCCCGAGAGGCAATCCACCACCACCACACTGGAGTAGGGTATTACACCACAACGGTGGCCCGAACCAGTATAAATCTTGTGTCTTGTGTGTTGCGAGTTCGTCGTGCCTAGCCTAGAGATCGCGAAGTGTGTGAGGGGGAGATCTCCGCGCGCACCCCAGTGTTCGAACCTTAAGGGTTTTGCCGGAACCCGAAATCTGACATTTGGCGTGCCAGGTAGGGGTGCGCCGGAGTTTTTCCTTCGCTGACCCGCGTCCCATCGCTTCGGCGCAACCATGTCGGACACTCGTCGCGCCCGCGCTGAGCACCGGGCCACCCTCGCCGCCCGCGTCGCCCAGACGGCTCTTGTCGGCGGGCCTCCCCGTCGTTCTCTGTCACCCGCCGCCAACGCCGCCACCGGCCCGGCGGGAAACGAGCAGCAGGCATCCTCTTTGCACACCTTGGTGTGGTGGGACGGCCGCACCGCCACCCCGTCGCTGACCCTTGCTGGTTTGTCGTCTCACGCTCGTCGCGCTCCCACGGACGCGTGGGCCATGCTACTCATGGCGCACGAGCTGCTGCGTTAACGCCCAGTCGACGACCTCTATGAGGACTGGTTGGATCACATCGCCGAGCTTGTCAGCCCCGCAGGGGGCTCCCCTGCACCGTCCCTCTCGCTGCCTCGTCCTTTGCACCAAGACGGCGCCCTGGCGCCAAGGCGCGCAGCTCCACGGTGCGACCCGCTGCGCCAAGCACCCGCGCGTGAAGAAAGAAGCTGTCAAGAAGTTCCTCGACCGCAAGAGAACGCTCCACCGCTCCCTGCACCGCCACATCAGGATCGCTTGCCACGGTAGGGCCTTGCACCGCTTGCCGTGGCGGCACGCGGGTGCCAAGATTAAGCTCCACCTCCATGGCGGGCCCCGGTGACCACGGCCGGCTGCCGCGCCTTCACACCCGAGCTGCGTAGCATCGCCTGGCCGGGCAAGTTCTAGCCGGATGTGCCTCCTCGCTACGACGGCACCCCCGACCCCGCAGAGTTATTGCAGCTCTACGAGCTGAGCATCGAGGCGGCCAATGGTGACGAGAAAGTCATGGCGAACTGGTTCCCCATGGCGCTCAAAGACGGCGCCCATTCGTGGGTCCTGAACATGCCTCCGGGCTCGATCTCCTCCTGGGACGAGATGCGTGACCGCTTCGTCGCCAACTTCCAGGGCACTCGCGACTGCCCCCGGCCGCGGGTGACCTGTGCCGCGTCAAGCAACAATCGGGAGAGACCCTCCAGAAGTACATCCAGCGCTTCAACAACATCCGCCTCAAGATCCCCAAGGTGACGGACGAGGCCATCATCTCGGCATTCTCTGATGGTGTCCATGACGTCAAGATGAAGGAGGAGCTCGCCATCCACGAGGAGTTGTGCACATCCCTGGAGCTGTTCAACCTGGCAACCAAGTGCGCAAGGGCTGAGGAAGGGCGCCTTTCCCTCCTCGAGCTCCCAGCTGCCAACCCGGAGGAGAAGAAAGCCAAGGCCAAGGACGTGAAGCGCAAGGGAGTCGCCGTGCTCGCGGCGGAGCCGGATGTGAAGCGCGGCAGGGACCAGCCTGAGTCATCCAAGAGCAGCCGACCATTCTGCGCCTTCCACAACGTGCACAGCCACAACACCAACGACTTTCAAGAGCTCAGGGAAATTCGCGATGGAGGTCCGAGGAGGAGGACGTGGCGGAGGACGTTGGGACGACTGTGGTCCACGCTAGGAGTGGCGCGACCGACCCCGTGAGGACTGCTGGCAAGATCAGCCTTGTGAGGGCGCCTGGAGGGATCAGCCTCGCAAGGATCGCCCTCAGGGCAACCCCGGTATTCCTCCGCTGCCACCACCACCAAGAAGGAATGACGACCACCATCAAGACAAGGGTGCTGGGGGCTTCCAGGAGCCGCGTGCAATCGCCTGCATCTTGGGCGGAGCTCAAGCCCCAGCCTCACAGCGTATCTTCAAGCAGTTTGCTCGCGAGGTGAACGTGGTCCTCCCCAAGCTCGAGGCCACACGCCCGCTCAGGTGGTCCAAGTGCGCCATCACTTTCAGTTCGGCAGATCAGCTCAAGTGCGTGGCTACCGCTGGCACTCTCCTGGTGCTTTGTTCACCCGTCATCAGCAACATACAAGTCACCAAGACCCTCATCGACGGCGGCACAGGGCTCAACGTCTTGTCCTTCGACACGTTCGACAGTCTCCAAGTGCCCTACGACCAGCTTTAGCCCACTAAGCCCTTCTTAGGAGTGACCGATGGTTCCACCACACCGATAGGGCAGATCCGCCTCCCTGTCACCTTTGGAGAATGCAACAACTACTGCACTGAGCTCATCGACTTTGACGTCGCCCACATCCGTCTGCCATAGAATGCTATCCTCGGGTATCCAGCCCTGGCCAAGTTCATGGCAGTGACGCACCACGGCTACAACGTCCTTAAGATGCCAGGGAGCGGCGGGATCATCACAGTCCCCTGCAAAGAAAGATATGTGGTGTTCTCCCGCGATCGCACCTTCCATGCAGCATCAATTGAAGACCCCGACAACAGTGCAGATCGGTACCCTCCTAAGGTTGTCCCCAAGAAGAAGAAGCAGCTACTCCGTGCCGGACCTGAGGAGGGCGGCATCGCGAGTGGTACCTCGTCAGGATCAGCGCCCGCACCTGGGGCGCCTCCCTCCCTCGCATAGGAAGGCACGCCCGACGCCCTCCTCGGGCAGGGCTCGATGGATCTCTTTTGGAGGGCCTCAGACCTTGCCAACGTCATGAGGGAGGCACTCGAGCACCACTTGGGGGCGTGCTTCGCGGCACGTCTCCCTCAGGAGGACACAGGGCGAGGGGCGCCCAACGCTGAGGAGTTCGTTGCCAAGACCACTCAGGAACTGCAAGACACGAGAGCCACGCGCGGCGACCACCACTCAACGGGCGCAGCTCCCCATCCAGGCGAGGATGCCGGGCTGCGCGTCTGCATCGACGTCCCAGGGCTCAACAGGGCCGCATCTCAGTTGCTCTTCTGGCCTTCGCGCGTGGGGCGCTGCGAGGACCTACCGCACAGCTACGTTCACATGCCATTCGACCTGCCGAGCGTGGTACCTGCCTTCCAGCGCAGCTTGCGGAGCATCCAAGCGGCTCAGGAGGCCAGGCACCACGCCACCTTGGCAGAGATGGAGACGGTCCTCAAGGAACCGCCCGGACCCCCGGAGCCTCCTGAGGCTCAGGGCCCCGGTGGCTCGTGAGAAGCAACTCCTTCGCCACGCATCTTCAGCTACTCCAGCATCCCTTCTACAACGGAACCAGGTGACATTTTCCAAGTTTATTTACCTAGGAGTGCCCCCAGGGCTGCATCATTCCCAGGCCGCGTGGGTCCGTCCCTATGGCATGTATCCCCTTTTTATGCCTTTAGCTTACCTTGTTGGGGGCGCCCCTTGGGCTGCATCATCCCCAAGCCGCTCGCACCTGACCCAGTGGCATGTGTCGTTCATGCATTTACCTAAGCTAGTTTGCTTTCCATGCTTAATCTATCTATGACTATCACCTGCTTGATTGTCACCCACCACGGGAGCCGCTCGCCAGTCGTCTTTCTTCAGGACCCTTCGTGTGAGAGGGTTAGGCACGGCATCTGTGTTCGGGCCCGTCCCTGCAGCATCGATAAATCCAACTGCTGAGCTTTGTCTGGCGGGTCGGCCCCGTTCACGTCACCTCCTGGGGCCGTTGGTGCTTGGCTTTCTCACGCGATGACCTCGGGAGATTCGTTCGGCGCAGGTTGTCTGACCACCTCGCAGGACCAACACAGTGAACAAGAATCAAGACCAGGCGCAACCCGCCTTATGGTAGGGCCTCATGAGTCCCCCGCTGGCTCATGAGTGCCCAGACACACCTCGTCTAGCCCTGCCATGCAAGCCACATGTCAGGGCGGGGCTGTACACACCCCGGGGGCTCTCCGTAGTAGGGAGTCCCCTCCCACGTACCAGTGGAAGCACCATGCTCCCCGCTGGTCGTCGACACTGCCGAGGAGCGGCTATGCCCATGCAAGTGCAGAAGTGGTATGCTCCAGGCTGGTGATAAACAACTGAGGGCGGCCCCATGGACGCATCAACCTCAGGGAGCCCCTGAGCTCAGTGTCTGGCCTCACCGCAACACCTCCCCTCGGGAGAGTTGCGTGAGGGGCTGGGCACGGGGGCTGCGCTCGGGTCACGCCCAAGCGTACGCCGCCCAACCAAGTCCCCTGGACCTGGTCGCTGTGCGCCCCTCCTGAGCCGAGCCTTGGCGAGGGCAAAGGTATGAAGGTTGTTTGCGCATCAAGGGGGACTCCTGAGCATCGTGACTCTGGAGCCTAACTGGTCACGTAGCCCCTCACTCCTTGGTTCTGTCCTGGTCTCTAGTCGGCCCAACGGCGGTTGAGGTATGCGCGGGGTCGGGCCCTGCCGACGTAGAACACTAGACCTATCCCCGTGTCTCTTTCCTATAAGTTGTTTGCGCATCAAGGGGGACTCCTGAGCATCACGACTCAGGAGCCTAACTGGTCATGTTGCACCCTCACTCCTTGGACTCGTCCTGGTCTCCGGACGACCCAACGGCGGCTGAGGTATGCGCGGGGCCGGGCTCTGCCGACGTAGAACTTAAAGAAAATAGGAAGAAAATCGCAAAATCTCAAGCAAATATTACAAGACATATTGTTCTCCCAAATATCAAACGCAAGTTTAAACACCTCCACGAGGCATGATGCATGTTGCAGGAGTAAAACGGGAAAACAGCCAAAAGCAGGTCACCCCTGGACATCATCATCGCCCGCAAGAGGTGCTCCTCCCTTGGTGGCGTCGCCTTCACCTGTACTACTGGCCGAGGCTGCACTGGCGATGCCGGTCGAAGGCGCGAGAGCGAAGGCGCGGAACTTCTTCAGCAGGGCCTCCACCTGACCCGTCACGGCGCGGTGGTGGCCGCGTAGCATTCGTCGTCCACAGGCTCCAGCAGCTCATCAAGGCAGGCGGCGGGATTGCGAAGATGAAGGTGGATGAAGCCACGCATCAATGCGGCTGTGGAAAGTACGCGGGCTTGTTCCTCCACCATCGGATCAATGCCGACCACAACCTCCTCAAGCGCGTCAACCAAGTAGGGAAGCAGCTGAGCGGGGCCGTCCTCGTCGGTGGTCAGTGGCCTCTCCAAGCCCTTCTCGTAGAGTGCCTTCAGCGCCACGCGGGACCTTTTCTTGAGGAGCATGAAGGCCGCGCGGTCCTCGGCCAGGACCTTCGCCTTGGCGCCAAGATCGGCCTTCTCTGCCTCCGCCTTCCACTCGAGCTCCTCCAGCCGGCTGCGTTCCGTGGCCTATGCCTCCGCCAGCTCTCCCAGCTCAGCGTCGCGATCCTTGATGGCGTCCTCCCGGGCCCTCATCCTCTCCTCCTCTGCCTGGCATCCACGAGCTTCTTCTACGCGCAGATCACGCAGATTCTTCAGCTTGGCCTCCAGCGCCTGGCAGCGATCTTGGGCGATCTCGGCATCCTTCAGCGCGGCTTTGCGAGCAGCAGCTGCTTGGGCGACGGCTTGCCTCTCCTTCTCGGAGGTCACCGAGGCCTGGCTCAGCGCTGCCCAAACGGACACGTCAGAATGGAGCCAGCCAGAGACCAGCTCCAGGCGCCCAGCCACCAAATGGGGGTCGGCGCCCTGAAGATCCCCTCACAACCGGGTCATCTCAAGAAGAGCACGCTCCAAGACATCGGGGGAGGGAGAAGGACCTGTAACCAATGGTGCAGCGGGAGGAGGAGGAAAAGGTATCGTCACCACAGCTTGGGGGACCGAGGGTTCCTGAGCTTTCATGACCCCAGCGGCTGGGCCGGACACCAGCACCTCCGGAGCCAGCGGGGCCACGGGGGCTGACCCCTCATGAGGATGCTCCTCCAGGCCTCGCGAGAACGAACGGGTCGGGGAAGTGCGAGTGCCATCGCTCCCTTTCTTCACGGAGGGGAGTGCAGCTGCTGCAGATGGTTCCGCCCCAGGCGGGGTCGCTGCATCCTTCCAACCAACGATGAACATCAAGGAGCAGCAGCATAAGCAAGAACAAGGCAAAGCTCGAGCACTTACTGGTCCACCGTGGTGTAGTCCACCCTCCGCTTGCTGAGCTTGAAGCCTGAGAGCCTCGAAGCTTGAGGCGCGGGCGCGTGGGCTCCGGGAGCAGATGACGGACCAGCGGAGGGGTCGGAGGCAGCCCCAGGCACCGTCAGAGAAGGAGCAGCATCACGGGAGACCAGCGCCAACCTACCCCTCATCGGGACCGCGGGCGGCTCCCCCTTCTCCTGACGGGCACTGGCCTCGTCATCATCTGGCAAGGTGTAGAGGATGTCGGCCTTGCTCAAATGGGAGGTCTCCCCCATCCCTTCAGGGGTCACCTCCGAGTCCTCCTCCTCCTCTTCCTCCCTGCGGGACTCGCCAGAAGACAGCTCCACCGGCGTCGGTGCCACAGGGGCCCCGGTGGGTGCCGACGGCACCAGCCCGCATCCATCGAAGGTCGGCCTGGCGGCCATGACCTGCATCCTGTCCTTGCGGCAGAACAAGGGAACGAAGACGCTCGGAGAGTACTCTTGGTCGTCCCCAACCAGGAGGCGGAGAGCAGCAGCCAGCTCATCGTCAGGAAGGGCTTCCGGACTCAGGCGAACCTTGTCCTCTTCATCCCCAAGCCTCCACAAGGGGCGCGTGCGCGCCTAAAGCGAGGCCACACGCAACATCAGGAATTCCCTCAGGAGCATGGCCCCTGTCACCTTTGCCGCCTTCGTTTTTCCCGGCTTCAGATTGACGCTCATCTTCTCCAGCACCAACGTCGCCCGCTCATCAGTGAGCTTCGCGTAAGACCACCCCTTGTCAGACTGGGACATCTTCGTTGGCAGCACCAAGCGTGGGTGGACGCACTTGGCGTCCATCATGACCCACTTGCTCCTGAAGCCGTCGGCCTTCTTCCCAGCCTTCGAGATTGAGTTGGCCTTGCCGGTAGCGATGAAGTTGGCACACCCGGAGGTATGACCCTCTTTGATGTGGAGGAAGAAGAAGTGGCGCAGAAGAGCCACGGACGGCATCACGCCAAGGTATGCCTCGCAGTAGTAGGCGAAGATCGACAAGAGAAGGATAGAGTTGGGATGAAGATGCAACTCCTGAAGCCCATAGTGGCCAAGGACCTCGTAGAAGAAGTCGGAAAAAGGAGGAACCAGCCCCGCGGCGATGCTGCTCGTGAAGAAAGGGAAGAAGGTTCTTCCCTCGGGCTCCGGCACAACGGAGCCCGCCCGGAGCTCGGTCTTCCCCCTCTCGTTGCTTTCCCCCGCCGTCAGCAGGCGGGTGGCAGCGAGGCTCTTCTCCGAGACGTTGGGCGCGTCGAGAGCTGGCTCGTACCAAGCCGACGACGAGGCAAGCTTGACCTTCTGGGGCGCCATTGGTCGCCAGTGCAGAAGGGGATGGGAGCAGATCTCGAGATTTCAGAAGCAAGGGGCGAGAAAGGGGATCTGTAGCAAGGCGAAAGGAGGCAATGAAGGCAAGCGTTGCTCACACCAGCCTTTTGTTAGTCGGGCAGTTGCCGAGGCAGCGTAGGGAAGCGGAGACGCCCATGTCCAATCAACCACCATGCGTTGACTATGGCCGCAGGCTGATGGGGCCCGCGGCGCTCCGCACTTGCCCTTTGGCTTCGCCTCGAAGCCAAGTCCGAGTGTGCCTTGGGCCCGGGGGCTACTGTCGGCATTCTTGGAATGGGGGTCCCCAGACTTGCCTGCCTGTGGCCCATGGCGTGGCTCCACAAGCGGGCCCGTACGGCCCATCTTCACCAGCAAGCACTCAAGACCCTCGCGAGGGGCCAAGCCTCACGAGGCGGACGACGCAAGACCTCCTCGAGAACGGCCTCACCAGGCTGCCTCGCGAGGGGCGGAGAGATCAAGGCAAGGAAAACCTCGCGAGGTTCTCATGACGTGAGCCATGACGACAAAGGCCAGGCGGGCGCCAACGCGCACAGGGTGTCCTTGTTTCCTCTTTGGTGCTAAGGAGGCAAGCGCAGGTGAGGAGTACCGAGGCGTGAAGCAAAGGTTTCCATATCGGTGCAACGAGACCAAGACCAGCAGGACGGCAAGACGGAGGTCATCATGGAGCCCAAGATAGCGTCACCACCAGAGCCTTTGGCGGGCGAAGACTACTTTTGTCAGGATAAGTTGTACTAGTTGTCCCCTTTCAAATTGGTCGTTGTGGCATCCCTTCCCGCTCAATATTTGGGAAGAGGACCCGGGCCTCTATAAATTGGACTAGCCACCACATTAGGAGGCGGGACTTTCGATCCTCACACCCACAAGTTCACTAAGCACAAGAACACCTCTCCTCAGGAGGTTGTTCTTCCCCTTGTACTGTTCATCCTCAGCCCGAGAGGCAATCCACCACCACCACACTAGAGTAGGGTATTACACCACAACGGTGGCCCGAACCAGTATAAATCTTGTGTCTTGTGTGTTGCGAGTTCATCGTGCCTAGCCTAGAGATCGCGAAGTGTGTGAGGGCGTGATCGGTGAGGGGGAGATCTTCGCACGCACCCCAGTGTTCGAACCTTAAGGGTTTTGCCGGAACATGAAATCCAACAATGCTAGAATTGTATTGATCGGAAACCTAAATACATGTGTGAATACATAGACAAACACTGTGTCCCTAGTGAGCCTCTACTTGACTAGCTCGTTGATCAAAGATGGTTAAGGTTTTCTGACCATGGACATGAGTTGTCATTTGATAACGGGATCGCATCATTAGGAGAATGATGTGATGGACA
The DNA here is from genome assembly GCF_003073215.2 of Triticum urartu. NCBI lineage: Eukaryota > Viridiplantae > Streptophyta > Magnoliopsida > Poales > Poaceae > Triticum > Triticum urartu. The sequence goes on from NC_053028.1 coordinate 464,648,535, forward strand.
AGACCCATCCGTTAGCTTAGCATAATGATCGTTCAGTTTTATTGCTATTGCTTTCTTCATGTCAAATACATATTCCTTCGACTATGAGATTATGCAACTCCCGGATACCAAAGGAATGCCTTTTGTGCTATCAAACGTCATAACATAACTGGGTGATTATAAAGATGCTCTACAGGTATCTCCGAAGGTGTTTGTTGAGTTGGCATAGATCGAGATTAGGATTTGTCACTCCGAGTATCGGAGAGGTATCTCTGGGCCCTCTCGCTAATACACATCATAATCTTGTAAGCAAACGACTAAGGAGTTGGTCACAAGGTGATGTATTACGGAACGAGTAAAGAGACTTGCCGGTAACGAGATTGAACTAGGTATGCAGATACCACCAATCGAATCTCGAGCAAGTAACATACCGATAGACAAAGGGAATAATGTATGTTGTCATAATGGTTCAACCGATAAAGATCTTCATAGAATATGTAGGAGCCAATATGAGCATCCAGGTTCCGCTATTGGTTATTGACCGGAGAGGTGTCTCGGTCATGTCTACATAGTTCTCGAACCCGTAGGGTCCACACGCTTAACGTCCGTTGACGATATAGTGTTATATGAGTTACATGATTTGGTGACCGAATTATGTTCAGAGTCCTGGATGTGATCAAGGACATGACGAGGAGTAAGATTGATATATAGGATGATAGTATTCGGACACAGGAAGTGTTCTGGAGTGTATCGGGTATTTATCGGAGTACCGGAGGGGTTACCGGAACCCCCATGGGAAATATATGGGCCATGAGAGGGGAGCACACCAGCCCACAAGGGGTCCCCCCCCCCCCCCCCCCCCCCAAGGGGCCCCCCCCCCCCCCCGCGCGTATGGCAGGAGGCCAAATTGGCAGAAGGAAAAAGGGGGTTCGCCCCCCCCTTTCCTTTCTGTCTTCCCCCTTCCCTTTCTTCTCCGGTGAAACAAGGGGGCGCCACTTGGGGAAACCCCAAGTAGGATTCAGATCCTACTTGGGGCACCCCCTGGCTGCCTCTCCTCTCCCTCCCACCTATATATATGTGGGGGGGCACCCCTAGCACACCCCAGACAATTGCCTAGCCATGTGTGGTGCCTCCCTCCATTGTTTAGTCCCACGGTCATATTTTCGTAGTGCTTAGGCGAAGCCCTACGAGGATCACTTCACCATCACCGTCACCACACCATCGTGCTGACGGAACTCATCTACTACCTCGACACCCTGCTGGGTTAAGAAGGCGAGGGACGTCACCGAGCTGAACGTGTGTAGTACTCGGAAGTATCGTACGTTCGGTACTTGATCGATCGGAGCTAGAAGAAGTTCGACTACATCAACTGCGTTGTAAAACGCTTCCGCTTACTGTCTACGAGGGTACGTAGACACACTCTCCCCCTCGTTGCTACACATATCCATGGATAGATCATTGAGTTTGCATAGAATTCTTTTGTTTTCCATGCAACGTTTCCCAACACCTAGATCACATAAAGCAGTTCTAACATAGTTTATTTTAATGGAGCATGGTATAGTTGGAATTCCTAGATCTCCTAGTTTCTTTGGTATTCCACCCGTAAATGTATAATTAGCAAGCATGGTGGAAATTTCAGCTTCCGGTATCTTCTTTTATTAGTAACAATATCTTTCATATACCTAGCATAAGGAGACATTTTCAAAATATCAGTCAAACATAAGCGCAAAAAGACAGGTCTAAGCATTTCAACAAAGCACTCAGATTCTTTGTCATTCTTTTTCTTGGATGGTTTAGGAGGAAAGGGCATGGGTTTCTGAACCCTTGGCTCTCTTTCTTTACCATGTTTCCTAGCAATGAAGTCTCTCTTATCATATCTTTTATTCTTGGGTTGTGGGTTATCAAGATCAACAGCAGGTTCTATCTCCACATTATTATCTTTACTAGGTTGAGAATTAACATGAACATCATCATTATCATTATTACTAGGTTTATGTTCATCACCAGATTGTGTTTGAGCATCAGAAATAAAAATATCATTTGGGTTCTTAGGTCTGTTAATAACAGATTCACTAGAAGCATGCAAAGTCCTATCAGTTTTCTTTTTCTTCTTATGTGGATGATGACCCACAAGTATAGGGGATCTATCATAGTCCTTTCGATAAGTAACAGTGTCGAACCCAACGAGGAGCAGAAGGAAATGACAAGCGGTTTTCAGCAAGGTACTCTCTGCAAGCACTGAAATTATCGGTAACAGATAGTTGTGTGATAAGATAATTCGTAACGGATAACAAGTAACAAAAGTAAACAAGGTGCAGCAAGGTGGCCCAATCCTTTTTGTAGCAAATGACAAGCCTGAACAAACTCTGATATGAACCAAAGTGCTCCCGAGGACACATGGGAATTATTGTCAAGTTAATTTTCATCATGCGCATATGATTCGCGTTCGTTACTTTGATAATTTGATATGTGGGTGGACCGGTGCTTGGGTGCTGCCCTTATCCGGATCTCTCCAACACATAGTGCTTGCCAAAGGAAAAAAGTGTAAAAAGAAAAGGTGAAGATCAGCATGACTCTTGTATAAGGGTAAAAGATAGGCCCTTTGTAGAGGGAAGCAGAGGTTGTCATGCACTTTTATGGTTGGATGCACAAAACCTTAATGCAAAAGAATGTCACTTTACATTGCCGCTTGTCATAAAGAACTTTATTATGCAGTCCATCACTTTTATTTATTCCATATCACAAGTTCATATAAAGCTTATTTTCTTCACACTAATAGATCATACATATTTAGGGAGCAATTTTTATTGCTTGCACCGATGACAACTTACTTGAAGGATCTTACTCAATCCATAGGTAGGTATGGTGGACTCTCATGGCAAAACTGGTTTAAGGGATGTTTGGAAGCACAAGTAGTATCTCTTCTTGGTGCAAAGAATTTGGCTAGCATGAGAGGGAAAGGCAAGCCGAACATGTTGGATGATCCATCACAATATAACTTCTTTTCGGATATAAGGAAACATAACCCATTGTGTTGTCTTCCTTGTCCAACCTTTCAGCATATCATATTTTAATGAGTGCTCACAATTACAAAAGATGTCCAAGATAGTATATTAATATGTGAAGCCTCTCTTTCTTTATTACTTCCTATTAATTGCAACAATGACCAAAACTATGTTTGTCAACCCTCAACAACTTTTATTCATCATACTCTTTATATGTGAAGTCATTACTCTTCATAAGATCAATACATGATCTTTTTATTTCTTTTTATTCTCTCTTTTATTTAATTTCCCTCAAGATCATAGCAACATAGCAAAGCCCTCAACTCAAAACTACTATTTATTATATATAACTCATGGACTCGATTACATAGATAGAACTCACAAAGCTAGATCGTACTAAAAACTTTATTCTGCTAGATCAAGATATAACCAAAAGGATCGAAATAAGAAAAATGATAAAGGTAAAGATGTGATGGTGATACGATCCCGGGGCACCTCCCCCAAGCTTGGCAGTTGCCAAGGGGAGTGCCCATACCCATGTATTTATGTCTCTTTCTTCAGAGGTGGTGATATGATATTCTTGGCGATGATGCCCCTTCATGACCCACAAGTATAGGGGATCGATTGTAGCTCTTTTCAATAAGTAAGAGTGTCGAGCCCAACAAGGAGCATAAGGAAATGACAAGTGCTTTTCAGTAAGGTAATGTCTGCAAGTGCTGAAATTGTAAGTACCACAATAGTTTGATAGCAAGATAATTTGTAACGGGCAAGTAACGATAATAGTAACAAAAGTGCAGCAAGGTAGCCCAATCCTTTTGAGGCAAAGGACAGGCCAAAACGGTCTATTATGATAAGGAAAGCGTTCTTGAGGGTACAGGGGATTTTCATTTAGTCACTTACATCATGTTGGTTTAATTCGTATTTGGTACTTTGATAATTTGATATGTGGGTGGACCGGTGCATAGGTGTTGTTCTTACTTGAACAAACCTCCTACTTATGATTAACCCTCCCGCAAGCATCTGCAACTACGAGAAAAGTATTAAGAATAAATTCTAACCATAGCATTAAACTTTTGGATCCAATCGGTCCCTTACGGAATAGCGCATAAACTAGGGTTTAAGCTTCTGTCACTCTCGCAACCCATCATCTAATTGCTACTCCATAATGCATTCCCTTAGGCCCAAATATGGTGAAGTGTCAGGTAGTCGATGTTAACATGACACCACTAAGGGAATCACAACATACATACTATCAAAATATCAAACACATATCAAGTTCACATGATTACTTGCGACATGATTTCTCCCGTGACCTCAGGAACAAAAGTAACTACTCACAAATGATAATCATGCTCAAAATCAGAGGGGTACTAAATAGCATATTGGATCTGAACATATAATCTTCCACCAAACAAACCATATAATAATCAACTACAAGATGTAATTGATATGTCTCTGTCGTATCTACTTTTCCAAAAACTTTTGCTCTTGTTTTGGACTCTAACTTGCATGATTTGAATGGAACTAACCCAGACTGACACTGTTTTTAGCAGAATCGCCATGGTGTTATTTTTGTGCAGAAATAAAAGTTCTCAGAATGATCTGAAACTTCACGGAGAATATTTTTGGAATTAATAAAAAATACTGGCAAAAGAATCAAGGCCAGGGGGCCCACACCCTGTCCACGAGGGTGGGTGGCGTGCCTACCCCCCCCCCCTTGGCGCGCCCCCTGCCTCGTGGGCCCCCTGGTGCTCCACCGACTTCAACTCCAACTCTATATATTCAGGTTCGGGGAGAAAAAATCAAAGAGAAGGATTCATCACGTTTTACGATACGGAGCCGCCGCCAAGCCCTAATCTCTCTCGGGAGGGCTGATCTGGAGTCCGTTAGGGGCTCCGGAGAGGGGAATCCGTCGCTGTTGTCATCATCAACCTTCCTCCATCACCAATTTCATGATGCTCACCGCCGTGCGTGAGTAATTCCACCGTAGGCTTGCTGGACGGTGATGGGTTGGATGAGATTTATCATGTAATCGAGTTAGTTTTGTTAGGGTTTGATCCCTAGTATCCACTATGTTCTGAGATTGATGTTGCTATGACTTCGCTATGCTTAATGCTTGTCACTAGGTCCCGAGTGCCATGATTTCAGATCTGAACCTATTATGTTTTCATGAATATATGTGAGTTCTTGATCCTATCTTGCAGGTCTATAGTCACCTATTATGTGTTATGATACGTTAACCCCGAAGTGACAATAATCGAGATACTTACCGGTGATGACCGTAGTTTGAGGAGTTCATGTATTCACTAAGTGTTAATGCTTAGGTCTGGTACTCTATTAAAAGGAGGCCTTAATATCCCTTAGTTTCCAATAGGACCCCGCTGCTACGGGAGGGTAGGACAAAAGATGTCATGCAAGTTCTTTTCCATAAGCACGTATGACTATATTCGGAATACGTGCCTACATTACATTGATGAATTGGAGCTAGTTCTGTGTCACCCTATGTTATAACTGTTGCATGAATAATCGCATCCGACACAATTCTCCATCACCGATCCAATGCCTACGAGCTTTTCACATATTGCTCTTTGCTTAGTTACTGTTCCGTTGCCAATTTTACGATTACTACAAAGCTACTACTGTCACTTCTGCTACCGTTACCGTTACTTCCATACTACTTTGCTACTAAATACTTTGCTGCAGATATTAAGTTATCCAGGTGTGGGTTTTTGAAAACTCAGCTGCTAATACTTGAGAATATTCTTTGGCTCCCCTTGTGTCAAATCAATAAATTTGGGTTGAATACTCTACCCTCAAAAACTGTTGCGATCCCCTATACTTGTGGGTTATCAAGACTATTTTCTGGCGCCATTGCCGGGGAGCATAGCTCTATTCTTTGAGTCACTTGGGATTTATATCTGCTGGTCACTATGAGGAACTTGAAAGACGAGAAAACCAAAATTTATCCCTCAACTATGAGGGGAGGTAAGGAACTGCCATCTAGCTCTGCACTTGATTCACCTTCTGTTTTGAGTAAACTTGCGACACCTAAACCTGCTTCTACTATTAATTCTGATATGTCGCATGTTATTGATGATGCCACTTCTGCTATGCATGATACTTATGATGAAACTACTTCTATGCTTGATAATACTGTGCCACTAGGTGAATTTTCTTGATGAACAACTTGCTAGGACTAGAGAGAATGAAATTATTGAAACTGATAATATTGATGAAAGTGATGATGAAGATTCTCCCCCTAGATATGAATTGCCTGTTGTGCCTGAGCGTTATGTTATGGATGAAGAAAATGCTAGAGACTTTCTTGCTTGCAATGATAGGAATGATCTTAAGAAATTATTAGCTAAGCAGAAAGAAAAATCTTTAAATGCTAGAATGAAATAAGACCCTGCTTTTGCTACTTCACATATCTACATTACTGATAAGGATTATGATTTCTCTATCAACCCTGAGATAATTACTTTGGTTGAATCTGATCCTTTTTATGGCTATGAATCTGAAACTGTTGTGGTACATCTTACTAAACTAAATGATATAGCCACCCTATTCACTAATGATGAGAAAACTTGCTACTACTATATCCTTAATTATTTCCATTCTCATTAAAGGGTGATGCTAAAACATGGTTTAATTCTCTTGATCCTGGTTGTGTGCATAGTCCCCAGGATATGATTTATTACTTCTCTGCTAAATATTTCCCCGCTCATAAGAAACAAGCTGCTTTAAGGGAAATATATAATTTTGTGCAAATTGAAGAAGAGAGTCTCCCACAAGCTTGGGGGAGGCTTCTCCAACTACTTAATGCTTTTCCTGATCATCCTCTCAAGAAAAATGAAATACTTGATATCTTTTATAATGGACTAACCGATGCTTCCAGAGACCACCTGGATAGTTGTGCTGGTTGTGTTTTCAGGGAAAGAACAGTTGATCAAGCTGAATTGCTATTGAATAATATGTTGACTAATGAAAATAATTGGACACTTCCTGCACCAACTCCTAAGCCAACTCCTAAGAAAAGGGGTATTCTATTTCTCAGTCCTGAAGATATGCAAGAGGCAAAGAAATCTATGAAAGAAAAAGGTATTAAAGCGGAAGATATTAAGAATTTACCTCCTATTGAAGAAATACATGGTCTTAATTTGCCACTTGTTGAAGAAATACAAGGTCTTGATAACCTGACACAGGTAGTAAAGGTAAATTCTCTCTATAGATTTGATGAAGGTGATATCCCTCGTTAGAAGTCTGCTAGCCAATGCTTGGATGAGCTTGATAATTTCATTGTTAAACAAGAAAACTTGAATGCTTATGTTGGAAGACAATTGAAACGCAATGCTTATATGATTGAACACTTGAGTGATTATATGTCTAGAGTTAAAGGTGAACTTAAACTCATTAGTAAACATGCTTCTATGGTTACCACTCAAGTAGAACAAGTGCTTAAAGCTCAAAATGATTTGCTCAATGAATTAAATAATAAGAAGAATGATAGTGTTGTTAGAGTTATGACTAGAGGGGGTAAAATGTAACATCCCAAAATTCTAAGTTTTGGAATGTTATAATAAATAGATAGATTGGTTTGATTGTTTGATTGATTGAGTGAAATTCGAAACTTCTGAAAGTTAAATGAGAGGGAATAAAAGGACTTTCCCAAACTTTCATCTTGCTTTTATGATCTCCATGAATTCAAATTATTTTCATCACAAAACCCAAGAGAGAAGATGACATGACTTCTTCCATTTAAATAAATGAAAAGGGTTTTGAAAAGATTTGAATTTCATTTGAAAATATTTCAAATTCAGAAACTTTAAGCTACTCAATGATTTTCATGAGAGAAGATAAAATGACTTCTTCAGATTACATGAAATATGAGTTGGGAGTTTCGAAGAATCAAATTGAAAACCCCTTTTGAATTATTATTTTTCAAATTTGGAGTTGTTTGGGTTTTATTCAAATTATTTTTCTCCAAAAATAAAATATACAGAAATTAGGGTAAAATGATTCCCTACAACAGAAAATTGGAGAGAAATAAATTTGAATTAATTTTGGTATTTTTAAAATGATTTTTATTGGATTTTATTAGAGCAGTAGCACTGTTTGATTTATTTAAATTTTTGTTGATTTTATTTAACTATAGAAAAATGTCCAAGTCGTAGAAAGTCTTTTTCTGAAAATTTTGATATATTATATGCCTATTTAATATTTTTATTTATTTTGTTTTTTCTTATTTTTGTTTTTCTGGGAAAAAAGTTTATTAAAAAAACAATCCGCTGAACCGGGCCGACCCAGCCAACCAGGCCAGGCCGCGGCCCAGCCTCGCGCCGTCCCTGAGCTGGTGACGGACTCCGTCCGCCGTACGCCGCCGCACCGCCATGGGAGCCGTCCCCGATCTGGGCTCTCCTCGCCGTCGTGCCCCCTCCCCCACGCCACCTTGCCACCCTGGCCCCCTTAAATAGCCGGGCCCCAAGCCCCTGCCGCCGTCTCGCCGCAGCTCTAGCCCTCCGTCGCCGCAGATCGCCGCCGCGCGCCGGGCCTCGCGTCGATGCTACCGCTTGCGCTCGCCTCGCGCCGCCACCGCACCTCCGTCCGTCGCTGCGCCGCTGACGCTACCGCCGCCGCAGCTAGCTCCGCCGCCTCGCCGCACCACCGCCGCCCCGATCCAAACCGCCGCCGCCGGTTTTTGGCAAAAACCGACCAAACCGGTATAAACCATCGACCCCTATCCGGTTTATCTTTTAAGTTTGGTTTTTTAAACCGTAGACTAGATCTGTTTTTTAGGTTTTATTAAACAGCGAACGTCCACTGCTTAGATCTTATAAATGAACTTTCATTATTTAGTCTTTTCGTTTTCTGTTTATTTACATCAGGGACCTATATGTAATTATCTTTCTTATAGATTAGTCCCTATTTTTCAAACGACCAGTACTTTTTACTCGTTTGTCCAAATCCAACGAAACCAATGCCCACATCTTCGTTATGATCCCCTCTATCCAGTTAACCAACTTGAACATATTTTTGAGAGTTTTAAAATTTGAATTCAAACAGATTTGTATTTGAACTTCGTTTGATTGTAACTTGAGTTTTATAACTCCGTTTGAGTTGATTCTTTTTGCAAATCGAAGCTCTTGACCTAAACTTTATGATAAGGCCAAATTCACCCAATTTTGGTACTGTTAGAAATTGTTTTCTGTTGCAAGAGTCGTTTGCTTGATTTTGAAGTTCTCTGAGATCTTTTCTTCGATTTTTTTGCATGATTGCTTATGTGTGGTTACTATTGCTTACTTACGATAGATTGATCGGAGTGTGACGAGTAGAACTATCAAGAGTTTTGAGTGCAAATCATCTTCATCAATAGTACAGGCAAGTTTAGACTTTGATCATACCCCTTTCATACCCAGTTTTTATGCATTAGATTCACCCTCAAACATTGCATGAGTAGGATTGATAACATGTGGGTATTGGGAAGTAGTTGATGAGGTAGGAACCTATTTCCCTGCATTCAAACCTTGGGAGTTACTATTACGTTATGCTTATATTGCCATGCTATGCTCATAGACGTGGATTGGGTTTGAGTGTATTCCATGACAAATGTGAGATTGTTTACTTAATGGTTCAACTTAAGGTGGCTACTTTAATACACATCTGGGTGGTTTCGTTGCGGGCACCTGGAGAATCCAGTGTTGTCCTAGGATATCCTGGAGGACCCGTGTGATCATCCTACGGCTCGTCACCTAGGCTCAAAGGGATCATAAGATTATTCATGCTAGAAACTTCCGTGTGCAGCCACAAGCTATTATGGGCTGTAGCATAGTTGAGTAAGTTGCATGACCTCTTCAAGTGGTAGGCTAGCAGATGTAGGGGTTGTAGGTTGGTACTGTCTACCCAGGGTTAGAGTTAATGTTTCTGAAAGACTGTGTCTCGGTCATCCGTTTCTCAAACACCATGAAGTGCGAGAAATCCAAACCAGGAGATCGAGTCTTGTGGGAAAAGTGCGCAAACCTCTGCAGAGTGTATAAACTAATCATGGTTAGCCGTGTCCCTGGTTATGGACATCTTGAGTATCTGGTTCTTGGATTATCATGTTCATCTCAACACTTTATTTAAATTAATTGATTGGGTTAATGATTATTATTTTGGGATTGAGTTGGAGGAACCTTCTCAATATTTATCAACCAACTTTGTAGTTAAATAAAAATTTATTCCTTTGTTGTAGGGAAAAATTGGCTTTTCGCAAAAACATTATAACCATAAAGCTTTTCCCCCAGCCATATTTGCATGTAGTGATAGTTATTATTCATCATTTATCCTATGGTGTGAATTTTCCAGTACATTCAATGTACTGACCCTTTGTGGCTGCAACATCTCATGTTGCAGGAATCTTACGACGAGTAAGTGATACATTAGGGTTAAGATTTCTACACTCAACTTTGCCATTGGTGTTGATGGGAATCCGCAACCTTATTGTTACTTCCGCTATTTGGATTGAGGTAATAGTATTTAAGTTACATTATACATGTGATTTACCTCTGTTATAAATCCTCAAGTACTATGTGTGTCAGCATACCGATCCAGGGATGACACTTAAGCACAGAGACTTGATTGTCTGACGTCGGGTCACTACAAGATGGTATTAGAGCACATGTTGACTGTAGGACGTGACCCCTAGAAACTGGCAATCCCATAGGAAAGATTTTCTCTACAACTTATTTTTCAAAAGATCTTTTACCTCTATTCTTTTCTAAGCTTTATCAAATATTCCCTTTTAGTGAGACTATACCCCTTTCCCCATTTGACCACACGAGGATTCGACTGATGGGACCACTCCAAGAAGGACAAGATATCGGACAACCAAGACCACTTCAGAATGAAGAGGATTTTACGGATCATTACAATATCAGAAACTTCAACGGTTGAAGACTCTGAAGACTAGGAGAATTTGAAGGCAATGAAGAATTTCCAGATTTGGTATGACCTAGGAAGGCTACCCTTATGGAACTTGGCAGACTATGGAAGCTGTCAATACCTGAGATCAAGGTGCATCAGAGAAAGACCGGAACATGGAGCAGTAGAACTCAAATTTTTGTCAAGAAAACCCTAAGGCAGGAGATATCAACTATGGAATGATAGCTCATGGAAATGACAAGAGCAGAAACATGACTATCCATGATGTTATCTCCCACTGATGCTATGGTCACCATGCTGAGTTAAACATGCATTTCTTCTAAATGATTGGATGGTAGAAGGCTGATGGAACATCTGTCAGCAAAGGATGCAGCTTTAACCTTAGCTGATGTATCACCAGGATCTGAAGCAGAAGCTAAGATGGACCTGCAGGAAGCCGTATTTGACGGGAAAGCATTTCGTGAAGAACTTAGGACCCAGGAGCTGAAGCAGCCAAGCTGGAGGAGAAAAACCTTGAGATACAGGAGAACCGTCAGGAACTGAAGGACAGTAGGTCCGTGGTTCATGCCAAGGATGTTGAAATCCAGAAGTTTTGGAACGCAACTCCAGAAATATTAAAGGACCTCACGAGAGACTTCGTGTTAACAGAGATGATCTGGCAAAAGATATTGAGAAGGACAACCACAATCGGAAGAAAGCCATCAGAGACATGAACAAGACCTGAAGAGTTTGGCGACTTTGAAGATTTATTGACCTTTAGAAGACCAAACCCCTGTTATACCTACGTTAGATGCGACGATTGTGAGCTGTCATTCGATTGATTTTTTCCGACAGCCACAAATAAAATCTGCCCTTTTCAAAACTTTTGTTTGTATTGTGTGCATCCCTCTCTATCTCTCTTATCTCACCCCAAAACCCTTGGACCCAATAAAGGATGAATGGAGATGAACTGGTATTTTCTGGACCGATGAGTCAATTGGAGACAGATCGATGGATTCAGAACATGGAAGATCATATGAAGAATAACCCATAGCTGGAAAGGATATGACCCAGCATGCTCTTCAGTGCTTTGAAAGAGGTGCTGCTACTTGGTGGAGAATGTAACAAACCATCAATGGATGGAAAGGAGTAACCACTTGGGAAGAATTTAAGTTGACTCTGCAAAGATCTCGTCTTGTGTCCCAGAAGTTGAAGCCTTATGGAGAGGATATGAAGAAACCTTGTGCATGCAAGATTTGTGGAGAAATAGGACACACCCATAAAGAACACAAGGATGATTGCCCTAATTGTGAAGGAAGTCACCCAGCTGAAGAATGCCCAACTAGGCAGATTACTTGTTTCTTGTGTGAAGGGACTACCCACTACCCTGCTTAGTGTCACATTTACCCCATGGTACAAGGAACCATCCAGCAGAAGAAAGAAGTAATGAAAGGAGCCCTCATGGAAATTCGAGAAGAACCTGTGATGAAAGAAGGGGTGGAAGACACACCCAAGGAATACCCAATTAAACCCTGCACCAAGTCATGCTATTCATGTGGAGAAGAAGGACATATCTCCCAAAATTGTATGAATGGGTATCTAGTAGAATTCCCGATGGAGGAAGTAGAGTATGACCCACAAGAAATAGAAGCCCTGATTGGAACGGAAAAGTCCAGGAAGAGAAATAGATTGGATACCAGGATGGACCTGAGTCATATCGCCTAGAACAGGTGCAAGGATTCAGGGCACTACTTCAATGGTTGCCAAAAAAGGAAACCTTGAGACTTGTCAGAAGTAATATGTTTCAGTTGTAATGAAGCAGGGCACCTTGCCAGAGATTGTCCCAGAGAGAAGGAGGCTTGTGCTAAATAGTTGAGTTGCAACAAAACAAGTATAGTAGTAGTAGTGAGAACATTTTTCCTTTATATTGAGGTGTTGAGTTGAGGCATGTAATGGAAATGCAGGAGATTGTAATAATTGGAGAATCAATAAAGTTAGCATCGTTGGTACCGATTTGGATTTTTTTGAGTTGTTACTCTATGGAGAAAGATTTTGACCATTTTCGAGGATATGAGAAATATGGTCTATGGATGAATTTTTTCATTTTAAGGGTGGTAGTACCCTATGAGGACATTTGACCCATGGAAAAGATAATGATGTTTCACAGAGTGGACTTCATAAGTATAAATTTTATCTCGGTATGTGGGATACCCCAAAAGGATGAAAATATGAAGTACTATTGGATATAAAGGAGGTATGATGCTAGTAATACGGAGCAAGGGTGACTCTATGATGAGTCGAAGTAATCACATCTTAGTTTGGTACCAGTAGAAGGAAGGGAGACAGTACAATTGGATGGAATTAAGAAATGCTAGGAAGTTGGATGTTGGAGTAATGATCAGTTGCCTCGATAGTGAGTTCAAGGTTTACAAGTGATGAGATGGGCCATAACCCACAGGTCCCAGGACCTGCCAAGAAGCAAGCACACTCTTGCTGAAGGATAAACCCTGGAAGAAGTTACGATTTTATCGATAGACGATTTTATAGGAGTTTACGCAAAACCTGAGAGTTGTGAAGGAACGATAGATGTTTGTTTCGCTTGAAGAATCCATGGATTTATCCGAACTTAGTTCATTGATAAGAGAAATTCTGCAATGCTGTGAGGATGACCGAGTGTTAGAATGCGAGATTCGCTAAACCGTATACAAGGTAATGATTTGGGTGCGTCATGGATTGATCACCATACCGACTTACTCTTATTATTCGCCTTGCCATGTGGGATGGTAAATCTGTGTGACTTACCTATAGTAGAGAGACGACGACCAAAACCTTGGTTAAACCATAGAATGGTATGACAATTTTTCCCCCTGTACAAGGCAGCTGTTGCCAATCGTAGGATATACGGTGAGGTTCAACCCAGACCCATTTCCTACAGGAGAAACCATAAATGGTTGACCACCATGAGATATCGATAGTTGTTTAGTGTTGGCGCCAGACCTGTCAGCTAAGAAGACCCAGTAATGGAAGAGCCTTACTAAGATGAAATGACAGAAGAATTGAGGAAAAGGTTATGCCACTACCGGAAGAGCCCAGAGAAGGAATTTTCCCGGGAATTTGAGAAGACCGGCCCTATCAAGAATAAGGATGGAGTATATGAGTATTGATGGGACCGTAACCATGTTTCTAAGGGTGGTAGCACCCGAGACACGGAGACGATCGATGGATTTTCAGAAGACCCCAAACCTAACCTATTTCTTTCTAGCCTCAAAGATTTGAATTTCATTTGAAAATATTTCAAATTCAGAAACTTTAAGCAACTCAATGATTTTCATGAGAGAAGATAAAATAACTTCTTCAAATTATATGAAATATGAGTTGGGAGTTTCGAAGAATCAAATTGAAAACCCCTTTTGAAAATTATTTTTTTCAAATTTGGAGTTATTTGGGTTTTATACAAATTATTTTTCTCCAAAAATAAAATATGCATAAATTAGGGTAAAATGATTCCCTACAGAAAATTGGAGAGAAATAAATTTGAATTAATTTTGGTATTTTTAAAATGATTTTTATTGGATTTTATTAGAGCAGTAGCACTGTTTGATTTATTTAAATTTTCATGGATTTTATTTGACTACAGAAAAAATGTCCAAGTCGTAGAAAATCTTTTACTGAAAATTTTGATATATTATATGCCTATTTAATATTTTTATTTATTTATTTTTCTTATTTTTATTTTTTTGAAAAAAAAGTTTATTTAAAAAAACAATCCGCCGACCCGGGCCAGGCCGTGGCCCAGCCTCGCGCCGTCCCCGAGCTGGCGACGGACTCCGTCCGCCGTACGCCGCCGCGCCGCCATGGGAGCCGTCCCCGATCCGGGCTCTCCTCGCCGCCGTGCCCCCTCCCCCACGCCACCTTGCCCCCTGCCCCCCTTAAATAGCTGGGCCCCCGACGTCGTGTCGCCGCCGCTGCCGCCCTCCGCCGCCGCAGATCACCGCCACGTGCCGCGCCTCGCGTCACCGCTGCCACTTGCGCTCGCCTCGCGCCGCCACCGCACCTCCGCCCGCCGTTGCGCCGTTGACGCCGCCGCCGCAGCTAGCTCCGCCGCCTCGCTGCGCTACCGCCGCTGCCGCATCTCATCGCCGGAGCCGCCGCCCCGATCCAAACCGCCGCTGCCGGTTTTCAGCGAAAACCGACCGAAGTGGTATAAACCGTCGACCCCAATCCGGTTTTTAAGTTTGGTTTTTTAAACCCTAGACTAGATCTGTTTTTTTAGGTTTTATTAAACAGCGAACGTCCACTGTATAAATCTTATAAACGAACGTTCGTTATTTAGTCTTTTCGTTTTCTATTTCTTTACGTCAGGGACCTATACGTAATTATCTTTCTTACAGATTAGTCCCTGTTTTTCAAACGATCACTACTTTTTACTCGTTTATCCAAGTCCAACGAAACCAACGCCCACATCTTCATTATGATCCCCTCTATCCAGTTAACCAACATGACCATATTTTTGATAGTTTTAAAATTTGAATTCAAACAGATTTGTATTTGAACTTTGTTTGATCGTAACTTGAGTTTTATAACTCCGTTTGAGTTGATTCTTTTTGCAAATCGAAGCTCTTGACCTAAAATTTCTGATAAGGCCAAATTCACCCAATTTTGGTACTGTTAGAAATTGTCTTCTGTTGCAAGAGTCATTTGCTTGATTTCAAAGTTCTCCGAGATCTTTTCTTCGATTCTTTTTGCATGATTGCTTATGTGTGGTTACTATTGCTTGCTTACGATAGATTGACCGGAGTGTGACGAGTAGAACTATCAAGAGTTTTGAGTGCGAATCATCTTCATAAATACTACAGGCAAGTTCACAATTTGATCATACCTCTTTCATACCCAGTTTTTATGCATTAGATTCACCCTCAAACATTGCATGAGTAGGATTGATAACATGTGGGTATTGGGAAGTAGTTGATGAGGTAGGAACCTATTTCCCTGCATTCCAACCTTGGGAGTTACTATTACGTTATGCTTATATTTCCATGCTATGCTCATAGACGTGGATTGGGTTTGAGTGTATTCCATGACAGATGTGAGATTGTTTACTTAATGGTTCAACTTAAGGTGGCTACTTTAACACACATCTGGTTGGTTTGGTTGCGGGTACCTGGAGAATCCAGTGTTGTCCTAGGATATCCCGGAGGACCTGTGTGACCATCCTACGGCTCGCCACCCAGGCTCAAAGGGATAATAAGATTATTCATGCTAGAAACTTCCGTGTGCAGCCACAAGCTATTATGGGCTCTAGCATAGTTGAGTAAGTTGCATGACCTCTTCCAGTGGTAGGCTAGCAGATGTAGGGGTTGTAGGTTGGTACTGTCTACCCAGGGTTAGAGTTAATGTTTCTGAAAGACTGTGTCTCGGTCATCCATTTCTCAAACACCATGAAGTGCGAGAAATACAATGGAGGAGATCGAGTCTTGTGGGAAAAGTGCGCAAACCTCTACAGAGTGTATAAACTAATCATGGTTAGTCGTGTCCTCGGTTATGGACATCTTGAGTATCTGGTTCTTGGATTATCATGTTCATCTCAACACTTTATTTAAATTAATTGATTGGGTTAATGATTATTATTTTGGGATTTAGTTGGAGGAACCTTCTCAATATTTATCAACCAACTTTGTAGTTAAATAAAAATTTATTCCTTGTTGTAGGGAATAATTGGCTTTTCGCAAAAACATTATAACCATAAAGCTTTTCCACCAGCCATATTTGCATGTAGTGATAGTTATTATTCATCATTTATCCTATGGTGTGAATTTTCCAGTACATTCAATGTACTGACCCTTTATGGCTGCAACATCTCATGTTGCAGGAATCTTACGATGAGTAAGTGATACGTTAGGGTTACAATTTCTACACTCAACTTTGCCTTTGGTGTTGATGGGAATCCACGACCTTATTGTTACTTCCGCTATTTGGATTGAGGTAATAGTATTTACGTTACTTTATACATGTGATTTACCTCTGTTATAAATCCACGAGTATTGTGTGTGTTAGCATACCAGTCCAGGGATAACACTTAAGCACAGAGACTTGACCATTTGAGGTCAGGTAGCTACATAAAATGACTCAGGAACCTTTGTATCCTGAGGGCCACCCTAAGAGAATTGAGCAATATTCTCAAAGAACTAATGTTGATGCACCTAGTCCTTCTAAGAAGAGGAAAAAGAAAAATGATAGGACTTTGCATGCTTCTAGTGAACCTATTGTTGACACACCTGAGAATCCCAAGGATATTTCTATTTCTGATGTTGAGACACAATCTGTGAACATGAACCTAGTGATAATGTTAATGATGATGTTCATGTTAGTGCTCAACCTAGTAATGACAATGATGTAGAGATTGAACCTGTTGTTGATCTTGATAACCCACAATCAAAGAATCAATGTTATGATAAGGGAGACTTTGTTGCTTGGAAGCACAGTAAAGAAAGAGAACCATGGGTTCAGAAACCCATGCCCTTTCCTCCCAAACCATCCAAGAAAAAGGATGATGAGGATTTTGAGCGCTTTGCTGAAATGATTAGACCTATCTTTTTGCATATGCATTTTAATGATATTCTTAAAAATGAATCCTTATGCTAAGTATATGAAGGATATTTTTACAAATAAGAGAAAGATGCCGGAAGCTGAAATTTCCACCATGCTTGCTAATTATACCTTTAAGGGTGGAATACCAAAGAAACTTGGAGATCCAGGAGTACCAACTATACCATGCTCCATTAAAAGAAACTATGTTAGATCTGCTTTATGTGATCTTGGAGCCGGTGTTAGTGTTATGCCTCTCTCTTTATATCGTAGATTTGATTTGAATAAGTTGACACCTACTAAAATATCTTTGCAAATGGCCGATAAATCAACTGCTATACCTGTCGGTATTTGTGAGGATGTGCCTGTTGTGGTTGCAAACGTTACTATTCTAACGGACTTCGTTATTCTTGATATTCCCGAGGACGATAGTATGTCGATTATCCTTGGTAGACCTTTTTTGAATACTGCAGGGGCTGTTATTGATTGCAACAAAGGCAATGTCACTTTTCATGTTAATGGTAATGAGCATACGGTACACTTTCCGAGGAAACAACCTCAAGTCCACAGTATCAATTCTATTGGAAAAATTCCATCAATTATTATCGGAGGTTTTGAATTTCCTCTTCCTACTGTCAAGAAGAGATATGATATTCTTATTGTTGGGGATGTGCATATCCCCGTTGAGGTAACCTAGTGTTATTCGAAATTTCTCCGGTTCCATGTTATTCGAAAAGAGTTTGTTAACAAGACTTGATCAACATTTTTAGTGGATTCCTTTTGATGAGCATGAGATGGATGAAGTTAGAAAGCACAACCTTCTGTACCCTCCTTTTACTTTCTGTTATTCAGATTAAATAAAGCAAAAATAGTATTTTCTGTCAGTTTTGTGAATTATCCGTGCAATAAAAAAAACCGAAAATAAAAGTTCTCCAAATGCCCTGAAAATGAAATATGATTTTTCCTGGAATATTTGAGAATATCTGGCACCGAGAACACATCAGGGGGAGCAAGCACCTCGCCACGAGGGTCCAGGGTGCGCCCCCTACCTCGTGGGCCCCTGGTGGCCCCCCTCCACTTATTCCAGCCACCACACACTCCTTGTTCCTCCGAAAAAATCACCAACCAACTCAAGCACGAGTTCTAGCTCATCTTGCTGCGATTCTCGATATCCTTGCTCAAAGCTCCACTCACAAAACTGCTTTGGGGGATTGTTCTTCGGTATGTGACTCCTCCAATGGTCCAATTAGTTTTTGTTTGAGTGCTTTATTCATTGCAAATTTTTGCTGCCTAGGTGACCCTATTCTTGAGCTTGCATGTCAAATTTATATGGTCCCAAGTAGTTCTAATGCATGATATAGTCTCTGGGCACTTGTGGGAGTAGTTGCTATCAATATTGTTGAGTTTGACTTTTATTTTGAGTTACTAAAATTTTCAGAGGAAGAAATATGTTTAGGAAAATATACCAAGGTGGTTCTTCAAGGAAGCAGGGACCCAGGCCCACAATGCGTGAGCCGGACTATGAACCACCAAGAGAAGCTCAAGTGCGGCCTCGTGAGTGGCCGTCAGAAGATTTCATGGTTCGAGCAGGAATTAAGGAGGAATTTGACGCATATGTGCGTAATGCTGAACTCAGGGCTTCATGCTAGATAAGTGCCCTCAGTATTACCACCTAACTGATTCCTTTGTGAGAAGGTTCAAATTTTCATCTTCACGTAATTCTCACACTGTCCTATTTGATATATATGGTAAATCTTATACTATGGACTTAGAGGATTTTAATACTGCTTGTAAACTTCCGCAGTGGGGTAGTGCGAGTGAACCTCGCAAATCTGAGTTTAAAGATTTCCTTGCTAGTATCACTGTGGGGAAATCTAGGGAAATAACACAAGCTACCATAGGGAGCATTCATTTTTTTGCTATACATTATTTTTCTCTATTTATAGGTAGATGCATAAACGGTAAGGATGAGGCATGTCACATGTGTGTTCCTGACCTTAGTGTTCTCAAGAGTGCTATTTTAGGAGATAAACAATATAACTTGGGGGGGCATTGTTGCATGAAGGTTGCATAATAATGGTTTAAGTCGAGACTTGTTTGGTGGAATTTATGCAACCCGTGTGGCTAATTTTCTTGAGATACCCATACATGAAAATGATATGGAATTGCCTCCTGCTTATCTAGATTATGATGCTATGGTTCGCCATCAGTTTATTGAGAGGAATGAACAGCCTCTCTAGTACCGACTAATGTTTGATAGGCGCTGCACTGTCCATGTTGCTCTCCCTGCTCCTACTTTCTTTGACTTTTAGGCAAAAGGGAGATATATTATAACAAGGGAGGAAGCGAACGAGTATAAGAGGAGGACGGAGGCAGCTCGCCTCCAAGCTGCAGCTCATCAGGAAATAGCCGTTGCATCTCAGTACGACCCCAGCTACAACTTTGGATATCCACCAGGCCAGCCGTGGCCATAGACCAACTTAGGCCAAAAGCCTAAGCTTGGGGGAGTACGTATTTCTCTCCGACATTACATTCATTTTCACACACTCATTTTAGTTGTCGGTGCTCATATTTTTTCATTGTAATATCCATGATAGTTTATTTTCTTTCTCTAGTCTTCTTCTTTTATGTTTGAAAAACCTTAAGAAAAAACCAAAAAAATTAGTTGTAGCTTTTAGCTAGTTTACTTTCCATGCTTCTAGTAGTAATAATTAAAAGAAAACCCAAAAACATTTCTTGTTCTTCTTTTGTTTGTTGGGAGCTTTCCCGTGTAAATAGTTTTATTTTATTTCTTTTCTTTGGGGGTCGAGAGGAGAAGACCATAATGAAAATGATGAAGTGGCTCTTATATGCATTATTGTTGATTTAACCAAGAGCCCATATTACCTTGTCATCTCCCTTGTATTGGATGCTTGCAGATTCCAGCTTAGTCCAATGCACGAGCACTATTATTATTATTCACATCGTTCAGTCATGCAAGTGAGAGGCAATAATGACGATATATGATGGACTGATTGAGATGAGAAAAGCTGGTATGAACTCGACCATTCTTTTTTTTGTAAATATGATTAGTTCATCATTCCTGATTCGGCCTATTATGAATGAAACATGTTTGCAATTACACTTAGAGATTACAGTTGCTCATGCCATGCTTAATTTGCTAGGAGTTTATAATGGTTTACCTTGCGTGCCAACATGCTATTAAAATGGTTGTGATGTGGTATGATAGGGTGGTATCCTCCTTTGAATGATTCAAGTGACTTGACTTGGCACATGTTCACGCATGTAGTTGAAACAAAATCAACATAGCCTTCACGATATTTATTTTCATGACGGATTATATCCTACTCATGCTTTGCACTCAATGTTTATTAAATTTAATGCATGTTCATGACTATTGTCGCTCTCTAGTTGGTCGCTCCCCAGTCTTTTTCTAGCCTTCACTTGTACTGAGTGGGAATATTGCTTGTGCATCCACTTCCATAAACCCCAAAGTTATTCCATATGAGTCCACCATACCTTCCTATATGCGGTATCTACCTGCCGTTCCAAGTAAATTTGTATGTGCCAAACTCTAAACCTTCAAATGAAATTCTGTTTTGTATGCTCGAATAGCTCATGTATCAACTAGGGCTGTATGTATCTTCCATGCTAGGCAGGTTATTCTCAAGAGGAGTGGACTCCGCTCCTCACTCACGAGAAAATGGCTGGTCATCGGGATGCCTAGTCCCATGCTCTAAGCAAATCAAATCAAAATAATTGCAAACAAAACTCCCCCAGGACTGTTGTTAGTTGGAGGCACCAGTTGTTTCGGACAATCCATGGATTGATGCTTGTTGGTGGAGGGGGAGTATAAACTTTACCATTCTGTTTGGGAACCGCCTATAATGTGTGTAGCATGGAAGATATCGAGATCTCTCAGTTGTTATGTTGACAATGAAAGTATGCCGCTCAAAATATTATTCATCTCTATTTCAAATCGAGCTCTAGCACCTCTACAAATCCCTGCTTCCCTCTGCGAAGGGACTATCTATTTACTTTTATGTTGAGTCATCATCCTCTTACTAAAAAGCACCAGTTGGAGAGCACCGCTGTCATTTGCATCCATTACTATTAATTTATATTGGGTATGACTATGACTGGATCTCTTTTACCATGAATTACAATGTTTAGTCAGTCCTTGATCTTCAAAGGTGCTCTTTTATGTTTTGCGGTCAGAAAGGGCTAGCGAGATACCATCATGTTACATCATATTATGATTGTTTTGAGAAAGTGTTGTCATCCGAGATTTATTATTATTGCGTGCTAGTTGATTATGCCATTGATATGAGTAAACATGAGACCTAAATGTTATTGTGAATATGGTTAGTTCATAATCTTTGCTGAAAACTTGAATGCTGGCTTTACATATTTACAACAACAAGAGCAAATAGAGTTTGTAAAAGTTTTTCTATATCACCTTTAGTTTGCCAACTGAATTGCTTGAGGACAAGCAAAGGTTTAAGCTTGGGGGAGTTGATACGTCTCTGTCGTATCTACTTTTCCAAACACTTTTACCCTTGTTTTGGACTCTAACTTGCATGATTTGAATGGAACTAACCCGGACTGACGTTGTTTTCAGCAGAATTGCCATGGTGTTATTTTTGTGCAGAAATATAAGTTCTCGGAATGACCTGAAACTTCATGGAGAATATTTTTGAAATTAATAAAAAATACTGGCGAAAGAATCAAGGCCAGGGGGCCCACACCCTGTCCACGAGGGTGGGGGCGCACCTACCCCCTGGACACGCCCCCCTGCCTCGTGGGCCCCATGGTGCTCCACCGACCTCAACTCCAACTCTATATATTCACGTTTGGGGAGAAAAAAATCAGAGAGAAGGATTCATCGCTTTTTACGATATAGAACTGCCGCCAAGCCCTAATCTCTCTCGGGAGGGCTGATCTGGAGTCCATTCGGGGCTCCGGAGAGGGGGAATCCGTCGCCGTTGTCATCATCAACCGTCCTCCATCACCAATTTCATGATGCTCACCGTCGTGCGTGAGTAATTCCATCATAGGATTGCTGGACGGTGATGGGTTGGATGAGATTTATCATGTAGTCGAGTTGATTTTGTTAGGGTTTGATCCCTAGTATCCACTATGTTCTGAGATTGATGTTGCTATGACTTTGCTATGCTTGATGCTTGTCACTAGGGTCCGAGTGCCATGATTTCAGATCTGAACCTATTATGTTTTTATGAATATATGTGAGTTCTTGATCCTATCTTGCAAGTCTATGGTCACCTATTATGTGTTATGATCCACTAACCCCGAAGTGACAATAATCGGGATACTTACCGGTGATGACCGTAGTTTGAGGAGTTCATGTATTCACTAACTGTTAATGCTTTGGTCTGGTACTCTATTAAAAGGAGGCCTTAATATACCTTAGTTTCCAATAGGACCCCGCTGCCACGGGAGGGTAGGACAAAAGATGGCATGCAAGTTCTTTTCCATATGCACGTATGACTATATCGGAATACATGCCTACATTACATTGATGAATTGGAGCTAGTTCTGTGTCACCCTATGTTATAACTGTTGCATGAATAATCGCATCCAGCATAATTCTCCATCACCGATCCAATGCCTATGAGCTTTTCACATATTGGTCTTTGCTTAGTTACTTTTCCGTTGCCACTGTTACGATTACTACAAAGCTACTACTGTCACTTTTGCTACCGTTACTGTCGTGGTTTTGTCACGGCAGATGTCCTCATGAAAGGACTTAGTCATGGAGCCATCGCTACGGGTTAGCTTGAAGGGGTTAAAGCGGACACAGGGACGCAAGAGATTTTATACTAGTTCGGCCCCCTTCGATGAAGGTAAAAGCCTACGTCTAGTTGTGATGGAATTGATGGGGTTTCGATGACTGGGGAGCAAACAAGCTTCGCCTAAGTCTCGAATTGTTTTCTCTTGTCCTGAACCGCCACCGCGTCGTCCCCTTATATACACAGGTGACGCCCGTCGGTTTACAGAGGCTTGAGACCGGCTCACACACGTGTCCGGTTCGGTCTCCACTATTTCTAACTTACAATAGAAGTTGCATACCAACACCGGTTTATGGCTATGGGCCTTAAACCGATTGTGGGCTTGAACCCTTACATACCATCCTCATCTGCCTACGTGGGCTTTAACATACTCAACTATTGATGAAGTTAACCCGGCCTGTCTTAGCCGGTTTACGCCAGGTAGTAATATCCCCAACATTAGGCCCCAGATTGATTTGAACAGGTTCATGTCAATCCTTAGCAAAAAACTTCATCTTCAACATCTTCTTGTAATTTGGTAAACCGTCGTGACGTCATCTTCTCAAATCGTTGTAAACCGGCGTGACGTCATCTGTTATAAACAAACTATACATGATACCTCCTTATTAATAGATCTGCGACAATTGAGGCGACAGCTCCGTTTCCAAACTTGCGGCCCCTTGATTTTCGTGCCTGACACATGTCCCTTGCTTTATAAATAGGACCGAGGGGTCATTTTCTTTTCCCCTTCGTGCCCTTTTGCTTCGTCTTCCTTGCGCCGCCCAGCTTCGGAGCTCCGCCGCCGCTGTGACTTCTGCTCCGACCTTGGCCGCTGCATCACCCTGAGCATACCAGAACATGGCGGCAGCCTTCCGCTTCTTCCTCTGCTCCGGTAAGTCTCCTATTCTTTCCACCATAGATCTGTTCTAGGGTTTCCAAGTTCTTCAGTGTTCATCGTTTGCTTCTTGTTCATATGATGGATCTCAGATAGATTCTTGAATCTCTACTCTGTGTATTAGTAGCCTTTGGCCTTCATTTTCACTTATATATCTCAAAACCATAGATCTTATTCACCCCCTTGCTCATTGGTTCGGTACTGCTCCTTTTAAGCTTTGAATATTTTTCTCTTTTCTGAACATGCTCCCGATCCAGAACTGTAATACAACCTTGTGAAATCTGTTTACTTACTCATCTGCAATCTTGACTCTTCAACGTTTAGACCAGGCGGTTTAACTTTGTAGAGAATTGACAAACCAGTGCATACCATTAGTCCCGTTGTTGAACCGCCAAATCCATTTTCTAGTGATACTATTTTGTTTGTTGAACTCTGGTTTGTAGATAGCTTTGTACGGTTTAGCAAACATATATCATCACATAACTATCAACATATTCTTGAACCAGTAATTACTGTATTTGTAGATCTCACCATGGCCAAACAAGTGTATGAGTGCAACTGGGTCCCTTCTCAAGTGACCGAAAATCAACTGAACAACTTGGTCAACACTAGCGCTTTAAGTAAGCAAGACGCCATTCACTGGAGGGTCCCTAGCCCAGAATGTCCTCCCAAACCTCAAGACGGAGAAGTTGTGGTTTTTGCTAATCATTTAGCCCGGGGCTTCAACCCTCCCGGTTCAAAGTTTTATCGGGATGTCCTAGCCAACTTCCAACTGCGTCCACAAGATACTGGTCCCAACTCCGTAACCAACAACTGTCACTTTCAAGTGTTCTGTGAGGTGTACCTTCAAGAGGAACCTACAGTAGAGTTATTCCGGGATTTCTTTCACTTGAACCGCCGTACTGAATTCACAGACGGACCCAATACGGAGCTGGGCGGTATGGAAATTCAGAAGAGGAAAGAAGTCACCTTCCCTCATGCTAAACTTCATAGCCACCCCAAAGAGTGGAACCAAACATGGTTTTACTGCAAAGACACCTCTCCTTCTGAAGAAAATCCCCTGCCGGGTTACCGTCCGGAGCGTCTGAGCAACACACACCCCTTTCCATAGAGGCTGACTGCTAAGGAGAGAAGCAAATATGCTCCTAAACTATCCAAGCTTAGGGCTTTCATGGCAAACGGGTTGACAGGGGTTGACCTTGCTCGCTGCTGGATATCTTGGAGCATACTTCCCTTAAGCCAGCGCTCCGGTTTGATGTGCGAATATACCGGAGACGTAAAATATGTTCTACGGCACATTGACATCTAGCTTACAGATGACGAAGTTACTGAAGCTATGAAAAAGATATTAAATGAACCGGAAGCCGTCTGTGCCCAAACCAGTTTGCCTCCTTTCTGCGCCATTAACAAACCACCAGCTGTAAGATTCATCCCTTACACTTTCCTGAAATTGCCTTTGTCCCAATACACTTTGACAATGCTATCATTATTTTTAAATAGGGCGATGATCCGTTCTGGAGCAAGAAACCTCCGCAAGATAAACCGGAGAAGCCAACCCGGCCAAAAACCAGAGTTGTGAAGAAGCCTGCGAATAGGAAAAGAACCACTGCATCCTCCGATCCACCAGCTGATGATGATGTGGGTAACCCGGATCTTGAGGTAGATCTTGACTCAGCCGGTTTATTTTTCATACGCCTTATTGATGATGATCATTGTCAGGACGACGCTGAAGTCAGTCACGCTGATGCTGTAGAGGTAATCGTTCTTTCTTCCGATTCAAACCCTTTGCCCTCACTAAAAATCCGTCGGGCAAACCGGAAAGTTAAATTTTCTCATCCTCTTGCTTATTTGGATCCAAACTTTCTTGTGAGGACACAACAGCACAAAGCTCGCCACACAACCCGGCACAGCGGCCAGGTAGTTACCTCCGCCGGTTTACCGAACAGTCCGGTTCGGAAACGCCGTTCAGAGGTCTCTGATTCACTTGTTACTGCATGCCCTAAAGCGGGTTGTTTTCATCAACCTCTTAATCCGTCCGATTCCAATTATCAGGGCACCTCTCATTCATCCTCCGGTGAGTCATCAGCCACCAAGCTTCCCCCGCTTAAAACGGTGCTTGGGTAAGTTATATTCCATCTTGTATTTTTGATATATTACCTTTAACAAAAATTGTACTGATCCTTGTTAATTTTCTTTCTCAGGGCCAAGCCCAGACCAAGCAAGAAGGCTCGCCTGAACAATACAGCAGAGGAAAATGCCGCTACTGAATCGGATAAGATACTAGATCCTGAAGAAACCAACCGTGAGGACGTGCTGAATGACCCACCACCGCAAGACCATGACTTTGTCACTGAAGAGGCAAATGTTGATACCACAGGCCCTATTGATCAACCAACAAGCCCTATCCGGACTGACAAAACAGCTAGTCCATCGAAGAATAATGACAAACCGGCAACGCTGGTTCAAACTGGTGAAGAGAAAGATGATGAGGTCCTTATCACTAGCATTGGTCGTGCCGAGCCAAGTAATCCTGTCGCTTTATCCAGGCACACTGCCAAACATGAATTCGCTGCAATTGGTAAAGGCAAGTGGAATGCTGATTTAGCAACCTATGCCGCTCTGAACACCCAAGATCTCCATTCCGGCTATCTGAACCGGCTGTACACCAGCCGTGATTAT
This sequence comes from Triticum urartu, assembly GCF_003073215.2. Lineage (NCBI taxonomy): Eukaryota > Viridiplantae > Streptophyta > Magnoliopsida > Poales > Poaceae > Triticum > Triticum urartu. The sequence goes on from NC_053028.1 coordinate 464,675,366, forward strand.
GAAGCTGGTCTGGTCAACATGATGAAGGACAAATATGAGGTAATTTCTTATATGCTTCTCTACTTGTATGTTATAATGTGTCAAGTCCAAACTTAAACCGGGACTTTCCCATGTGAACTTCAACTCAACTGTACTTTGCTGACGTAGCCCCCAAGGGCCGGTTCAACTTCATGTAGTTAAACCGGGACTTTAGATAATAAAAATTCCGGTATCAGTAGTCATTGAGCAAATAGTCATTAGCCCCCAAGTGCCAAGTTGAATACTTGTATTGAGCGTGGGACTTTGTAGAAATTGTATGATGAAGAGCAAATATGCATTAGCCCCCAAGTACCAAGGGCATAACTTGTTATGTGGTTGGTACTTCAAATCTGTGCCGTCATTTTCATCGTATAACCGTCTGTATGCAGGATGAGCTGAGAAAAAAAGAAAGTCAAACCACCGACCTGCAAGAGAACCTGAAGTCGCAACAAGCCGAAACCTCCAAGGCAAAAGAGGAATTAACCAGCACTTTAAGCGTCATGGAGAAACTTAAGGAGGGCTTTAACAAAGAGCGGGCGGTTTGGGCCACGGAGAAAGCCGCTTTAACACAAAGGGCTGAGAAAGCCGAAGCTGCTCTCAAACCGGTGGTTGATGAATTAACCAGTGTGAAGCGACAGGTTCATGCCATGACTGCGGCTATATTTGGTAAGTATCCTTGGTTCTCCTGATTTGAGCATCCCTCCATATGTATCTGCTTGTTTAATAACCCTTACAACGATGTAGGAACTCGCATTGGCCACTTGGGATCGGATGTGCGGAAGAAGCTGAAAGCTGCTTATACTTTGATAGAGCAACTGTACACAGGTGCCCAACGGATCATCTATACAGCGTCCCATAACAGTCCGCCGCCCACTTTGATCAGAGACACCCTTGAAAGGCTATCCATGCTTCCTGCCCGGGTTGAAGAGCTGAAGAGATCTGCCGCTAGAACGGGTGCCATAAATGACTTAATCCGGGCAAAGGCATGGGTGCCTGACTTTGATCCTGTTGAAGTGGCCCAAGGCTATCCCAGTTTGAAAGAAGATGGGACAGAGTTTGATGAAGGGGATCTCGGAGCCATAAACAGGGAAGTGCGTCCTCTGGCTTGTCAGCTGACGGATGAAGCGGATCTGTCCCACTATCAAGCCAATTACGATGGTCAGAACAAGCGGGTTGCTGCACAAATCCCTGAAGTGGAGAATCTTGTCTCGCCAATCCATAAGCATACCTACGCTCCTGACATTGAACCGTCGTTGCTGATCTGTGATGAAGCTGTCTTTCAAGCATTAACTGGAATCGACTGGGAAACTGTTGATTTCCAGCCGCTGGGTAGGGAGGAAGAGGCTGAACCGGCGTGACATGACCCGCAACCATCAGGTCAAGCTGGTGACCAAGCATGAACCGGAAACCGGTTTAAAGCACTGCACGCTGTGATATGCAGAAAACAATGATTTTATTTGGGCTCTGTATTGCCTTGTAATAGGCTAGCTGATACACTTGGTCTTGATATGCCTTCGTGCATATTTATTGCAACTGATGCTTATTTTGAATTATCTATCTCCAAACTATTTTCTACAGCCAAAAAACTTAAAGCGCCTTCGCGGTTTATCGCCAGGCTGGTCATGATATCTATGTATGTGAAACCAAAGATAATAGCTTAGGTTTAAACATATGACCAAATATTGAGATACATAATACCTGCCATCGTTAGGCATGAAATTGGCTGGCCAATCTTGAAGCGGGGTTAAAATCCCACAGTGTTGGAGGAGAAAATAGATCCTGTTAATATAAGGCCAGTTTACAATGTAAACCGTTCCGGGTTATGATAAACATCAATTTTACTCCATAATAGGATGGTAATAAAAAAATCAAACTGGGAAGTTAGTCTCCGGATTAAGATTTGACCGTGTTTCGTCAATTTTTAATTGACAGTTGAACCGGTTTAACAATGTCGGTTTAAAAATGCAACAAAAAGAGAAAAGGTCTTTAGCAAAAAAGAACAGAATTCAAGCAAAGGCAAAGATAAAACCATTTGCAAATGAGGCTTTTGAGCCGATCAAGAGGCATTACCAAGGTCGGACACGACCAAGCCCCCAACAGGCGTAGCTATGGTTCGAGTCAGCCGGGTCCCCAAATGATGCATTGGCATTACGCCGATCAAGAGGTGTAGCGATGGTTCGGGTTCGACCAAAGCCCCCAAGTGATGTTGTGGCACTAGGCCGATCAAGAGGCGTGACTATGGTTCAGACTTGACCAAGTCCCCAAGTGATGATGTGGCTTTTTGCCTACCAAATGGCGTTGCTATGGTTCGGACATGACCAAGCCCCCAAGTGATATAATATAGAGCTTTTGAAAAGCTAACTCAAGGGGTAAACTGGAGGCCGCTTTAAGACAGAAACTCCGTGTAACCGCACATGATGTAAAGATAACAGATACCCCGCTTTAGCTGAGGCTCCGGTTTATTATATTGATCATAATATATACATTGTCATAATATGTACATAAGCAGAGCCTATGGCTCAAGTATAGTAAGGCCGAAGATGAGCTATGTTCCACGTCCTGTTGGTCTCCTCCTCTGATGTACGTGAGTCTTTGTTCTCTCGAATATCGATCAGGTAGTTTGACCCGTTGTGCAGATTCTTGCTGACCACAAAAGGTCCCTCCCATGGTGGGGATAACTTGTGCATATCAGTCTGATCTTGGATGAGCCGAAGTACCAAATCTCCTTCTTGAAAGGTTCTGGTTCTAACTCGGCGACTGTGATAGCGACGGAGATCTTGCTGATAAATGGCCGAACAGGCAGCCGCTATGTCATGCTCCTCGTCCAACAGGTCCAGAGCATCTTGTCGTGCTGCCTCGTTGTCCGCTTCAACATATGCCGCTACACGAGGTGAGTCATGACGGATGTCACTGGGGAGAACCGCCTCCGCTCCATAAACCATGAAGAACGGTGTGTATCCTGTCGATCTGTTGGGTGTGGTGTCGATGCTCCATAATACAGATGGTAACTTTTCAACCCAACAACCCGGCGTCCGCTGCAAAGGAACCATAAGCCGGGGTTTGATGCCTCGCAAGATCTCTTGATTAGCCCTCTCTGCTTGGCCATTGGACTGTGGGTGAGCCATTGATGAGACGTCAAGCCGGATGTGCTCACGTTGACAGAACTCCTTCATAGCACCCTTGGACAGGTTGGTACCATTATCAGTGATGATACTATGTGGAAAGCCAAACCGGAAAATCACCTTTTTGATGAATTGAACTGCCGTGGCTGCGTCACACTTGCTAACTGGCTCTGCCTCCACCCACTTTGTGAACTTGTCAACCGCCACCAAGAGGTGGGTTTTCTTATCCTTGGACCTTTTGAAAGGCCTAACCATATCCAGCCCCCAAGTTGCAAACGGCCAAGTAATTGGAATCATCCTCAATTCTTGAGCCGGCACATGAGCACGTCGTGAGAACTTCTGACAGCCATCACATCGTCTAACCAGGTCCTACGCATCAGCATGAGCAGTGAACCAATAGAAACCATGGCCAAACGCTTTAGCCACCAAAGATTTTGAACCGGCGTGGTGACCACAATCCCCTTCATGGATTTCTCGTAAAATTTCACAGCTTTCCTCAGGAGACACACAGCGTTGAAACGCCCCTGTCACAGTGTAACGATGCAACTCGCCATTGATAATAGTCATGGACTTGGATCGCCGGATTATCTGCCTGGCCAGGATCTCATCCTCTGGTAACTCGCCCTGGTTCAGGTACGCGAGATAAGGAACCGTCCAGTCCGGGATGACATGAAGAGCCGCCACCAATTGAGCCTCCGGATCAGGAATAGCCAAATCCTCTTCACCAGGGAGCTTGACGGACGGATTATGCAGAACGTCCAAGAAGACATTAGGCGGAACCGGTTTACGTTGAGAACCCAACCGGCTCAAAGCGTCCGCCGCTTCGTTCTTCCGTCGATCCACGTGATCCACCTGATAACCTTTGAAGTGACATGCGACAATATCCACCTCACGACGATATGCTGCCATGAGCGGATCCTTGGAATCCCAAGTGCCAGATACTTGTTGAGCCACCAAGTACGAGTCACCAAAGCACTTAACTCGGCTTAGATTCATCTCCTTAGCCATCCGGAGACCATGGAGTAAAGCTTCGTACTCAGCTGCATTGTTAGTACAAGGGAACATTAAGCGGAGAACGTAATAGAACTTATCACCTCGTGGGGAAGTTAACACGACTCCAGCCCCCGATCCTTCCAATTGCCTGGACCCATCAAAATGAATAGTCCAATAGGTGTGATCCGGCTTTTCTTCAGGTGCTTGCAGTTCCGTCCAATCATTGATGAAATCCACAAGTGCTTGAGACTTGACCGCCGTCCGAGGTATGTATTTCAACCCGTGAGGCCCAAGCTCTATAGCCCACATGGCAGTCCGGCTAGTTGCCTCCCTATTCTGGATTATGTCTCACAAAGGGGCAGAGCTGACCACTGTGATGGGATGACCTTGGAAGTACTGTTTGAGCTTCCAGCTTGCCATGAAAAGTCCGTACACCAATTTCTGCCAATGCGGGTACCTTTGCTTGGATTCAATAAGTACCTCACTGATATAGTAAACCGGACGTTGAACCGGGTATTCCTTGCCTGCCTCCTTACGCTCCACCACAATAGCTACGCTGACTGCGCGGGCATTAGCTGCCACATATAATAGCAATGGTTCCTTGTCAACCGGAGCAGCAAGAACAGGCGGATTGGCGAGCTACCGCTTTAAGTCCTCAAATGCTTCATTAGCGGTAGAACTCCAGACAAAGTTATCCGTTTTCATTAGCATCTGATACAAAGGAATCGCCTTCTCACCAAGGCGGCTGATAAACCGGCTCAACACGGCGATCCGGCCTGCCAAGCGTTGAACATCATTGATGCACTTCGGTTTGGCCAAGGAGGTGATCGCTATAATCTTTTCCGGATTAGCCTCAATTCCCCTGTTGGACACCAGAAAACCCAATAGCTTGCCTGCCGGTACACCAAAAACACACTTGGCCGGATTGAGCATCATCTTGTATGTTTGCAGGTTATCAAAGGTTTCCTTCAAATCATCAACCAGAGTCTCCTTCCTCCTTGACTTGACCACAATATCATCCACATAGGAATGAGCATTACGACCGATTTGCTTATGCAGACAATTCTGTACACACCGTTGATAAGTCGCCTGGGCACTCTTGAGCCCAAAAGGCATAGACACATAGCAGAAGGCTCCAAAGGGAGTTATGAAGGCTGTCTTCTCCTGGTCCTTAACTGCCATTTGGATCTGTTGATAACCAGAATATGCATCCAAGAAACTCAAACGCTCACACCCCGCCGTAGCATCAATGATTTGATCAATACGGGGGAGGGCAAAAGGATCTGCTGGACAAGCTTTGTTGAGATCCGTGTAATCCACACACATACGCCATGTACCATTCTTCTTAAGGACCAGCACCGGATTAGCCAACCATTCAGGATGGAAAATTACTTCGATGATAAATCCAGCCGCTAAGAGCCTGGCCACTTCCTCTCTAATAGCCTTACGTCGTTCTTTGTTGAAACGGCGGAGAAACTGCTTCACCGGTTTGTACTTGGGATCAATATTAAGGGTGTGCTCAGCGAGTTCTCTCGGTACAGCTGGCATGTCAGAAGGCTTCCACGCAAAGATGTCCCGGTTCTCACGAATGAACTCGATCAGCGTGCTTTCCTATTTCGGATCCAAGTTTGCACTAATACTGAACTACTTGGACGAATCGCCAAGTACGAAGTCAACAAGCTTAGTCTCAGCCGCCGATTTAAACTTCAGGGCCGGATCATGCTTTGTAGTTGGCTTTTTCAACGGAGTCATGTCTGCCGGATCAACATTATCTTTATAAAATTTCAACTCCTCTGTGGCACAAACCGACTCAGCATAGGCCGCATCACCTTCTTCACACTCCAAAGCAATCTTGCGGCTTCCATGGACAGTTATTGTTCCTTTGTGACCCGGCATCTTGAGCTGTAAATAGACATAGCAGGGCCGTGCCATGAATTTAGCATAAGCCGGCCGTCCAAATAGGGCGTGATATGGACTTTGAATTTTCACCACCTCAAAGGTCAATATTTCTGATCTGGAATCACAATCATCCCCAAAGGCCACCTCCAGAGCTATTTTGCCAACAGGATACGCCGATTTACTAGGTACCACGCCGTGGAACACCATATTGGACGGTTTAAGATTTTTATCTGTCAGCCCCATATGGCGGAAGGTCTCATAGTAGAGGATGTTAATACTGATCCCTCCTTCCATGAGCACCTTGGTGAACTTATAACCTCCCACCTGAGGTGCCACCACCAACGCTAGCTGACCCGAATTGTCAACCCGGGGAGGGTGATCCTCTCTGCTCCATACGATTGGCTGCTCGGACCAGCGTAACTAACGGGGTACTGCCGGTTCAACCGAATTTACTGCCCACTTATGAACCTTTCGGTCACGCTTGTCATAACTAGTGGTAAAAACATGATATTGTCCACTATTTAACTGCTTCGGGTGGCTTTGATAACCCGACTGCTGCTGTTGCTGATTGTAACCACCCCGGCTGCTCTGGTTACCTTGATTGCTTTGCCCGCCTTGATTGCCATTGAAGCCTGAACCGGAATTTCCTCCACCGTAACCCGGCCCGTGAGATCCAGATCCTGAACCGCCACCTGACCCGTGATCATACCGGAAAGCATTAGAATTTTTGAACTCTTGCATGATATAGCAATCCTTCCAAAGGTGGTTGGTCGGCATCTCCTTCGTCCCATGTTTTGGACAGGGCTGTTTTAATAGGTAAGACAAGCGGTCCGGGTTGGGATTGGGCGCTCTGCTGCGGTTCGGTGGTTTACCCTTTCGTCGCTGGCCTTTGTCCTGCGCGTTGGTATTAGCCACAAAGTCCATGCTTCTATCCGCTTTACGCTTGCCGCCGTTTCCATGACCCGTCGTGTTGTGGTGCTGCCCTTTGGAGTTGCTGCTCTTCTTTCCCTTCCCTGTCTTGTCATCATCAGACTCGGGGCCCTTGGTACTATCAGAGTCAGCATACTTCACTAACGCAGCCATGAGGGTCCCCATATCGTTGCAATGGCGCTTCAGCCATCCCAATTTCAACTTCAGAGGTTCAAACCGGCAGTTGCCTTCCAAGGTTATAACCGCTGTATCGGCATTGATGCGGTCTGACGAGTGCAAAATCTTCGAGACCCGGTGCACCCAACGGGTCGTCGACTCTCCTTCTTCCTGGACACAGGCCGCTAAGTCCACTATCGACATAGGATGCTTACATGTATCCTTAAAATTCTGGATAAACCTGGATCTCAACTCGGCCCACAAACTGATAGAGTTGGCCGGTAAACTTTTTAACCAAGTACGGGTCGTCCCTTCTAGCATCATGGTGAAATACTTTGCACACGCCGCATCATCCACATCAAGCATCTCCATGGCCATCTCATAGCTCTCCACCCATGTCTCTGGAGATAAATCGGCAATGTAATTTGGCACCTTGCGCGGGCCCTTGAAATCCTTGGGCAGGCGCACGTTGCGTAAGGCGGGGACAAGGCATGGCACCCCCAAAGAACTAGAGGTAACTCCTGGCTCGACCGAGGTGGTTGGACGAACCAGCGTAAGCTGACGAGCCTCATATTGCGCTGCTAACTCGGCTTCCCTGCGCTCGGGCCCGGTCTACCACTTCCTGAGCATCTCCAACACCGCCTGCCGGGTTGTTGCCACGAGGCGCTCCACGGTTTCCTGCGTTGCTTGACACGGCTGGTTCGTCCATGCGCCTGCTGTAGCTCCGGCTCGAGCGAGGGGTAGAATGAATCCGGTCACGGCTATATGAATATGCTTCCTGTTGAATCAAGGCTGTCCGAAGAAGTTCCTTAACCCGGCGCATCTCCACCGCCTGCAGAGAATCACCTTCAATTGGGATGGCCTCCAGTCGTGAAGCGGCAGCAACATGGTTGTCCATCGGATTGGGATAATGACCCGGAGGTGCTGGGATAGGTTGAGGCACGATATTGTTCTGACGAGGCGGATCCACCAAGCAAGGCTGAACCGGCGCGCCCGTCCCTGGTGCTTCCGCCCGGTTTACCACCAGCGGGTTACTGGTCCCTGCTCCTGGGGTGTTAAAGAGGTCTCTGGCATCGTAAACCAGAGGTAAGCGACACCGGTGCTTCCTCTTCAGAACGTCATGTGATGCGTTCTGATCCAACATAAGCCGATAAGCCTGTGCGTCCAAAGCAGCCCGTTCTGCGGTCATCCTGGCATTCTCAGCCGCTAAATCGGCCTTGGCCTGAGTAATCTGATCCTTTACTTTTGCGATTCCTGCGTTGTGGGCATCCTGATCCACCGGGTTAGCCTCCGCCATGAGCATAGCCAACACATCAAACAGATCAGATAAAACTTGAGCCAGCGGGCGCACAGGGCCTCCTGCCCCGGCTGCCGTCGCCGTCACTGACCCGGAGATCATTGCTGCTGTGGTCGAAGAGTGGATCGCTGCTTGTGTACCGGCCTGGAATATTCCAACCCGGTTTGACAGATCAGAGGGGTCCGGAATACTGTCGCCATCGGAACAGCCCCCAATCCGGCCATCTTGCAACTGATACAACGATTCGGTTTCTCCGGTCGAGGACTCATCGCCGGAATAAACGACGGTCTCACCACCAAATTCCGATCCATCCTCGTATTCTCCTCCATGGACGACTCCCACGAAGGCGCACTTCATGGCCGGTTTAACCTGGGCGGAACGTGCACGCTGAGCCGTTTCAACGAGGTCGATGCAGATGTCCGACTCAGGGCCCGGTTCACCGATCTTGCCAATGAAGACGTGTATGCCACCAAAGGGGACACGGTACCCATACTCGATTGAGCCGGCCTCGGGGCCCCATCCTGAATCGTCGATGTAGAGCTTGCCGCGACGACTCTTGGTCATCCGGCCCATGGCGTAACCCTTGAGTCCTTCGAAGTTGCCCTCCAAGAACTTGAAACCATCGTGCGATAGCCCCACGGTGGGCGCCAACTGTCGTGGTTTTGTCACGACAGATGTCCTCATGAAAGGACTTAGTCATGGAGCCATCGCTATGGGTTAGCTTGAAGGGGTTAAAGCGGACACAGGGACGCAAGAGATTTTATACTAGTTCGGCCCCTTCGATGAAGGTAAAAGCCTACGTCTAGTTGTGATGGAATTGATGGGGTTTCGATGACTAGGGAGCAAACAAGCTTCGCCTAAGTCTCGAATTGTTGTCTCTTGTCCTGAACCGCCGCCGGGTCATCCCCTTATATACACGGGTGACGCCTGTTGGTTTACAGAGTCCCGAGACCGGCTCACACACATGTCCGGTTCGGTCTCCACTATTTTTAACTTACAATACAAGTTGCATACCAACGCTGGTTTACGGCTATGGGCCTTAAACCGATTGTGGGCTTGAACCCTTACATACCATCCTCATCTGCCTACGTGGGCTTTAACATACTCAACTATTGATGAAGTTAACCCGGCCTGTCTTAGCCGGTTTACGCCAGGTAGTAATATCCCCAACAGTTACCGTTACTTCCATACTACTTTGCTACTAAATACTTTGCTGTAGATATTAAGTTATCTAGATGTGGTTGAATTGACAAATCAGCTACTAATACTTGAGAATATTCTTTGGCTCCCCTTGTGTCGAATCAATAAATTTGGTTGAATACTCTACCCTCGAAAACTATTGCGATCCCCTATACTTGTGGGTTATCAGTAATCAACACTACTAGTCACCCACAAGCACCAATCTATAGTTCCGGTAACAAGATTGAACACAAGAGATGAACTAGGGTTTGAGATGAGATGGTGTTGTTGAAGGTGTTGATGAAGATTTCCCTCCCCAAGATGGGAGAGTTGTTGGTGATGATGATGACGGTGATTTCCCCCTCCGGGGGGGGGGGGGGAAGTTCCCCCGGCGGAATCGCTCCGCCGGAGGGCAAAAGTGCTCCTGCCAAAGTTACGCCTCGAGACGGAGGCGCTCCGCCCTGAAAGTATTCTCTTTATTTATTTTTCTAGGTCAAAATGACCTATATACCAGAATATGGGCACCGGAGGTGGCCCTGGGTGAGCACAACCCACCAGGGCACACCTGGGCTCCCAGGCACGCCCAGGTGGGTTGTGCCCACCTGGTGGGCCCCCTCTGGTAGTTATTTTCTCCAATATTCCTCAAATATTCCATAAAAAATCTCCGTGAAGTTTCAGCTTGTTTGGAGTTGTGTAGAATAGGTGGCCTGATGTAGCTTTTCCATGTCCAGATTTCCAGCTGCTGGAATTCTCCCTCTTTTGTGTATACCTTGCATATTATGAGAGAAAAGGCATTAGAATTACTTCAAAAAGCATTATTATGGATAAAAACATTATAAATAACAGTAAGAAAACATGATGCAAAATGGAGCTTAGACCTCGCTCAAGCGAAAACCGAAATCGGAAAACATGTCCACATGCTTTGAGAGAGAGGTGTCGATAAAAACAGGATACTGACATAGAAGCGTCATGTTGATTATTATAACAGCAACAAAATTAAACATAAGACTTTATCATAGGACTTTTATCATATACTTCTATCATATACTTCTCATGAATAAGTAACAATTCATCACACAATTGAAGTATAAAGCAAAAACTCTATTAAAAACTAACAAACTATGTTCTCAGTCAACTTTGCAACTACAATTCATCATCTTTTCAGGAAGGGGCACGTATCGGAGCCTTTAGGCAAGTCCACATACTCAACCATCATATAGTCTTCTATGATTGCTAACACTCACCGCGTACACATGAGCAAAATGTTTCAACCATACACATAGAAAGATAGGGGCTTATAATTTCGCCTCCCAATGTATTCACCTCAAGGGTGATGTCAACAATAATAACTCATGCTATCTATATTCAACTAGACATATGTGCCTAGATCTTTCCTCACCACATGATGCTTGCCAAAGGAGAAAAATAAAAAGGAATAGAGGAAAACTTTGACTCTTTGCATAAAAGTAAATTGATAAAAGTAAAACATAGGCCCTTCGCAGAGGGAAGCAGAGGTCGCCATGCGCTTATTTGTTTGTATGCTCAACCCCTTAGTGTAAAAGAACATCACATTGCATTTCCCCCTTGTGATAGCGACCTTTATTATGCAGTCTATTGCTTTTATTCTTCACCATCACAAGTTCGTGCAACGCTCAATTTTATCTAACGCTAAATGATCTCACACATTTAGAAGCAATTTTTATTGCCTTTTTGCACCGATGACAACTTACTTAAGGGATCTTGCTCAATCCCAAGGTAGGTATGGTGGACACTTGAAAATAAGATTTGGGTTTAAGGGGTTTTGGATGCACAAGTAGTATCTCTACTTAGTGCAAAATTTTTGGCTAGCAAAGATAGGGGCAAGCACGACATGTTAAAGGATCTATGAGAATATGACTTCTATGTGAATATAGACGAACATAAACCATTAAGTTGTCTTCCTTGTCCAACGTCAACAATTTTGGCATATAATATTTTGATGAGGGCTCACAATCACAAAATATTTCTAGGATATTATATTTATATGTGAATCTTCTCTTCCCTTATTAATTCTTTCATGAGTTGCATCATTGACTAATGCTATGTTTGTCAATCTCTAATAAAATTCTCTACTTATACTTTTCCTTATGTGGTGTCATCACCTACCATAAGATTAGTACATGATATTTTCTTCATTTATTTCCTTTCTTCTATTTATTTCCTTTCTCTTTTCCTTTCTTATTTCATTTCTTTTATTTGCAACATGAAAGTAAAGAAAGCAAAAACTCAAACTAAACTTTATTATATAACTTGCACACGATTACAAGGATAGATAACTAAGCAAACTCTCAAAGAAGAAAGGATCGAACTAAACTTTTATTCATCTAAGGCAAAAGATCGAACCAAAATAAGTAAAGGCAAAAAGATAGTGGGATGATACGATACCGGGGCACCTCCCCCAAGCTTGGCGGAAGCCAAGGGGTGTGCCCACACCCGATACTCGGTTTTCCCTTGGTGTTGAAGAAGATGATGGTGATGATGAAGCAATCCTGTCCTTAAGGATCAAGAGATTCTCCAATCTACGGATGACGCACCGGAGACGGATAATATGCTCTTGATGCAGAATATTTTCGCGAGTAAGATACTTATTTTGTATGTGAACTATTTCAATGATGCGGAAGGCTTCAATCTCAGTTGGGGTAACATGAGCAAGATAAGGCTTAAGGATATCTTCTTCTTCCTCCTCGGCCGGCAGTGCTTGTTCTGCCACCGAGGGTGGGTCTACGATAGCCTCCTTGCCTTTGTCTCCCTTGACGATGTCTGTAGGCTCCTCCCTCTTCAGCTCGATCTTCATCAACCAAACATCTTCTTCAATGTTGTTGGAGGAGGAGGAAGACATGATGCCTGGCTTGATAGATCTGACCCAAAACAGCAAGAAAAGAGAATAGAGGATTTCTCCGTGATACGGTGATTAACAGGTTCGGGAAGTATATATAGATTTTTTTATCTTGGGGGATAGGCAAGCTGTAGAAAAACGGAGTCCGAAAGGTGTCTGTGACGCCCGGATAATTAAGCTACAGTAACCCGCTACTAATGATGCCACGTCAACACTGTTATTATTACTAAACTCACTTTGGTTCAAATCCTGTTCGAGTTCAAAATTCGAAATCAAGTCAAACGTTAAAGGTTTTCAAATATTAAAACTAAAATGTTCGGGTGGTTCCAAATAATTCATAAGTAAATATGGTGAAGAAACCACATTGTTATAAAATGCTTAAATGCTTTAAAATAAATAAAACAGCAGTAAAACAATTGTTAAAAGTCTTTTGTATTTTATAAAATGTTAAACTATTTTCTATTGGATAACCAAATTGTAATGCCAGTATTATATTTAGTAATGCTAACTTAGAGACTATTTTATAGTTTATAATACTAAAAACATAAAAGGAACTAGAAATAAAACAAAAATAGAAAAATAATAAAATAAAATAAAATAAACAAACAGAAAAAGCCACCCCCTCGCTGGGCCAAGTGGCCCAACTGGCCACTACACCAGGCCGGCCCAGCTACCCTGGCTATAACTCCCCGGGTCCAGCCCCAAACCCTAACCTATCCCCACTCCCCCCTGGTCAGCCGCCACCTACAGGAGCGCTCGCGCGCACGCATGAATCCCCGAGGGAGAGGAGCTCCCTCGTGCTCGACGCCGCGCCGGCGACCCCTCCGACCGCCTTGCCGCCCTTCCCCGTCGCCCGGTCATCCCTCCTCGTCTTCGTCGCTCGTCCTCACCCCCTCCTCACCGGACGCCGTCGCCGCACGCCGCCCGGAGCTACCTCGACCCCGCCTCCCCAAAGCTGCGTCGCCGGACCACCCCGTCCTCGACTCCTCCCCGGGCCCGCTGCCAAGCCCTACAGCCGCATCGTGAGGCCCTCCGTCAAATCCCCTCCCCCCTACGTTCTCCGTCACCGCTACGACCGAGCTCACTAGAGCTCGTGCCCTCGCCGTGTTCGCGTGCTCCGCTCAACGCCCGCTTGCCCCCAGCTGCCACGGCCCCGCTCTCTCCCCGTGCTCCTCTCTGTCCCGCACCACTCGCGCGCCTCGGTCGCACTGGCCGCGCGCCACACCACTCCTTGCCCATGCTCCACCTCATCCCGTGCGCCCTTCCCGCGCTGGCCGTGCCCCGCTCGCTGCCGCGCGTCGCGGCCGCCCCTGGCCACGCTCTCCCCTGCGCGCCCCCTCGGCTGCCCGCGCCCGCCATTCCCCGGCCGCGCTGCTGCTGCCTCTACGCTGCTGGCTACCCGTCGTCACCGTCGCCGCTGCCGTGCCCGCCTTCTCCTGCCGCGCCCCACCTGGCCCCTGCCTCGCCGGGCCTCGCCCTCTCTGGTCTGCGCGCGCCGTGCCGCTCGGTGTTGCAGCTGGACCGGGCGCCCGACGCCCGACGCCCAGCACCCACCACCCGCGTGCCCGATAGGCCCCCTGGGCCATTAACATGTGGGGCCCGCCCTATTAAACGTTTAAAAAATAGAATTAAAAAAATAAAACTAAAATATATTAATTAATTAAGTAATTAAAATATTAATTAACTTAATTAATTGTATTTAATTAACGTAATCATTTAACTAAACTAATTAACTTTGTTTAATTAATTTGTTAACAAACAGCCAATGACAGTGGGGCCCTCCAGTCAGTTTGACTAAGTCAATTGACTGATGACATCACGCTGACCAAATGCTGACATCATAATGGAATTTCTAAACTAAATTAATTCTGTTAATTCTAAAAATGAATTAAAAACTTTGAAAATTAATATTAAATAATCCATAACTCGGATGAAAATACTTTGTACATGAAAGTTGCTTGGAACGACGAGACGAATCCGGATACGCAGCCCGTTCGCCCGCCACACATCCCTAGCATAGCAAACCTGCAACATTTCACTTCCGGTTCATCTGTCCGAAAATGCGAAACACCGGGGATACTTTCCCGGATGTTTCCTCCCTTCGTGGGTATCACTTCCTACCGCGTTAGGGCATACCTAGTATCGCGTATTGCCTCGTTATGTTTTGTGATGCTTTGTTTGCTCCATATTTACTGTTTCTTCCCCCTCTTCTTCCCCGGTAGACCCCGAGACCGGCGCTGATGCCACCGAGTACGACTACATCGACAATGAACCCTTCTCTTGCCAGAGCAACTAGGCTAGCCCTCCCCCCCCTTAATCACCAGATATCGCCTATTCTTCTCTATACGCTTGCATTAGAGTAATGTAGCTATGTTACTGCTTTCGGTTAATCCTATTCTGCTGCATAGCCTGTCATTGTTGCTATAGTTGTTACCCTTACCTGCTATCCTACTGCTTGGTATAGGATGCTAGTGTTCCATCAGTGACCCTACACTCTTGTCCGTCTGCCATGCTATACTACTGGGCCGTGATCACTTCGGGAGGTGATCACAGGCATATGCTATATACTTTATACTGATACATTACTTATGATACTGTTCGGAGATGGGGCTGAAGGGGCAGGTGGCTCCATCCCGGTAGTGGTGGGCCTGGGTTCCCGACGGCCCCTGACTGTTACTTTGTGGCGGAGCGACAGGGCAGGTTGAGACCAGCTAGGAGAGAGGTGGGCCTTACCCTGGTCGGCGTTCGCGGATACTTAACACGCTTAACGAGATCTTGGTATTTGATCTGAGTCTGGACACTGGCCTATACGCACTAACCAACTATGCGGGAATAGTTATGGGCACTCGACATTATGGTATCAGCCAAAGCCTTCATGACGTCAGTGACTGGGCGGCGCGCGCCGGGTTGGACCGCGTAACGTGACTTCCTTTGTAATGAAGGTTGCTAGGTCTGCTCTCCGGCCGCGTACGCAACGTGCAGGTGTGCAATGGGCGATGGGCCCAGACCCCTGCGCGCATAGGATTTAGACCGGCGTGCTGACCTCTCTGTTGTGCCTAGGTGGGGCTGTGATGTGTTGATCTTCCGAGGCTGGGCATGACCGAGGAAAGTGTGTCCGGCCAAATGGGATCGAGCGTGCTGGGAAATGTGGTGCATCCTTGCAGGGAAGTTTATCTATTCGAATAGCCGTGTCCCTCGGTAAAAGGACGACCCGGAGTTGTACCTTGACCTTATGACAACTAGAACCGGATACTTAATAAAACACACCCTTCCAAGTGCCAGATACAACGCGGTGATCGCTCTCTAATAGGGTGACGAGGAGGGGATCGCCGGGTAGGATTATGCTATGCGATGCTACTTGGTGAACTTACCATCTACTCTCTTCTACATGCTGCCAGATGGAGGTGGCCAGAAGCGTAGACTTCGACAGGATTAGCTATCCCCCTCTTATTCGGGCATTCTGCAGTTCAGTCCACCGATATGGCCGTTTACACATATACCCATGCATATGTAGTGTAGCTCCTTGCTTGCAAGTACTTTGGCTGAGTACTCACGGTTGCTTTTCTTCCTCTTTTCCCCCTTTCCCTTCTACCTGGTTGTCGCAACCAGATGCTGGAGCCCAGGAGCCAGACGCCACCGTCGACAACAACTCCTACTACACCGGAGGTGCCTACTACTACATGCAGGCCGCTGACGACAGCCAGGAGTAGCTTAGGAGGATCCCAGGCAGGAGGCCTGCACCTCTTTCGATTTGTATCCCATTTTGTGCTAGCCTTCTTAAGGAAAACTTGTTTAACTTATGTCTGTACTCAGATATTGTTGCTTCTGCTGACTCGTCTATGATCGAGAACTTGTATTCGAGCCCTCAAGGCCCCTGGCTTGTATTATAATGCTTGTATGACTTATTTATGTTTTAGAGTTGTGTTGTGATATCTTCCTGTGAGTCCCTGATCTTGATCGTACACGTTTGCATGCATGATTAGCGTACGATTGAATCGGGAGCGTCACAAGTTGGTATCAGAGCCGGCTGCTTGTAGGAATCCCCCTTACCAACTCCTTGGCCGAAGTCGAGTCTAGTCATTGAAAAACGTTTACTAACATGGTTGTGCGGCTTACGGGCCCACGTCGCCATTGGGTGGTATTAGGATCTTTTACTCCTCGTCTAAACTCTGGGACTTTGACATCTCTTCTATTCGGGTTAAACGATTTTACTAACTCGGACTCTAGGTTCTCGTAATTACTTCCTCCCGGAGAGCCCCTTATTACAGACGATCGCCTGCTGCACCATAAGTTTCCGAAGATGCTATTTGATGTTTTACCGAGACACTTGTGCCCACCGCCTTTGCAAATTCACTACCACCGAGACATCCCTATGGATAGCTACTTATACTTGCCATCCATACCTTCATTCTGGATTACTCTTGTTAGTACAAGATACCTGAAACTGCTTCCCGCTATTTCGAGAATCCTTTGTGCTTACTACCTTGCAGTCTCTTTGCCACCTGAATACCCCTAAGTATAATTCCTCACACTTATCGAGGATTTGTTCATCCTCGGTTGTTCATGTGTTTCAAAAAATTCTTTGGAATACTATTCGGTATTCTGAAAATCCTCAGCAGTCTATTGCTCTTGAATTCCTTGAATTCCTGCATTATTGTTAATTCCATATTTCTAGTAATCTCCGTTGACATCCTTTGTCATTATCATTTTGAGTCCATTGATTCAATATGTTGTGAATGCTCGCTATCCTGAATCAGATCCAAGAATTCATCCTTCCGGCTCAGACATCATTTTAAACATTAGTTGGATCTCGACCAATCAAATTGCCATCGATTGCACCCCTAAGCCTACTCAACTTATCCATCCTTAATCAGAGCGTTTGCTCCTTATCCCTTCATTTGGAAATCATAATTCCTTTGCAATTGAGCTTTGAATTAGTCGGTTGTTTCAATAATCCATTGTCCTTGCATTGTTTTCTTCCTCTGTTGTGTGCCGATGCTCACATCAGCTCTGTTATGGAACGTCAGATCCTTTGTTGAATTATCATCTGACAGTGTCCTTCGTATACAAAAACCTCGAGAAGTTCTTTCCCTGATGCATAATGCCATTGGAAAATCCTATTCTCTGATTTGGCCAACCATGCTCTTCTTTCGAGTTGGTGATATTTTCTCTTGAACCTTGTGGTATAAGTTTCTAAGATGACCCGATGGGTTGAACCTATGCCTTCCTTAATCTGTGTGAACCCGAAAGTTTTCCAAGGTTCATACTCCTCTGGTAATTCACCAGGTAGGTCTTTGCACTGAAATCATTTTTTAGAGTAGTGAATGAAAAGTTATGCATTGAAGAAGTGGGAGTCGACCTTGAACTTTGTGTTCATGCCCATGGACACGATGTAGATCTTATCATGGAAGCTTCTCTTAAATTAATTATCCCCTTGGTATAAGTTCATCTTATATCTGGGATTTGATCTTTTACAATCGTGGTTCCGGCCATATTGATGTTCTTTGATTCCTTCTCTTAGACAAGTTAAAGCACTTGTCTTCTGTAGATCAATGCATCTCCACAACCTCTATTTTTATCTTCCCTCGGGTATTACCCTCCAGTATCTCGAGAATAACTAGGAACTGTCTTGCTTAGTGTGGGTCTTCATCTAGTATTACTTCTCATCGATTTTAGATTTTCCCCAGGTTCGTAGTTATTAGTCACTCGAGAACACCAATAAGTGAATCTATTCCGCACTCTGAATCAATAACTCTTAAGTAATTTTCGTTGCTTATGAGTTTATTAATCCTTCAAGTCATTCCTAACATGATTGGCTATATCCTTATAGTGTTAAATTTTAACTGTGCTACCTGGTCCTTCTTCCCAGAGCACAAATTTTGAAAGTGAGCTAATCTTGCATCGATCTTCCTCGTCATATCACTTCTCCTTGAACAGCAAACTTGATTCTGAGTTTGTGTCGTACCCATGGTTCCAATAACCCTTCGCTCCATCATTCCTTTGGCCTGATGTTGTCGCTGATTGATTACATCTTCATGAAATCTCTCGACAAATGTGTCATGATAATCATCAACCTTATGAGCTCTTCCAGGATATCAATCGAATTCATGATGAGAAATACCATCCTTGCCCTTGATGATTTGTGTTGTCATCGACCACTTTATTGCCTTCCCTCCAACACAAACTTATTTGTGTTCTGTGTTATACCTTGAGTTGCTTGCTATCTAGCATTTGTTCTTCTTTACCTTGGAGTATTACCATCTTTTATGTCAAGAATGTCGTGAGGATTACTCCACCTCATAAGAATTCTTGGTATAGTGATACTTCTCACCATCACCATTCTTTCTTGGTCCCCATGTTGTTTCTAACCAGAATACCGACAATTAAACAATGATGTGTGAATTCAAAACTTTTAGCAACCCTATTGCTTTGAAGGGAATGGTCAGGTTTCACTAATTCTCTTATTCATTAAGTCACCATTCTAACATTGATCGTGCAACCCAGCCCATATTTCGGGTGCACCTTTCAACCAATGTTTAACTGTGTATGTTTTCCTCAAGCATACCTCATTACATCATTTGATCTGACAAATGTTATCTCCTTGTTCACATAAGTGTGGAAATACATCTTTTGGAAATCTCGATGGATTGACGCTGAGTTCACCAGCTACTTCCTCATCCCCTCCTTGGTTAAATGATGAAATTTTATTTCAGAACTCGCTTCCATAGATCATTTCCGAGAATCTCATAATGTCCTCTCGTCAAATTGTGTTGAACCTTTTCTTCTCAGGCATCCTGAGTCTGAGGTATCCTGACACCAATCAGATTTGAATCTCGGTCAGATATGATGGTTCGAACATATTTCCAAGAGTTATAACATTGCTCTTTATATGACCCGGTAAGGTGCTGTCATGCCTAGCACACCTGGCCGGAGGACCTATTGTTATAGTTTCCTTTTGGTAAGGTTAGTCATTCTTCCGTGAGGAAATCGTAAGACTTATTCCATAAGTTGTTCCTGATGAATCCTTTTTGTTTCCAAAGTCTGGTCTTCACATGTTGACCATGTCAATGCTATCTCGAAGCATGTCTATGGTACTCCGATTTTCAACAAAAACATTTGAAGCCCAATGCTAAATGTTTCTTGCTCAATTATCCAAACAGCGTTGCCTGGGTAATGTCATGAAATTTCTCCCCCCTTACCTAAAGGGTTTTATACATTATATCCTGTCATGGATATAATGCTCTGCTTGTCCTTGGGGAGGATATATGCTACCTCTTGAGCACTGCGTTGGATTTCCCCGAAGAGGAAGGGATGATGCAGCAAAGTAGCGTAAGTATTTCCCTCAGCTTTTGAGAACCAAGGTATCAATCCAGTAGGAGGCTACGCGTGAGTCCCTCGTACCTACACAAAACAAATAGCTCAACGCAACCAACGCGATTAGGGGTTGTCAATCCCTTCACGGTCACTTACGGGAGTGACATCTGATAGAGATGATAGATAATATTTTTGGTATTTTTGGTATAGAGATGCAAAGTAAAAAGTAAAAGGCAAAGTAAAAATCAAAGCAATAATAAAGTGATGGAGATTGATATGATGAGAATAGACCCGGGGGCCATAGGTTTCACTAGTGGCTTCTCTCAAGAGCATAAGTATTCTACGGTGGGTGAACAAATTACTGTTGAGCAATTGACAGAATTGAGCATATTTATTAGAATATCTAGGCATGATCATGTATATAGGCATCACGTCCGAGACAAGTAGACCGACTCCTGCCTGCATCTACTACTATTACTCCACTCATCGACCGCTATCCAGCATGCATCTAGAGTATTAATTTAAAAACAGAGTAACGCCTTAAGCAAGATGACATGATGTAGAGGGATAGTTTCATGCAATATGATAAAAAACCTATCTTGTTATCCTCGATGGCAACAATACAATACGTGCCTTGCTGCCCCTACTGCCACTAGGAAAGGACACCACAAGATTGAACCCAAAGCTAAGCACTTCTCCCATTGCAAGAAAACCTATCTAGTAGGCCAAACCAAATTGATAATTCGAAGAGACTTGCAAAGATAACCAATCATACATAAAAGAATTCAGAGAAGATTCAAATATTATTCATAGATAGACTTGATCATAAACCCACAATTCATCGGTCTCAACAAACACACCACAAAAATAAGATTACATTGAATAGATCTCCACAAGAGAGGGGGAGAACATTGTATTGAGATCCAAAAAGAGAGAAGAAGCCATCTAGCTACTAACTATGGACCCGAAGGTCTGAGGTAAACTACTCACACTTCATCGGAGGAGCTAGGAAGATGTAGAAGCCCTCCATGATGATGGCCCTCTCCGGCGGAGCTCCGGAACAGGCCCCAAGATGGGATCTTGTGGATACAGAAGGTTGCGGCGGTGGAATTAGATTTTGGGCTCCGTATCTGATTGTTTGGGGGTATGTAGGTATATATAGGAGGAAGGAGTACGTCGGTGGAGCTTCGAGGGGCCCATGAGGCAGGGGGCACACCCTAGGGGGGGGCGCCCTCCACCCTCGTGACCGCCTCGTGGCTTTCTTGATGGAGGGTCCAAGTCTCCTAGGTCTTATCTGATGAGAAAATCACGTTCCCGAAGGTTTCATTCCGTTTGGACTCCGTTTGATATTCTGTTTCTCCGAAACTCTGAAATAGGCAAAAAAACAGCAATTCTGGGCTGGGCCTCCGGTTAATTGGTTAGTCCCGAAAATAATATAAAAGTGGAAAATAAAGCCCAATATAGTCCAAAACAGTAGATAATATAGCATGGAGCAATCAAAAATTATAGATACGTTGGAGATGTATCAGGCATCCCCAAGCTTAATTCCTGCTCGTCCTCGAGTAGGTAAATGATAAAAGGAGAATTTTTGATGCGGAGTTCTACTTGGCATAATTTCAATGTAAATCTTCTCAATTGTGGTATGAATATTCAGATCCAAAAGATTCAAGACAAAAGTTCATATTGACATAAAAATAATAATACTTCAAGCATACTAACTAAGCAATTATGTCTTCTCAAAATAACTTGGCCAAAGAAAGTTCATCCCTACAAAATCATATAGTTTAGTAATGCTCCATTTTTGTCACACAAGAATGCTCTCATCATGCGCAACCCCGATGACAAGCCAAGCAATTGTTTCATACTTTAATAATCTCAAACTTATAAACCTTCACGCAATACATGAGTGCGGGCCATGGATATAGCACTATGGGTGGAATAGAATATGATGATGGGGGTTATGTGGAGAACACAAAAAAGGAGAAAGTCTCACATCAACGAGGATAATCAATGGGCTATGGAGATGCCCACCGATTGATGTTAATGCAAGGAGTAGGGATTGCCATGCAACGGATGCACTAGAGCTATAAATGTATGAAAGCTCAACAAAAGAAACTAAGTGGGTGTGCATCCAACTTGCTTGCTCATGAAGACCTAGGGCATTTGAGGAAGCCCATCGTTGGAATATACAAGCCAAGTTCTATAATGAAAAGTTCCCACTAGTATATGAAAATGACAAAACAAGAGACTCTCTATTATGAAGATTATGGTGCTATTTTGAAGCACAAGCGTGGAAAAAGGATAGTAGTATTGCCCCTTTTTTTTGGGCCTTCTTTTTTTTCTTTGGCCTTTGTTTTTTTATTTGGGACAATACTCTATTAAATGATGATTAGCACACTTCTATTTATTTACAACTCAATGATTACAACTCGATACTAGAACAAAGTATGACTCTATATGAATGCCTCCCGCGGTGTACCGGGATATGCAATGAATCAAGAGTGACATGTATGAAAGAATTATGAACGGTGGCTTTGCCACGAATACTATGTCAACTACATGATCATGCTAAGCAATATGACAATGATGGATGTGTCATGATGAATGGAATGGTGGAAAGTTGCATGGCAATATATCTCGGAATGGCTACGGAAATGCCATAATAGGTAGGTATGGTGGCTGTTTTGAGGAAGATATAAGGAGGTTTATGTGTGAAAGAGCGTATCATATCACGGAGTTTGGATGCACCGGCGAAGTTTGCACCAACTCTCAATGTGAGAAAGGGCAATGCACGGTACCGAAGAGGCTAGCAATGATGGAAGGGTGAGAGTGTGCATAATCCATGGACTCAACATTAGTCATAAAGAACTCATATACTTATTGCAAAAATCTACAAGTCATCAAAAACCAAAGCATTACACGCATGCTCCTAGGGGGATAGATTCGTAGGAAAAGACCATCGCTCGTCCCCGACCGCCACTCATAAGGAGGACAATCAAATAACACCTCATGTTTCAAATTTGTTACATAACGTTTACCATACGTGCATGCTACGGGACTTGCAAACTTCAACTCAAGCATTTCTCAAATTCACAATTACTCAACTAGCACGACTTTGATATTATCACCTCCATATCTCAAAACAATTATCAAGCATCAAACTTTTCCTAGTATTCAACGCACTCAAAAGAAAGTTTTACAAATCTTGAATACCAAGCATATTATTATTAAGCAAATTACCATGCTATTTAAGACTCTCAAAATAATCTAAGTGAAGCATGAGATATCAATAGTTTCTATAAAACAAATCCACCACTGTGCTCTAAAAGATATAAGTGAAGCACTAGAGCAAAACTATAAAGCTCAAAACATATAAGTGAAACACATAGAGTATTCTATCAAATTCCAATTCATGTATGGCTCTCTCAAAAGGTGTGTACAGCAAGGATGATTGTGGTACACTAACAAACAAAGACACAGATAATACAAGACGCTCCTAGCAAAACACATATCATGTGGTGAATAAAAATATAGCTCCAAGTAAAATTACCGATGGAAGTAGACGAAAGAGGGGATGCCTTCCGGGGCATCCCCAAGCTTTGACTTTTTGGTGTCCTTGGATTATCTTGGGGTTTCCATGGGCATCCCCAAGCTTAGGCTCTTGCCACTCCTTGTTCCATAATCCATCAAAAGATTTCACCCAAAACTTGAAAGCTTCACAACACAAAACTCAATAGAAATCTCGTGAGCTCCGTTAGCGAAAGAAAACAAAAGACCACTTCAAGGTACTGTAATGAACTCATTATTTATTTATATTGGTGTTAAACCTACTGTATTCCAACTTCTATATGGATTATAAACTATTTTACTAGCCATAGATTCATCAAAATAAGCAAACAACACAGGAAAAACAGAATCTGCCAAAAACAGAACAGTCTGTAGTAATCTGTAACTAACGCAAACTTCTGGAACTCCAAAACATCTACCAAAATAGGACGACCTAGAAAAAAAATTTATTGATCAGAAGCAATTGGAATCAGTATTTTATCACGTTCTGGTGATTTTTAACAATTGTTTTCGTGAACAGAAAGATTCTGGAAATTACAGTAAGATCAAATAACTATCATCCAAGAAGATCCTATAGGTCTAACTTGGCACAAACACTAATTAAAACACAAAACCACATCTAAAAAGAAGGTAGATGGATTATTTATTCCTAAACATAAGAAAAACAAAAAACTAAAAATAAAATTGGGTTGCCTCCCAACAAGCGCTATCGTTTAACGCCCCTACCTAGGCATAAAAGCGAGGATAGATCTAGGTATTGCCATCTTTGGTAGGCAATTTTTCAATGAGGCATCTACATTCCTTAAAGATTTCTTTATTTTTAGTAAATATAAAACTTTTAGGCACAAACTCGAAGAATTCATTTGTAGCAAATGGTTCCTTAATGATAGCAAAAAGATTAGGATGAATACTTATAGATTTAAGATCCGCAGTTTCCTTACTAGAGGATTCACCCTTATTCTTAGGAACATACATAAGCTTGGCATTTTTAGTAGGTGGACTTGAAGTATTCTTTACGGAAGAAAAAGCGGTTCCCAAGTTAGTAATAATACCCTCAAGTTTATCGATTCTAGGGGAATCTTGATTTATTTTCTCATTAACGATGGGTTCCTTCTCCTTAATATTTTTCAAAGTTACTCCCACATATATCCATATTGGGTAATTTGATTGTGGATCTTTTTATCTAGATTTTCAATTAATTCAACGGTAGCAACTTTATTTTCAATAATTTCAAGTCTTTGCATTACATGCTCCAAAGTTAACATAGTTCCATTAACCAAAAGAGGTGGTGAGCCAAATAAATCTATCATAGCATTGTAAGAATCAAAAGTGTGGCTACCCAGAAAATTCCCTCTGGTAATGGTATCAAGGATATATCTATACCAAGGATTAGCACCTACATAAAAATTGCGGAGAAGAACTGAAGTAGATTGCTTCTTGGTTGATCTATTTTGAGCATTGCAAATTCTATACCAAGCGTCTTTGAGATTTTCTCCCTCCCTTTGTTTAAAATTTAGAACTTCATTCTCGGGAGACAACGGAGAAGATATAAGACTAGCCATAACGACAAGCGGGCGAGAAAAAGAGAAACGGAAAAGAGAGGGCGAATAAAACGGCAAGGGTGAAGTGGGGGAGAGGAAAACAAGAGGCAAATGGCAACTAATGTAATGCGAGAGATAGGGATTGTGATGGGTACTTGGTATGTTGACTTTCACGCAGACTCCCCGGCAACGGCGCCAGAAATTCTTCTTGCTACCTCTTGAGCACTGCGTTGGATTTCCCCGAAGAGGAAGGGATGATGTAGCAAAGTAGCGTAAGTATTTCCCTCAGTTTTTGAGAACCAAGGTATCAATCCAGTAGGAGGCTACGCGCGAGTCCCTCGTACCTACACAAAACAAATAGCTCAATGCAACCAACGCGATTAGGGGTTGTCAATCCCTTCACGGTCACTTACGGGAGTGAGATCTGATAGAGATGATAGATAATATTTTTGGTATTTTTGGTATAGAGATGCAAAGTAAAGAGTAAAAGGCAAAGTAAAAAAGCAAAGCAATAATAAAGTGATGGAGATTGATATGATGAGAATAGACCCGGGGGGCATAGGTTTCACTAGTGGCTTCTCTCAAGAGCATAAGTATTCTACGGTGGGTGAACAAATTACTGTTGAGCAATTGACAGAATTGAGCATAGTTATGAGAATATCTAGGCATGATCATGTATATAGGCATCACGTCCGAGAAAAGTAGACCGACTCCTGCCTTCATCTACTACTATTACTCCACTCATCGACCGCTATCCATCATGCATCTAGAGTATTAAGTTAAAAACAGAGTAACGCCTTAAGCAAGATGACATGATGTAGAGGGATAGTTTCATGCAATATGATAAAAACCCATCTTGTTATCCTCGATGGCAACAATACAATACGTGCCTTGCTGCCCCTACTGTCACTAGGAAAGGACACCGCAAGATTGAACCCAAAGCTAAGCACTTGTCCCATTGCAAGAAAGACCAATCTAGTAGGCCAAACCAAATTGATAATTCGAAGAGACTTGCAAATATAACCAATCATACATAAAAGAATTCAGAGAAGATTCAAATATTATTCATAGATAGACTTGATCATAAACCCACAATTTATCGGCCTCCACAAACACACCGCAAAAAGAAGATTACATCGAATAGATCTCCACGAGAGAGGGGGAAAACATTGTAGTGAGATCCAAAAAGAGAGAATAAGCCATCCAGCTACTAACTATGGACCCGAAGGTCTGAGGTAAACTACTCACACTTCATCGAAGGGGCTAGGATGATGTAGAAGCCCTCCGTGATGATGGCCCTCTCCGGTGGAGCTCAGGAACAGGCCCCAAGATGGGAACTCGTGGATACAGAAGGTTGCGGCGGTGGAATTAGGTTTTTGGCTTCGTATCTAATCGTTTGGGGGTACGTAGGTATATATAGGAGGAAGGAGTACGTCGGTGGAGCTTCGAGGGGCCCACGAGGCAGGGGGCGCGCCCTCCACCCTCGTGACCTTCTCGTGGCTTTCTTGATGGAGGGTCCAAGTCTCCTTGGCCTTATCTGATGAGAAAATCACGTTCTCGAAGGTTACATTCCGTTTGGACTCCGTTTGATATTATGTTTCTCCGAAACTCTGAAATAGGCAAAAAACAGCAATTCTGGGCTGGGCCTCCGGTTAATAGGTTAGTCCCAAAAATAATATAAAAGTGGAAAATAAAGCCCAATATAGTCCAAAACAGTAGATAATATAGCATGGAGCAATCAAAAATTATAGATACGTTGGAGACGTATCAATATACCCCTGAAATATGTCTTTACACACATTTTCCTTCCCATTGTTCTGTTTAATCCAATAATCACATTTAACTTTCCATTGGTTTGTTTAACCCTTCTTGTAATCTACTTAACTGAGCAGTGATAATTCCCTGCTTAGGTAAGCACCTTGTTGTACCACTCTGTCAGTAAGACCCTATTACTATTGTTGATGACATTGCGGTAACCATCGATGGATGAGAACTTTGCCTATTGGTCCACCTCATTTCAACGAGCAGGAAAATGGTTCTCTTCGTCCCTCGCCCTTCGAACTGACCTTGTGCCGACATAACTGATAGGCCACCCTCTTACATGCCTTGCTATCAAAACTGTGCAAGATGTCAGCACCCCTTCTATTTTTAACCCACATGGTGAGCCCATAACCCACAGTTCCCAGGATCAAAACCTGACTCTCCTGTACACCCCTGTTTCCAAAGTTATTCCACCCGGTTGGCTTCGTACGTAATTCACGGGCCACCTTCCTAGTGATCTATTCTGGTACCAGACGCAATACTTTCCCATTGCTCAAAACCCATGTCACATTTCGTATCAGGCAATGAACGATTGCCTATGCGCTTGACACTTCTATTTTGCACCTTCGAACTTTACTCTTGATGTGTTTTAATTGTTCAACTCGAGAGGTTCTCATATGCTCATTCATGGGTTAATCCCAGATTATTACTCTTATAACATCAATTGTTGTAGAGCTGCCCCTTACCTATTCGTAAGTACGATGGAGTTCCCAAAGAAAGGACGACAACTTCATGATGACCTGAAACAGCGAAATGAAGACATCAATGTAATGGATCAACCTCTTCGAGAAGAACAACCAATACCAAGAACACTCCCTAGAATTTCGTAACCTGAACCTTCCCCCTTTACTTCCCTCTTAAATCTCGGGACGAGATTTCTTGTAATGGAGGAGCATTGTGATGCCCGGATAATTAAGCTACAGTAACCCGCTACTAATGATGCCACATCACCATTGTTATTGTTACTAAACTCACTCTGGTTCAAATCCTGTTCGAATTCAAAATTCGAAATCAAGTCAAACATTAAAGGTTTTCAAATATTAAAACTAAAATGTTTGGGTGGTTCCAAATAATTCATAAGTAAATATGGTGAAGAAACCACATTGTTACAAAATGCTTAAATGCTTTAAAATAAATAAAACAACAGTAAAAAAATTGTTAAAAGCCTTTTGTAATTTATAAAATGTTGAACTATTTTCTATTGGATAACCAAATTGTAATGGTAGTATTATATTTAGTAATGCTAACTTAGAGACTATTTTATAGTTTATAAAACTAAAAACATAAAAGGAACTAGAAGTAAAACAGAAATATAAAAATAATAAAATAAACAAACAGAAAAAGCCAACCCCTCGCTGGGCCAAGTGGCCCAGCTGGCCACTACACCAGGCCAGCCCAGCTACCCTGGCTATAACCCCCCCGGGTCCAGCCCCAAACCCTAACCTATCCCCACTCCCCTGGTTCGCCGCCACCCACAGGAGCGCTCGCGCGCACGCATGAATCTCCGAGGGAGAGGAGCTCCCTCGTTCTCGACGTTGCGCCGGCGACCCTTCCGACTGCCTCGCCGCCCTTCCCCGTCGCTTGGTCATCCCTCCTCGTCTTCGATGCTCGTCCTCATCCCCCTCCTCACCGGACGCCGTCGACGCACGCCGCCCGGAGCTACCTCGACCCCGCCTCCCCAACGCCGCGTCGCCGGATCGCCCCATCCTCGACTCCTCCCAGGGCCCGCTGCCAAGCCCTACAGCCGCATCGTGAGGCCCTCCGTCGAATCCCCTCCCCCTACGTTCTTCGTCGCTGCTGCGACCGAGCTCACTAGAGCTCGTTCCCTCGCCGTGTTCGCGTGCTCCGCTCGACGCCCGCTTGCCCCCAGCCGCCATGGCCCCGCTCTCTCCTCGTGCTCCTCTCTGTCCCGCACCACTCGCGCGCCTCGGTCGCACTGGCCGCGCGCCGCGCCACTCCTTGCCCATGCTCCACCTCATCCCGCGCGCCCTTCCCGCGCTGGCCGTGCCCCGCTTGCTGCCGCGCGTCGCGGCCGCCTTTGGCCAAGCTCTCACCTACGCGCCCCCTCTGCTGCCCGCGCCCGCCATTCTCCGGCCGCGCTGCTGCCGCCTCTACGCTATTGGCTACCTGTCGTCCCCGCCGCCGCTGTCGTGCCCGCCTTTGCCTGCCGTGCCCCACCTGGCCCCTGCCTCGCCGGGCCTCACTCTCTCTTGTCTGCACGCACCGTGTCGCTCGGTGCTGCGGCTGGACCGGGCGGGTGCCAGTCGGGCTGGCTCCCGGCGCCCAGCACCCACCGCCCACGCGCCCGATAGGCCCCCTGGGCCATTGACATGTGGGGCCCGCCCTATTAAACGTTTAAAAAAAGGGAATTACAAAAATAAAACTAAGATATATTAATTAATTAATTAACTAAAAGATTAATTAACTTAATTAATTTTATTTAATTAACCTAATCATTTAACTAAACTAATTAACTTTGTTTAATTAATTTGTTAACAAACAGCCAATGATAGTGGGGCCCTCCCGTCAGTTTGACTAAGTCAACTGACTAGTTGATTGATGACATCACGCCGACCTCATGCTGACATCATAATGGCATTTTCTAAATTTAATTAATTCTGTTAATTCTAAAAATGAATTAAAAACATTGAAAATTAATATTAAATAATCCGTAACTCGGATGAAAATACTTTGTACATGAAAGTTGCTCAAAACAATGAGACGAATCCGGATACGCAGCCCGTTCGCCCGCCACACATCCCTAGCATAGCGAACCTGCAACATTTCACCTCCGGTTCATCTGTCTGAAAACGCGAAACACCAGGGATACTTTCCCGGATGTTTTCCCCCTTCGTCGGTATCACTTCCTACCGCGTTAGGGCATACCTAGCACCGCGTATTGCCTCGTTATGTTTTGTGATGCTTTGTTTGCTCCGTATTTACTGTTTCTTCCCCCTCTTCTTCCCCGGTAGACCCCGAGACCGGCGCTGATGCCACCGAGTACGACTACATCGACGACGAACCCTTCTCTTGCCAGACCAACCAGGCAAGCCCCTCCCTTGATCACCAGATATCGCCTATTCTTCTCTATACTGCTTGCATTAGAGTAATGTAGCTATGTTACTACTTTCGGTTAATCCTATTCTGCTGCATAGCCTGTCATTGTTACTACAGTTGTTACCCTTACCTGCTATCCTACTGCTTAGTATAGGATGCTAGTGTGCCATCAGTGATCCTACACTCTTGTCCATCTACCATGCTATACTACTGGGCCGTGATCACTTCGGGAGGTGATCACGGGCATATGTTATATACTTTATACTGATACATTACTTATGATACTGTTCGGAGATGGGGGCTGAAGGGGCAGGTGGCTCCATCCCGGTAGAGGTGGGCCTGGGTTCCCGACGGCCCCCGACTGTTACTTCGTGGTGGAGTGACAGGGCAGGTTGAGACCACCTAGGAGAGAGGTGGGCCTGGCCCTGGTCGGCGTTCGCGGATAATTAACACGCTTAACGAGATCTTGGTATTTGATCTGAGTCTGGCCACTGGCCTATACGCACTAACCAACTACGCGGGAACAGTTATGGGCACTCGACGTCGTGGTATCAGCCGAAGCCTTCGTGACGTCAGCTCGACTGAGCGGCGCGCGCCGGGTTGGACCGCATAATGTGACTTCCTATGTAATGGAGGTTGCTAGGTCTGCTCTCCAGCCGCGTACACAACATGCAGGTGTGCAATGGGCGATGGGCCCAGACCCCTGTGCGCATAGGATTTAGACCGGCGTGCTGACCTCTCTGTTGTGCCTAGGTGGTGCTGCGACGTGTTGATCTTCCGAGGCCGGGCATGACCCAGGAAAGTGTGTCCGTCCAAATGGGATCGAGCGTGTTGGGAAATGTGGTGCACCCCTACAGGGAAGTTTATCTATTCGAATAGCCGTGTCCCTCGGTAAAAGGACGACCCGGAGTTGTACCTTGACCTTATGACAACTAGAACCGGATACTTAATAAAACACACCCTTCCAAGTGCCAGATACAACCCGGTGATCGCTCTCTAACAGGGTGATGAGGAGGGGATCGCCGGGTAGGATTATGCTATGCGATGCTACTTGGTGTACTTACCATCTACTCTCTTCTACATGCTGCAAGATGGAGGTGGCCAGAAGCGTAGACTTCGACAGGATTAGCTATCCCCCTCTTATTCTGGCATTCTGCAGTTCAGTCCATCGATATGGCCCTTTACACATATACCCATGCATATGTAGTGTAGCTCCTTGCTTGCGAGTACTTTGGATGAGTACTCACGGTTGCTTTTCTTCGTCTTTTCCCCCTTTCCCTTATACCTGGTTGTCACAACCAGATGCTGGAGCCCAGGAGCCAGACGCCACCGTCGACGACAACTCCTACTACACCGGAGGTGCCTACTACTACGTGCAGGTCGCTGACGACAGCCAGGAGTAGTTTAGGAGGATCCCAGGAAGGAGGCCTGCGCCTCTTTCGATCTGTATCCCAGTTTGTGCTAGCCTTCTTAAGGCAAACTTGTTTAACTTATGTCTATACTCAGATATTTTTGCTTCCGCTGACTCGTCTATGATCGAGCACTTGTATTCGAGCCCTCGAGGCCCCTGGCTTGTATGATGATGCTTGTATGACTTATTTATGTTTTAGGGTTGTGTTGTGATATCTTCCCATGAGTCCCTGATCTTGATCGTACACGTTTGCGTGCATGATTAGTGCACGATTGAATTGGGGGCGTCACAGTGTCCCAGGTGGGCACAACCCACCTGGGCGCGCCAGGCTTGCCTGGCACGCCCTGGTGCCTTGTGCCCACCAGGGTATGCTTCCTGGAAGTTACTTTATTTCCTAATTTTCTAAATATTCCAAAACTGATAAAAAATATTTTTGCAGATTTTTCAGAGTCCGTTTACTTACCGTATCATGTACCTCCTTATTTTCACGATTCTGGAGTGTTTCAGAAGGACTCTTTTATGTGTTCTTCTAGTGTCAAAGTTTTGATAATAATACTTTCAACATTAATGGGCATACCTCAGATATAATGTTTTATTCGTTGCCCATTGACAACCTTCGGGTTAGTACCTTCGGAATTATTTATTTTGATGGCTCCAGACCGACAAACCTCCTCGATAACATAGGGGCCTTCCCATTTTGAGAGGAGTTTTCCTGCAAAGAATCTAAAATGAGAGTTGAACATACTCTCCGACTTTAAACTCAAGCTTTTGGATTCTTTTGTCATGCCATCTTTTAACTTTTTCTTTGAATAATTTTGCATTTTCATAAGCTTGGGTTCTCCATTCATATAATGAGCTAATATCAAATAACCTATTTTGACCAGCAAGTTTGAAATAATAATTGAACTCTTTGATGGCCCAATATGCTTTATGTTCTAACTCAAGAGGCGAATGACAAGCTTTTCCATAAACCATTTTATAAGGAGACATACCCATAGGATTTTTATATGTTGTTCTCTAAGCCCAAAGTGCATCATCTAATTTCTTAGACCAATTCTTCCTGGACCTATTGACAGTCTTTTGCAAAATTAATTTTATTTCTCTATTGCTAAGTTCAACTTGACCACTAGATTGAGGATGATAAGGTGATGCAATTCTATGGTTAACATCATACTTGGAAAGCATTTTATGGAAAGCACCATGAATAAAGTGTGAACCACCATCAGTCATTAAATATCTAGGGACTCCAAACCAAGGCAAAATAACTTCCTTAAGCATTTTAATAGAGGTGTTACGATCAGCACTACTTGTTGGAATAGCTTCTACCCATTTAGTAACATAATCAACAGCAACCAAAATATGTGTATACCCATTAGAGTAAGGAAAAGGTCCCATGTAATCCAATCCCCAAACATCAAATGGTTCAACAACAAGTGAATAATTCATAGGCATTTCTTGACGCTTAACGAAATTACCTATTTTTGACATTCATCACAAGATAAGACGAACTTACGGGCATCCCTGAAGAGAGTAGGCCAATAAAATCCAGATTGCAATACCTTGTGAGCAGTTCTATCTCCAGCATGATACCCTCCATAAGCTTCGTAGTGACATTTCCGTAGGATTTGTCCCTGTTCATGCTCAGGTACACAACGTCTAATAATACCATCTACTCCTTCTTTATAAAGATGTGGGTCATCCCAAAAGTAATGTCTTATATCATAAAAGAATTTTTTTCTTTTATTGGTATGTAAAGCTAGGTGGTAAATATTTAGCAACAATTTAATTAGCATAATCAGCACACCAAGGAGTATTATGACCAAAATTTATTGCAGCTAACTGCTCATCAGGAAAGCTATCATCAATAGGCAGTGGGTCATCAAGAACCTTTTCTAACCTAGACAAGTTTTCTGCAACGGGGTTCTCAGCTCCCTTTCTATCAATAATGTGCAAATCAAATTCTTGTAACAAGAGAACCCATCTAATAAGTCTAGGTTTAGCATCTTTCTTTTCCATAAGATATTTAATAGCGACATGATCAGTGTGAACAGTTACTTTGGAATCAACAACATAAGATCTGAACTTATCACAAGCAGAAACAACTACTAAAAATTATTTCTCAGTAGTAGCATAATTTCTCGAGGCACTGTCTAGAGTTTTACTAGCATAATGAATAACATTTAGTTTCTTATCAACTCTTTGTCCTAGAACAACACCAACAGCATAATCACTAGCATCACACATAATTTCAAAATGCAAGTTACAATCAGGTGGTTGACAATAGGTGCA
The DNA here is from genome assembly GCF_003073215.2 of Triticum urartu. NCBI lineage: Eukaryota > Viridiplantae > Streptophyta > Magnoliopsida > Poales > Poaceae > Triticum > Triticum urartu. The sequence goes on from NC_053028.1 coordinate 464,708,835, forward strand.
GAAATTAAGGCTTTCTTGAGTGTTTCAAAGACTTCTAAACAATCATCATCAAAAACAAAAGGAACATCCTTTTGCAAAAGACTCATAAGAGGCCTAGAAATTTCAGAAAAAGTCTTTGATAAATCTCCTATAGAAACCAGCATGACCTAAGAAACTATGAATACCTTTTATATCTTTAGGACATGCCATTTTCTCAATTGCATCAACCTTAGCTTTGTCCACTTCAATACCTCTTTCAGAAATTTTATGACCCAAGACAATGCCTTCATTAACCATAAAGTGGCACTTCTCCCAATTCAAGACAAGATTTCTTTGTTCACATCTCTGCAAAACTCGATCAAGATTGCTTAAACAATCATCAAAAGACTTCCCATAAATAGAGAAGTCATCCATGAAAACCTCAACAATCTTTTCACAAAAGTTAGAGAATATAGCAGTCATACATCTTTGAAATGTGGCAGGTGCATTACATAAACCGAAAGGCATACGTCTATAAGCATAAGTTCCAAAGGGACAAGTAAAAGTGGTCTTTTCTTGATCAGGTTGAGAAACAGGTATTTGTGAAAAACCAGAATATCCATCAAGGAAGCAAAAGTGTGTGTGCTTAGATAATCTTTCAAGCATTTGATCAATAAAAGGCAGAGGGTAATGATCTTTTCTAGTTGCTTTGTTTAATTTTCTAAAATCAATTACCATTCTATAACATGTAACAATTCTTTGTGGAATAAGTTCATTCTTATCATTAGGAACAACAGTTATACCTCCTTTCTTAGGGACACAATGAACAGGACTCACCCATCTACTATTAGCTATATATAGGATAGATTATACGTGCTTCCAGAAGTTTTAATATTTCCATTCTTACCACTTCTTTCATCTTCGGATTTAACCGGCGTTGGTGATCAATAACGGGTTTAGCATCAGGTTCCATATTAATTTTGTGCTGACATAGAGTGGGACTAATTCCCTTTAATCATCAAGTGTATATCCAATAGCAGCTCGGTGCTTCCTTAGAACTTTCAATAATCTTTCCTTCATGTTTTGAAAGGTTAGCACTGATAATAACAGGATATATCTTCTTTTCATCAAGATAAGCATATTTCAAAGTGTCTCGCAATTGTTTTAATTCAAACACAGGATCACCTTTAGGTGGAGGAGGACCTCCTAGAGTTTCAATATGCAAATTGTGTTTAAGCAGAGGACTTTGTTCAAAGAAAATCTTATCTATTTCATTTCTTCCATGCATATGAAAATCATTCATGGTCTAGCAAATATTCTTCTAAAGGATCAGTAGGTGGTACAACAATAGAAGCAAGACCAATTAATTCATCCTTACTAGGCAATTCTTTATCATGAAGCTTTCTACTAAACTTGGAAAAATTGAACTCATGAGACTCATCACCAAAACTAACACCGACAGTTTGTTTCTGACAATCTATCTTAGCATTAACAGTGTTCAAGAAAGGTCTACCAAAAATAATGGGACAAAAGTCATCTTGTGGGGAACCAAGCCCAAGAAAATCAGTAGGGTATTTTATTTTCCCACACAAGACTTCAACATCTCTAACAATCCCAATTGGTGATATAGTGTCTCTATTAGCAAGTTTAATAGTAACATTTATGTCTTCTATCTCTGCGAGTGCTATGTCTTTCATAATTTCTTGGTATAAGGTGTAAGGAATAGCACTCACTCTAGCACCTATGTCACATAAACCATGATAACAATGATCTCCTATTTTAATTGAGATGACGGGCATGCCAACAACAGGTCTATGTTTATCCTTTTTATCAGGTTTGGCAATTCTAGCAGCTTCTTCACAGAAGTAAATAACATGCCCATCCATATCTTCTTCCAAGAGATCTTTAACCATAGCAATACTAGGTTCTACTTTAATTTGTTCATCAGGTTTAGGTGTTCTAATATAGCTTTTGTTAACCATAGTTGAAACTTTAGCATGTTCCTTTATCCTGATAGGGAAAGGTGGTTTCTCAATATAAGCAGAAGGAACAACTGGATCAACATTGTAAAAAATAGTTTCTTCTTTAACTGGTACTAGTTCTTTAATTTCTTCTTTAATAGGTGGGTGATATTTAAACCACATCTCCTTAGAGAGATCAACATGAGTAGCAAATGATTCACAAAAGGAGGCTACTATCTCAGAGTCAAGTCCATATTTAGTGCTAAACTTTTGAAAACCATCGGTATCCATAAAAGATTTAACACAATCATACTTGAGTTTGATACCTGACTCTTTACCTTCATCGAGTTCCCAATCTTCAGAGTTGCGTTTAATTCTTTCCAAAAGATCCCACCGGAATTCAATAGTTGTAACATCCCAAATTTCCAATTTGGAATGTTATACATAGGCCATTCATGCATATCATATGTTATTGCATTTCGTTTTTGCGATCCTCGAAATTCTAAGCAACTCAAGGACCCATGGAGAGAGTTGGGGATTTCACCGTTTTCATATTTGAATTTTATCAAATATCGAAACAAGGATCACTTTGGTTTTAATTATTTTTCTCTCCGAAAATATTTCATATTGAAAATATATATGTGAGGAGATAATATGACTTCTCCAAATAAATGAAATATTGGAGGAAAAATACCAAAATCAAATAATATATTTTATTTGGATTTTATTGCTATTTTATTTGAATTACAAAAAATATGCATTTTTCAAAATTGCATTTTAGGCCAAGAAAATGTTCACCCTGTTCTAAATATTTTATTTAGACGGTGTTTGGTATTTTTAGATTTTTATTTATTTTTCTAGGATTTATTTTAGGAGGAATATGTTTAAAAAAAGTTTCCCGCCGGACCGAACTAGGCCGAGGCCCAGTTGGCCCGGCCGCCCCGCGCCGCCGTCTCCCTCGCGGAGACCGCGAGCCGCACGCCGTGGCCGACTCGACCATGCCTCCTCGCCCCCTGCCGCAAGACGCCTCCCCTCCCCTCCTTAAAAGCCGACCCGGGGCCCCCCTGGAGCCCCAAGTCGCCAGCCGCCGTCCCGCCGCCTTGCGCCGATGCTGCCGCCGCCGCCTGCTGCTGTGCTGCTGCCGCGCCGCCCCGCGTCGCCCTCCGCCACCCCGCACTGCCCCGCCTCGCCACGCTGCGACGGAAGCCGCCGGAGCCACCGCCGCCGATCCGATCCGGAGTCATTCGGTTTTTTTCGGTTTTTAGGTAAAATCCTGTTTTAAAAAAAAACCTAGTTTTTTTTGTAGATCGGTTCATTCGGTTTTTCTCAGTTCGTTAAATAGCGGACGTTCGTCTGTACGTTCGTTTCAACGAACGTTGTTCGTCCGTTAGCCACAGGCAGCGAATGTTCGTTCATTAGCCTGTTCGCCAGTCTTTCTTTTCCCAGGGTTTTTCCGCGATTATTTTTTATCGCGATTCCAGCCCTAATCTTCATTTCGGTTTATCTTTTCGCTCGTTTATCCAAATCTGGTGAAACAAGCGTCTAGATCTTCGTCTCGAAGCCCTCGTTCTGTTTAACCAACTTGAACAAGATTTTGGTATTGTAAAATTTGACTTTAGTCCAGATTAGTAAACGGATCTTGTTTCTTTTGTAGCTTGAGTTTCGTTGCTCCGTTTCTTTTGATTCTTTTTGCAGATCGAATCTCTTCAGTTGTTTTTTTAGGATTGATTTTCTAATTTGAGTTTTACCCGTGCATCTATGATTGATTGCTTATGTATGCTATTGTTTTTTGTGATAGAATTCCCGGAGTGCGAAGCGTGCTACTACGAGTCTCTAGGTTTTGCAGATCATCAGCAAGGCAAGTAACACATCGATCATACTCTTTTCAAACCCAGTTTTTATGCATTAGTATCAATCCTCAAACATTGCATGATTCGGATGTGATTAACTTGTGGGTATTGGGAAGTAGTTGTTGACGTAGAACCTATTGCCGGGAGTTACTTCTACGTTATGCTAATATTGCTATGCTATGCTCGTAGACGTGGTTTGGGTGAGTGAATCCATGACAGATGTGAGATTGTTAATTAATGGTTAACGTAAGGTGGAAACTTTAATACACATCTGGGTGGATTGCTTGTGGCACCTAGACAATCCCGTGTTGTCCTAGGATATCCCGGAGTACCCGTGTGATCATCCTACGGTCCGCCACCCAGGCTCAAAGGGATCATAAGGTTATTCATGCTAGAAACTTCCGTGTGCAGCCACAAGCTATTATGGGATCTAGCATAGTTGAGTATGTAGCATGACCTCTTCCAGTGGTAGGCTAGCAGATGTAGGGGATGTAGGTTGGTACTGTCTACCCGGAGTTAGAGTAATGCTTCTGAAAGACTGTGTCTCGGTCATCTGTTTCTCAAACACCACGTAGTGCGAGAAATCCAACAGAGGAGATCGAGTCTTGTTGGGAAAAGTGCACAAACCTCTGCAGAGTGTACAAACTAATCATGGTTAGTTGTGTCCTCGGTTATGGACATCTTGAGTATCTGGTTCTTGGATTATCATATGGATCACATCACTCTAAATTTAATTTTGTTGGGTTGATAATTACTTTTAATTGGGATTTGAGTTGGAGGAACCGTCTCAAATGTTGTTCAACTACCATGATAGTTAAATAAAATATATTCCTTTGTTGTAGGGAAAAATTGGCTTTTTGCAAAAACACATTAACCATACAGCCTCCACCAGCCATATATGCATGTAGTGATAGCAATTATCTGTTCTTTACTTTGCTGTATTACTATGCCAGCATATTCCATGTGCTGGCCCGTTTTCGGGCTGCAACGTATCATGTTGCAGACTTTTCAGACAAAGAGTAAGGTTCACTAGGCCGTTGTCGTGCACTTAGCTATGCCGTTGGAGTTGATGGACTCACTTTATCTTCCAAGCCTTCCGTTGTTATCTTATTTAGATGGCCTTAAGCCATATTTTTTGTAATAAGTTCTCTTTGGAGACTATCATGTAATAAGTGTGTGATTGCTACTCTGTTATAGATCCTTCGAGTACTATGTGTGTCAGCATTACCAATCCAGGGATGACACTGAAGCACAGAGACTTGACCGTCTGAGGTCGGGTCGCTACAATAGTCTTCTGCATAAAAGAACCAGCATAAGAAGTATCAAGCATGGTTTGATCATTACGAGAAAGCCAAGCATAAAAATTCTGGATAATAATTTCTCTTGAGAGCTCATGATCGGGGCATGAATATAACATTGACTTAAGCCTCCCCCAAGCTAGAGCGATACTTACTCCTTCACGATGCCAAAACTTATATATATAATTTCGATCACGATGAACTAGGTGCATAAGATAAAAAATTTGGTGGAACTCCAATTTCAAACAATTCCAATTCCAAGATCTAATATCATCGCATAGCCTATACCATGCCAATGCTTTTCCCTTAAAAGATAAAGGGAAAACCTTTTTCATAACTTCATCTCTGGGTAAACCTGCAAGCTTGAAAAATCCACAATTTTGTTCTACATGTATCAAGTGCATATCAGGATGTTCGGTTCCATCTCCTGCATAAGGATTAGCTAGCAGTTGTTCTATCATACCCGAAGGAATTTCATATTCAATATTTTCAGTAGGTGCAGTAGGTTGAGGGGTAGCTAATTGTGGTTTCGGTCGAGGTGAAGATACCCCGAACAAACCCCTCAAAGGATTGTTTTCCATAGTAACAAGTGACAATAAATTTCAGCACACTATATAAATGTTTCCTTACCAAATTCCACATACCAAAGGCGCTTCACTCCACGACAACGGCGCCAGAAAATTATCCTTGATGACCCACAAGTATAGGGGATCAATTGTAGCTCTTTTCGATAAGTAAGAGTGTCAAACCCAACGAGGAGTAGAAGGAAATGACAAGTGGTTTTCGGTAAGGTAATGTCTGCAAGTGCTGAAATTGTAGGTAGCAGAGTAGTTTGATAGCAAGATAATTTGTAATGGGCAAGTAACGATAATAGTAACAAAAGTGCAGCAAGGTATCCCAGTCCTTTTGAGGCAAAGGATAGGCCAAAATGGCCTCTTATGATAAGCAAAGCGTCCTTAAGGGTACATGGTATTTTAATCTAGTCACTTTCATCATGTTGGTTTAATTCATGTTCGGTACTTTGATAATTTGATATGTGGGTGGACCGGTGCTTAGGTGTTTTTCTTACTTGAAAAAACCTACTACTTATGATTAACCCTCCCGCAAGCATCCGCAACTACGAGAAAAGTATTAGGAATAAATTCTAACCATAGCATTGAAATTTTGGATCCAATCGGTCCCTTGCGGAATAGCGCATAAACTGGGGTTTAAGCTTCTGTCACTCTCGCAACCCATCATCTAATTGCTACTCCATAATACATTCCCTTAGGCCCAAATATGGTGAAGTGTCATGTAGTCGACGTTCACATGACACCACTAAGGGAATCACAACATACATACAATCAAAATATCAAACACATATCAAGTTCACATGATTACTTGCAACATGATTTCTCACATGATCTCAAGAACAAAAGTAACTACTCACAAATGATAATCATACTCAAGATCGGAGGGGTATTAAATAGCATATTGGATCTGAACATATAATCTTCCACCAAATAAACCATATAGTAATCAACGACAAGATATAATCAAGACTACTGGTTACCCACAAGCACCAATCTATAGTTTCGGTAATAAGATTGAACACAAGAGATGAACTAGGGTTTGAGATGAGATGGTGTTGTTGAAGATGTTGATGGAGATTGCCCTCCCCAAGATGGGAGAGTTATTGGTGATGATGACGATGATGATTTCCTCCTCCGGGAGGGAAGTTCCCCCGACGGAATCGCTCCGCCGGAGGGCAAAAGTGCTCCTGCCCAAGTTCCGCCTCGAGACGGTGGAGCTCCGTCCCGAAAGTCTTCTCCTTATTTTTTCTAGGTAAAAATGACCTATATACCAGAAGATGGGCACCGGAGGTGGGCCCGGGTGAGCACAACCCACCAGGGCGCGCCTGGGCTCCCTGGCGCGGCCAGGTGGGTTTTGCCCACCTGGTGGGTGAGGGAGTCCTGGACTAAGGGGTCCTCGGGCGTCCGGCCTATTATCCATTGGGCCGGACTGATGGGCTGTGAAGATATGAAGGCCGAAGACTATACCCGTGTCTAGATTGGACTTTCCTAGGCGTGGAAGGCAAGCTAGGTGATTAACTATGAATATTCCTTCCCATGTAACCGACTCCATGTAACCCTAGATCTCTCCGGTGTCTATATAAACCAGAGAGCGTAGTCCGGATGGGGAGAGACACATTACTATAGTCATACAGGCTAGACTTCTTGGGTTTAGCCATTACGATCTCGTGGTAGATCAACTCTTGTAACACTCATATTCATCAAGATCAATCAAGCAGGAAGTAGGGTATTACCTCCATAGAGAGGGCTCGAACCTGGGTAAACATCATGTCCCTTGTCTCTTGTTACCATCGATCCTAGACGCACAGTTCGGGACCCCTACCCGAGATCCGCCGGTTTTGACACCGATAGTGGGCCTCCTCTGGTAGTTATTTTCTCCAATATTCCTCAAATATTCCATAAAAAATCTCCGTGAAGTTTCAGCTTGTTTGGAGTTGTGCAGAATAGGTGGCTGACGTAGCTTTTACAGGTCCATATTTCCAGCTGCCGGATTTCTCCCTCTTTGTGTATACCTTGCATATTATGAGAGAGAAGGCATTATAATTACTCCAAAAAGCATTATTATGGATAAAAACATTATAATACAGTAAGAAAACATGATGCAAAATGGACGTATCACCCCTTAGGATGCAATTCTCTTCCTCGAGCTTATTATTTTGCTGCTTAAGATCCATTACTTCCTTGCGAAGTTTACCCGTGACGGCTAGAGCTCCATTCACCCATGGATTTTTCATAGATGCGGGAGAAAAAGTAACACTCTTTTTCATATTTTCATAAGAGAGAAATCTAACATTGGGAGGAATGACCGAATTTGGTATTGCTGAGCTCTGAAGTTCCTCCAACATGAATCTAGTTTGAAGACGAGAGGTTAATTCTTGATCTTCCTCCACGGCATCCACCATTTTCAAGTCAGCATCCATCTCCGCCTCCGTTGATTGCCCAAAGTGGCCAGCTTCATCGTATGCTCTTGGTCCCGGTGTCGGGTGAGATACACGACTCTCCTCGACTGACTCTTGCAAAGACATCTTGCTCTAAATCTGCTGTAGAAACAACTCAAAACAAAAACATGAGATATTGTCATGGTATGGTGGTGAAAACCTTTGGGAGATTATATAATGATTTTTTACCGACCAAAAGAAATATTGTGCAAGAAAACGGAGTCTGGAGGGCACACGAGGTGGCCACAAGGTAGGGGGCGCGCCCTCCACCCTTGTGGATGCCTCGTGCGCTCTTCATACTACTTTTAATTTTCCTAATTTTTTAAATATTCCAAAATGGAGAAAAATTGCCACTGGAAACGTTTTGTAGTCGGTTTACTTACCGTACCACATACCTATTCCTTTTCGGAGTCTGAAACATTCTGGAAAGTGTCCCTTATGTGCTCCTCTGGTGTTATGGTATTAATAATATTGGTCTCAACATTTAAGGGAGTACCTGAGATATAATTTTTGATTCTTTGACCGATGACCACCTTCGGCGTTGTTGATCTTGATGGCACCGGAACGATAGACCTCCTCGATAATGTAAGGACCTTGCTATTTGGAGAGAAGCTTTCCTACAAAAAATCTTAAACGAGAGTTGTATAGAAAAACATGATCACCTACATTAACCTCACATTTTTGTATCCTCTTGTCATGCCATCTTTTAACCTTTTCTTTAAACAACTTGGCATTCTCATAGGCTTGGTTTCTCCATTCATCAAGCGAGCTAATGTCAAATAGCCTCTTCTCACCGGCAAGTTTGAAATCATAGTTGAGCTCTTTAATAGCCCAATAAGCTTTATGTTCTAGTTCGAGAGGTAAGTGACAAGCTTTTCCATAAACCATTTTATACGGAGACATACCCATAGGATTCTTATAAGCAGTTCTATAAGCCCATGATGCATCATCAAGTTTCTTAGACCAGTTCTTTCTAGATCTATTAACTGTCTTGCAAAATCAATTTAATCTCTATATTGCTCAATTCTACTTTATCACTAGACTGAGGATGATATGGAGATGCAATTATGGTTAACATCATATTTAGCAAGCAATATACGGAAAGCACCACGAATAAAATGTGAACAACCATCAGTCGTCAAATATCTAGGGACTCCAAACCTCAGAAAAATAACTTCTTTAAGCATCTTAATAGAAGTGTTATGATCTGCACTACTAGTTAGAATAGCTTCTACCCACTTAGTAATGTAATCAACAACAACTAAAATATGTGTATACCCCAGACAAAGGAAAAGGTCCCATATAATCAAAGCCCCAAACATTAAATGGTTCAATAGCAAGTGAATAATCCATAGGCATTTCCTGACGTTTACTAATATTGCCAATTCTCTGGCATTCATCACAAGACAAGACAAACTTACGAGCATCCTTGAAGAGAGTAGGCAAATAAAACCAGATTGCAATACCTTATGTTCAGTTCTATCTCCAGCGTGGTGTCCTCCGTAAGACTCGGACTGGCACTTGCGTAGGATCTGTTCCTGTTCATGCTCAGGTACACAACGTCTAATAACACCATCTACTCCTTCTTTTTAAAGGTGTGGGTCATCCCAAAAGTATGTCTTAATTCATAGAAAAACTTTTTCTTTTGCTGGTATGTGAAACTAGGTGGTATAAATTTAGCAACAATGTAATTAGCATAATCAGCATACCATGGAGTATTACGAGAAGCATTTATGACAGCTAATTGCTCATCAGGAAAACTATCATCAATAGGCAGTGGGTCATCAAGAACACTTTCTAACCTAGACAAGTTGTCTACAACGGGGTTCTCAGCTCCCTTTCTATTAATAATGTGCAAATCAAATTCTTGTAACAAGAGAACCCATCTAATAAGTCTAGGTTTAGCATCTTTCTTTTCCATAAGATATTTAATAGCAGCATGATCAGTGTGAACAGTTACTTTGGAATCAACAATATAAGATCTGAAGTTATCACAAGCAAAAACAACTACTAAAAATTATTTCTCTGTAGTAGCATAATTTCTCTGGGCACTGTCTAGAGTTTTACTAGCATAATGAATAACATTAGTTTCTTATTAACTCTTTGCCCTAGAAGAGCACCAACATCATAATCACTAGCATCTCACATAATTTCAAAGGGTAAATTCCAATCAGGCGGTTGAAAAATAGGTGCAGAAATCAAGGTTTTAAGTATTTCAATTGCTTCTACACAATCATCATCAAGAACAAAAGGAACATCTTTTTGCAAGAGATTAGTGAGAGGCCTAGAAATTTTAGATAAGTCTTTAATAAACCTCCTATAGAAACCAACATGACCAAGGAAACTTCTTATACCTTTGATATATTTAGGACATGGTATCTTTTCAATAGCATCTACTTTAGCTTTATCAACTTCAATACCTCTTTCAGAAATTTTATGCCCCAAGACAATACCTTCATTAACCATAAAGTGGCACTTCTCCCAATTCAAGACAAGATTAGTTCCTTCACATCTCTGCAAAACTCGATCAAGGTTGCCTAAGCAATCATCAAAAGAAGTTCCTTAAACAAAGAAATCATCCACGAAAACCTAAAAAATCTTTTCACAAAAGTCGGAGAATATTGCAGCCATACATCTTTGAAAGGTAGAAGGTGCATTGCATAAACAAAAAGGCATACGTCTATAAGATAAAGTACCGAAAGGGCAAGTAAAAGTGGTCTTTTCTTGGTCCTCTTTTGACAGAGGTATTTGAGAGAAGCCAGAATAACCATCTAGAAAGCAAAAATGTGTATGTTTAGATAATCTTTCTAGCATTTGATCAATAAAAGGTAGAGGGTAATGATCTTTTCTAGTATATTTGTTTAATTTGTGAAAATCAATTACCATTTTATAACATGTAACAATTCTTTATGGAATCAATTCATTCTTATCATTAGGAACAACAATAACACCTCCCTTCTTGGGGACACAATGAACAGGACTTACCCATCTACTATCCACAATAGGATAAATTATACCTGCCTCCAAAAGCTTTAATATTTCATTTCTTACCACTTCCTTCATCTTGGGATTTAACCATCGTTGGTGATCAACAATTGGTTTAGCATCAGGCTCCAAATTAATTTTGTGCTGACATAGAGTGGGACTGATGCCCTTAAGATCATCGAGAGTATATCCAATAGCGGCACGGTGCTTCTTCAGAGTTTTCAATAATTTGTTTTCTTCATGCTCTGGAAGGTTAGCACTAATAATAACATGATATATCTTCTTTTCATCAAGATAAGCATACTTCAAAGTATCAGGTAATTGCTTAAGCTCAAACACGGGATCGCCCTTGGGTGGAGGAGGATCCCCAAGGATTTCAACAAGCAAATTGTGTGTCAAAACAGGCCCTTGATTAAACAATATTTCATCTATTTCCCTTCTTTCATTCATAAACATATCAATTTCATGGTCTAGCCAATATTGTCTAAAGGATCAGTAGGAGGCATGACAATAGAAGCAAGACCAATAATTTCAACCTTACTAGGCAATTCTTTATCATGGGCTTGTCTATTAAATTTAGAGAAATTGAAATCATGAGACATATCCCCTAAACCGACAGTAACATTATGTTTCTCGCAGTCTATCTTAGCATTAACAATATTCAAGAAAGGTCTACCAAATATAATGGCACAAAAGTCATCTTGTGGGGAAGCAAGAACAAGAAAATAAGTCGGGTATTTTATTTTCCCACACAAGACTTCAACATCTCTAACAATCCCAATTGGTGATATAGTATCCCTATTGGCAAGCTTAATAGTAACATCAATATCTTCTATCTTAGCAGGTGCAATATCATTCATAATTTCTTGGTATAAGGTATAAGGAATTGCACTCACACTAGCACCCACATCACATAATCCATGATAACAATGATCTCCAATTTTAACGGAAACAACAGGCATGCCAACAATAGGTCTATGTTTATCTTTAATATCAGGTTTAGCAATCCTAGCAGCTTCATTACAGAAATAAATAACATGCCCATCAATATTATCAACCAAGAGATCCTTAACCATAGCAATACTAGGTTCAACTTTAATTTTCTCAGGGGGTGTAGGTGTTCTAGTATAACTCTTACAAACCACAGTTGAAGCTTTAGCATGATCCTTTATTCTAGTAGGAAAAGGTGGTTTCTCAATATAAGCAGTAGGAACAATAGGACCAACATTATAAGTAATAGTTTCTTCTTCATCTTTAATAGGTTCTACTACTTTCACTTCAATGGGAGGATGATATTTAAACCACTTCTCCTTAGGGAGATCAACATGAGTAGCAAATGATTCACAGAAATAAGCTACTATCTCAGAGTCAAGTCCATATTTAGTCCTAAAATCATGAAAAGCATCAGTATCATAAAAGATTCAACACAATCAAACTTAAGGTTTATACCTGACTCCTTACCTTCGCCGAGTTCCCAATCTTCAGAGTTGTGTTTAATTATTTCCAATAAATCCCATTTGAATTCAATATCCTTCTTCATAAAAGAACCAGTACAAGAAGTATCGAGCATGGATCGATCATTATGAGAAAGCCGAGAAAAAAATTCTGAATAATAATTTCTCTTGGGAGCTCATGATTAGGGCATGAATATAACATTGACTTAAGTGTCCCCCAAGCTTGAGCTATACTTTCTCCTTCATGAGGCCAAAAATTATATATATAATTCCGATCACAATGAACCAGATGCATAGGATAAAACTTCTGATGAAATTCCAATTTCAATCGGTTGTAGTTCCATGATCCAATATCATCACATAGCCTATACCATGTCAATGCATTTCCCTTAAAAGATAAATGGAAGACCTTCTTCTTGACAACATCCTCGGGAAAACCTGCAAGCTTAAATAATCCACAAACTTCATCCACATAGATTAGGTTCATATTAGGATGTAATGTTCCATCTCCTGCATAAGGATTAGCTAGCAGTTTCTCTATCATACCTGAAGGAATTTCATAATATATATTTTTAGTGGGTGCAGTAGGTTGAGGAGCAACTCTTTGCTCTTCCGGTCAAGGTGAAGATAGCCCAAACAAGCCCCTCAAAGGATTATTTTCCATAGTAACAAGTGACAGTAAATTTCAGTACACTATATAAATGTTTCCTTACCAAAGGCGCTTCACTCCCTGGCAACGGCGCCAGAAAAGAGTCTTGATGACCCAGAAGTATAAGGGATCTATAGTAGTCCTTTCAATAAGTAAGAGTGTCGAACCCAACGAGGAGCAGAAGGAAATGACAAGCTATTTTCAGCAAGGTATTCTCGTCAAGCATTGAAATTATCGGTAACAGATAGTTGTGTGATAAGATAATTCGTAACTGGTAACAAGTAACAAAATTAAACAAGGAGCAGCAAGGTGTCCCAATCCTTTTTGTAGAAAAGGACAAGCCTGAACGAACTCTTATATAAAGCAAAGCGCTTTCGAGGACACATGGGAATTATTGTCAAGTTAATTTTCATCATGCTCATATGATTCACCTTCGTTACTTTGATAATTTGATATGCGGGTGGGCCGGTGCTTGGGTGTTGCCCTTCCGTCGACAAGCCTCCCACTTATGATTAACCCCTCTTGCAAGCATCAGCAACTACGAAAGAAAATTAACATAAATCTAACCATAGCATGAAACATATGGATCCAAATCAGCCCCTTACGACGCAACGCTAAACTAGGGTTTAAGCTTCTGTCACTCTAGCAACCCATCGTCTACTTATTACTTCCCAATGCCTTCCCCTAGGCCCAAATAATGGTGAAGTGTCATGTAGTCGACATTTATATAACACCACTGGAGGAAAGACAACATACATCTCATCAAAGTATCGAACGAATACCAAATTCACATGATTACTTATAATAAGACTTCTCCCATGTCCTCGGGAACAAATGTAACTACTCACAAAGCATGTTCATGTTCATAATAAAAGGAGTATTAATTATCATTAATGATCTGAACATATTATCTTCCACCGAATAAACCAACTAGCATCAACTACAAGGAGTAATCAACACTACTAGCAACCCACAGGTACCAATCTGAGGTTTCGAGACAGAGATCGGATACAAGAGATGAACTAGCGTTTGAGAGGAGATGGTGCTGGTGAAGATGTTGATGGAGATTGACCCTCTCTCGATGAGAGGATCGTTGGTGATGACGATGGCTTCGATTTCCGCCTCTCGTAGGGAAGTTTCCCCGGCAGAACAACTCCGCCAGAGTCCTATATTGGTTCTGCCGAAGTTCCACCTCGAGACGGTGGCGCTTCGTCCCGAAAGCTTCCTTCTGATTTTTTTAGGTCAAAACACACCATATAGCAGAAGATGGGCATCGGTGGCCTGCCAGGTGGCTCACAAGGCAGGGGTGCGCCCTCCACCCTTGTGGATGGCAGGTGGCCCCCCTTTGGTGCTTTCTTCGCCCATTATTTTTTTTATGTTCCAAAATAATTCTTTGTGAAGTTTCAGGACTTTTGGAGTTGTGCAGAATAGGTCTATAATATTTGCTCCTTTTCCAGTCCAGAATTCCATCTGCCGGCATTCTCCCTCTTCATGTAAACATTGTAAAATAAGAGAGAAAAGGCATAACTATTGTGATACAATGTGTAATAACAACCCATAATGCAATAAATATCAATATAAAAGTATGATGCAAAATGGACGTATCAGTGGACTAGGTGCATCATAATTAATTCTCTGAGAGTCTTGCTCAACTCTCCTAGGATGTCCCTCAGGATACAAAGGTTCCTGAGTCATTTTACCACCTCTAGTCATAACTCTAACAACATTATCATTCATCTTATTATTCATTTCATTGAGAAAATCATTTTGTGCCTTGAGAACTTATTCTACTTGATTTTTTTACCATGGAAGCATGTTTACTAACAAACTTGAGATCATTAATGGTTCTACACATATAGTCACTCAAGTGCTCCAGCATATAAGCATTATGTTTCAATTGTCTACTAACATATGCATTGAAGTTTTCTTGTTTAACAATAAAGTTATCAAACTCATCCAAGCATTGACTAGCAGACTTATTATGAGGAATATCACCTTCATCAAATCTATTGAGAGAATTTACCTCTACTACCTGCATCGGGTTATCAAGACCATGTATTTCTTAAATAGGTGGTAATTTCTTAACATCTTCAACTTTGATACCTTTTTGTTTCATAGATTTCTTTGCCTCTTGCATATCTTCAGGACTGAGAAATAGAATACCTCTCTTCTTTGGAGTTGGTTTAGGTGGTGGTTCGGGAAGAGTCCAATCATTATCATTACTCAATATATTATTCAATAGTACTTCCGCTTGCCCAACAGTCCATTCCCTGAAAACACAACCAACACAACTATCTAGGTGGTCCCTAGAAGCATCGGTTAGTCCATTATAAAAGATATCAAGTATTTCATATTTCTTGAGAGGATGATCAGGCAAAGCATTAAGTAACTGGAGAAGCCTCCCCCAAGCATTAAGTAATTGGAGAAGTCTCCCCCAAGCTTGTGGGAGACTCTGTTCTTCAATTTGTACAAACGTTAAATATTTCCTTGCAAGCAACTTGTTTCTTATGAGCAGGGAAATATTTTTCAGAGAAGTAGTAAATCATATCCTGGGGACTACGCACACAACCAGGAGCAAGAGAATTAAACCATAACTTAGCATCACCCTTTAATGAGAAAGGAAACAACTTAAGAATATAGTAGTAGCGATTTTTTTTCTCATGAGCAAATAGGGTGGCTATATCATTTAATTTAGTAAGATGTGTTACAACAGTTTCAGATTCATAACCATGGAAAGGATCATATTCAACCAAATTAATTAACTCAGGGTCGACAGAGAATTCATAATCCTTATTAGTAACAAAGATAGGCGAAGTAGCAAACTTAGGATCATATTGCATTCTAGCATTCAGAGAATTTTCTTTCCACTTGCATAGTAATTTCTTAAGATCATCTCTATCCTTACAAGCAAGAAAGTCCCTAGCTACCTCTCCATCCATAACATAACCCCCCCAGGTATAACATGCAATTCATATCTAGGAGAGCTAGGTCTAACAGGTGTTTCAAAGTTTTCAGTTTCAATAATTTCATCAGTTTCAGAAATAACATCAGTTTCAGCATTCTCAATATCTTTCGCTCTAGCAAGTTGTTCATCAAGAAATTCAGCTAGTGGCATAGTATTACCAAGCAAAGTATCATCATAAGCATCATGCATAGCAGAAGTGGCATCATCAATTACTTGCGACATATCAGAATCAATAGCAGGTGTAGGTGTCGCAAGCTTACTCAAAACGGAAAGTGAATCAAGTGCAGAGCTAGATGGCAGTTCCTTACCTCCCATCGTCCTAGAGGGAAAAATCTTGGTTTTGGTATCTTTCAGATTCTTCATAATGATCAACAGATATAAAACCAAGTGACTTAGAGAATAGAGCTATGCTCCGCGGCAACGACACCAGAAAAAGTCCTTGATAACCCACAAGTATAGGGGATAGCAACAATTTTCAAGGGTAGAGTATTCAACCCAAATTTATTGATTCGACACAAGGGGAGCCCAAGAATATCCACGAGTATTAGAAGTTAATTTGTCAATTCAACCACACCTGAAAGACTTAATATCTGTAGCAAAGTATTTAGTAAGCAAGGTAGTATGGAAGTAAAGATAATGGTGGCAAAAGTAACAGTATCAGTTTTATAGTGATTGTAACTGCAGTAGCAATGAAAGTAACTAAGCAAATATCAATATGTGAAAAGCTCGTAGGCATTGGATCGGCAATGATAATTGTGTTGGATAATATTCATCATGTAGCAGTCATAACCAAGGGTGACATAGAACTAGCTCCAATTCATCAATGTAATGTAGGCATGCACTACTGCAGGATGCTGCTAACGCGACACTACGAACAGAGACCCTTCGAGAAACTGTGTGCGATGCAATAATCGCAAACGGTGCTCTATGAAAACCGTCAGAAATGTATAAAACGTTTGTGATGCCGGATGCATCAAACACGGTTCAGGTTTTAGTTGCGTGTGCGATGAAGGGCATATGGTTCAGTTCAATTAACTGTTTGCAATGAGGAGGAACAAAAGAAACATGCAGCCAGATGAAGGCATGTGCGATACATAGCATATAGTTCACTCGGATGAACTGTTTGTGATTAGGAAACACAAAAGAAACGGTCAGCCAGATCAAGGTGTGTGCGATATACGGCATGCGGTTCACTCGGATGAGCTGTTTGCGTTGAGACATGAGAACAGAAATGGTTCAACTTAACAAGATGTGTGTGCTACGCGGCAAACAGGTCTGTAATCAGAAATGTGTGTGAAGACCGATAATGACACAGACGGTTGCTGCTAATAAAGCGTGTGTGTTGTGCGATGGGATTGTATACAGAACAACAACAACATATATATACAAACACACACACTTATAAGGACATACTTGCATAACCAAATTAAACATCCACTTACATAGGTGGCTACTACAACCATGGCATTTGCACACACCAAAGTAAACTATTACATGCATAATTACATAGGTGGGTACTACACACATGACATTTCCACACACCAATAAAGTAAACTATATATTACATGCATGATTAACTAGCATAAACGATCATCTGATCATCATCTACTTCTTGTGATGCTTGCTCTGCTTATGGCTCAATCCGGGCTCGTCGATTTGGGTAACGAGGCACTTCCTCATGTCAACGATCCGCCTGTGCATCTCGTAGCATGTGTACACGCTCTTGGCAGCAAACCTGAGGTGAGGTTCATCCAGTTGCCGCATCCATGCCAAGTGCCAGGATACGGGACTTTTTATCTAGGCATCCTGCTTCATCTTTTCGTAGTAGGGGTCGATGATGGCCGAGGTGAGTTCGACCAGGGAGTCCTTCTTCGTGCTACCCCAGACCGTGTAGTGGTCGCGGATTTCCACAAGGTTCTTGCAGGACAAGCCCATAACACTGAGCGATTTTACATCGTTGGTGGTATCCACCGTGGCGAACTTGTAGTCAGTGCTGTTGACAAACATGTTGAAACGGTCACAAGGATCTATGGCCATGCAGTAGTGGTAGATGAGGACATGATGGCGCACGCACAACTGGGCGACGACAACCTTCTAATCTATGCCGGGATGACCGGCAGTGTACTGGAGGTCGATGCCGACCACCTTGTACTTGTCTCCAGCAAGCAACTGCTCAACGCTGTTGTTGTAGTTGTCCACCATGGCCGGGTCGATGGTGTACACCACCGAGAGATCTGTCTCCCTCGCGTGGGTCTCCACTCTATGCTCGCCGAACTCCATTGGAGCGCCACCGGGCATCCCCTCTCTATGTATCATCGTGGGTGTGCTTGTTGTGTTGTGGGGCGCGATCGAAAGGTTGAAGGGACTAATGAGGGAGTCCTAGACTAAGGGGTCCTCGGGCGTCCGGCCTGTTAGCCATGGGCCGGACTGATGGCCCTGATGGCAGTTCTAATTTGCAGCGCGTAACTCCATCGTGCCACATGTAACTGCATCGCGTGGCAACGCGTGTGGCGCAACCGCATGCATATGGGGCCCCCGACGTGATCGTGCACATCTCCAACCGCTGGCAGAGCGTGCACGGAGGGACGTGAGCAGAGCGCTCCACGGTTGCCTCAAGGAAAAGCTAACCATAAGCCGAGCGTGCCGACGGACGCGAGCAGAGCGCGCGAACGGACGCGACAGAGCATGCCGCAGCGCCTAACGGCGAGCACAGCGCATTGTGGTGCCTAACGGCAAGCAGAGCTTGCCGAGGGACGTGAGTAGAGGACGGCACAGTGATACGTGGCAAATAAGACGAACTGTGCGAGCGATGTCGGAGACATCAAGCACGAATCAGATTAGAGTTGCGTGTGCGATACGTGGCAGACAGTTGATCCATCAGAGCTGTTGTGATGGAATAAGTCGTGTGTGTTGCAGGCAAACGCTTGCTGAACCTTAAATTTAACCAAAAAAGTGTAAATGCATGTTAAAAAAATTGTATAGCTGAAAACTATGTTCAAATACGACTCCAACGATATAATCTATGGCGACATGCATTCATATTTTATTAGTTAAATCCTACTTATAAATCAGGATGGGGGTATAGTAGGTAATTAAATCGCAAATGTTTTTTTATTAACTGTATGCACTACAAAAAAATACACTTCCGTGATGATACGTGTTTGTCACAGTAGGTCATGTTTTCTGTCATGCATG